>NW_008246060.1:1503657-1521650 GCF_000691975.1 Corvus brachyrhynchos
GCTCTGCAACTTACTTTTCATCCATATTTTCTTCCTCCTTATTCACTTCTCTACATGTGTCTTTCCCCTCATTTTTTGCTTCCTCTAATGTAATTGGGATACAGGGTCTGACAGTCAGTCTGTTACCCTCAAGAGCATGCGGAGAATCTGTGAGGGCTGGAGGAAATCCCTTATTTATGTAGTGTCTGGTGAGAGTGAAGAAGCTCGTGCTGTGTGCTGTGCCCACATCAGCATGGAGCCTTTTCTCAGCCGGGCTCAGCAGGGAGGGTGCTGTGCACGAGTGCTGCCCGGGGCTGCAGGAGCGAGCAGCACAGGGGCTGTTTGCAGGCAGCTGATGGAGCACACCAGAGCACTGGCCAACGTTCTGCCAGAAGACTGTGCAAGCATCAGTTGAGAGGTAAGAGATGTGCCTTCTGATGGTGAATAGGCTTTTGTGGGATGCAGACAGAAAAAATAAAAGAGCCTACAGACAGCAAACCATCAGGCCTCCAAAGACTAGCGTGGCAATTACAGAGAATTGCTTTAATTCTGTACAATTTTGCTTTAATTTTGTGTGAAATAGCCAAGCTTTGCACCGGGTGACTAATTGGAAGAATAGTATGTGATTGCTTCAATACGATGTCTTATAATTAGTAGGGAGGAATAACTTGCTTTCTTAAAAAAGAGTTTTTAAAACCAATTTAGAGAAAATTGCTTTTTCAATTGTTTGTGACACAAAGTTAAAAACTATTCTCAGTGGGACAAAACAAATAGGGAAGAGCTGGGGATACTGTTTCTGCTCCTTCAGCTTGTGCACCCTGTCAGAGCAGTCCCCCGGGACGTGGATCTTGAGTGTTCTTCTCTCTGACCGTTACTCAGTAGTGTTTTGTGCTTGATATTTATTGTTGCTGTTTCAACTTTACATGATATTGAAGGAAGCAAATCTGAAGTCAGTTCTTCCAAAAGCTCTGCAGATAGTGTATTTTCTCCAGAAAATGCTGCTCAGGCTTTATTAATGTGGGGAGTATGCTTTTCTTAGCCTTTGACCTGGAAGTGCCTGAACCCATATTTTCTCTAAACAAAAAACCCCTTCAAATAAGGAAAAATCAACAGCTCTCTTCATAGATCATATTCCAACCTGTTAATTTGTCAAAATTAGGAACAGCTGAAGCAGGGGTTTTGTAATGGAAATTGTTACACAAGCCTGTGCAAAGTAAGCCATTTCAGACTTACTTTCTCACCTGCAATTTTTTCTTTATTAAGTTTCTCCAAACTTAACTGGAATTCGAAGTTCTGTGTGGAGAGAGGGTGGAGGAGGGATCTATTAAAAGAATGCCATGTGAAATAATGCCTACAAATGGGCTTCCTGGTTTGTTTTTAGTGTTGTGTGTCTCATACAGGGGTAAGGCTGAGTTTTGACCAGTTTGAAGGGCTTTCATGTGACTGAGCCTCTGATAGGACATTCAGTTTAGGAAAATGGAAACTATGTGTTGAAACATTTTTGATTTTCTGCAACAAAAGTTGTGATGAAATGTCTTATATCAGACCAGTTTATATCAGCTGGATTTTTTCATTGGACTTGAACACCTTATTTCTTACTTATTTAGAGATCAAGAAAACAGCATTTACCAGCTTTACTGCTATATAAAAAATGCACTGTGGGGACATGAGGAAAAATCATTGAGTCAATTAAACTGTAGAAGTTGAGTCATTTCAACTATAAAAGTTTGAAGCTGACATATAAGTTAAATTGGAGGTTTAAACCACTGTTAACAGGCAATAGTCTCTTAAGGTAATAAATGTACTAGGCAATGCAGTCCCATACTGATCTCAGTCATGGAGCTTTTTGTAATGCCTTCAGCAAAACAAAATCCTCGTGGCTCCATGGATTTTGAAATTACTTGTGTTAATAAGGACAATAGAAATTGTGGTGTGTGTTTGTTTGTTTTAATAAAAACAACTGTTACAGTGTCTGTTGTCTGGAAAAAGTCAGTTGTTTTTCCCCTTTGCTGATTTGCATCCGCAAGCTGATGGAAGGTACTTCTTCGTTAGTGAAAAATTCAGGTCTGGTTCATCCCTTAACAATCCCTTGTTTGGTATCCACTAATTAGCAACCATTTATAGCTCTTGAGTGAACACGTGAATTTGGGACTCAAAACCTTGAAATGTTTCCATAAAATGAATAATATTGTGCAGTTTTTAAATATTGGTTAGAGTTTATCCCATTTTTATAGCTACTGTGTTACATATTTATAGTATATTGGGTCAAACTCATGGGCTGCTCACACTGTGCTGTGAAGGTGATTCAAAATCCTCTGAAGCATCAAGAGGAATAGGAGTGTGGGACGTGGTGGCTGTCAGTATTGTTGGTAGAGGTGCAGCTTGAGAAAAATCCAGCTGTGTAAACCTTTGCCCCTAAGATTTGCTGCTGTGGATTTGTGTAGCACGTGCCTGCTGTGTAGTATAAATAATCTCATCAGAGTACTGCCCTTTTTTCATCTTCTCAAAGCATTTGCTATGTAAAATACAAGCTAATCGTTAGCTTGTTGCATGTTTATTTTATAAAACTCTTAGTGTTTATGCTTTTTGAATTCAGTTTAACAGTAGTAAGAATTAAATGGTGTTCTGCATTGATGTGCCACCAGGGAAGATGAATAAAATTCTTAATCTAAATAGAATCGAGGTAAGGGTAATTTCTAATTTTAATAGGAATGTTAAAAGGAAGAAATCAAGTCCTGTATTTGCAGCATTTCTTGACAGATACCGATGCTGTAAATTATACAGTTGTTCTTCCTCTGTATGGATTTTGTAGTACTCACAGCAATTTATAGGTCTAGAGTGCAGCTGCTGGAAGTCATTTATTCTCAGTTCTGTATTAAATCTATCACATATATGCATTAACATTCAGTTCAGAGCTCAAGGGCTTATGGCTGCTTCTTTCTCACTCTGAGTTTCTGTCCTGGAAGTGTTTGCAAGGTATGCAGAAAACAAAAGTCAAAAACTTAAATTGATATACAAGAAAAAAAAAGAGGATTGTCCATGATAAATACTTGAAAGCAGCTCATTTTGCAGTTCCAGCTGAGCAATGAAAACAAACCCTGCTGTTAACGTTGCTGAAATTGGTAATGTTAATAAGCTTGTTTTGATGGATTAGCACTTCAGCCCTGTTTGCCTGAGTGACACTCTTTACACATGTCAATTGGACGTGTCTTCAAGTTAGAGAAACTTAATATTCCCTGCAGTCTGGTTTGGGTGCATCTTAGGCTGTAGGAGGCTGTCATTGATTTACTTGATTCTGCTTGTTTTAGTTGTGGGGCTTTTTTAATTAGAAGAAAGGGAAGTACATTATTTTAAATAGTTGAGAAGTATTTATAATGAATGTTAAAAGGAGCTATACCTGGAGTTTGACAGAAGAATAAGGGCAAAAGAATATACAGGCTGTGAGGAAATAGCAGTTGAAACAGACTGCCTGATATGAGTCCTATACCTGTTTATTGTTGATGATTTCCCATCTTTCATACTAAGATAATAAATCTAGGAAAGTTGAACTAAGTTCTGCTCAAAATGAGGAGAAACTTGCACCTGGGGGAACCTGATCTGATTTGTTGGAGAAGAGATCCTGAACTCTTGTGGCAGATGTAATATGTTCTGGCATGATTACTCGTATAAAAAGACGACTAGAACAGGCTAAACGTGAAAGATTTATTTGTTGTCTGTTAAACTGTATCAGTGAAAGTGCTTGTGGACCCTTTATGAAGTGATCTTGCCAGCACTAATAATTTACTAGGTTGTTTGTATGTAGCCTAATACCGCCACGACGGAGAATGAAACAAGTTTTCAATCCAGTAAACATTCCCAAATCCCTTCTAATTTTACAGCCTCAAAAAAGAAACAAGTGAAATAATCACACATGGTATGAGAGTTTAATAAAACTGTGGAAAAAAATAGTTGTGGATGAATGCCATTCTGCTGCATTTTTCAGTGAGTCATCTTCCACTGAAAAAAAGTCCAGGCCAAAACATTTCCTGAAAGCTTTAACAGCTTAGTTAAAGCTTCTAGATGTGATAAGACCTTCTGGAGGTTCCTAACTTCTGAGCCCTCTCCTTGGTGAATGGTTCCTGCTCTAGTTCTAGGCAAGCTCATTGGTGACAAACGTGACTGTAGCTGTACTAGGTGAAAACCTTTGTGAGCTAATGTATTAATTCTTATAGGGAAAAGATTGCTTTGCTACCTTTCCAAATCAGCTATTTCATCTGGGAGACAGCAAGTTAACAGCAGGGTTTTGGAGTGCAGGGACCAGATCCTGAAATAGCAGATAGAGAAGTGACAGCAAGGATTGCTGCATCATCAGTAGAAGATGGCTAGAAGTTTGGCTAGAACTTGCCAAAGCATGGGGGAGACAGATTATTGTGCAGTAGTTGCAGTCTGGTGCAATCAAATAATCAAGAGAAACTGCATCTTTCCCTGCCTTAACAACATTCCTGGAAAACATTAGTAAATTGCAAGAGCAGGGGTATTAACCAGTCATGGCTTTGTATAAGATAACTTTGCTGTTCTGTGATATTACATGTCGCACCTGTATGATGAATAGTAAATAGGTATAGATACAGAGAGAAAGTTCTACTAGGAACCTGAGTCCAGTAAATCCATTCACTGGTTGCTGTCAGTGGACTGAAAGATACAGTTTTATAAAGCATGCTGAGTCATCTTGGAGGGTATTACTTGAGGCTTAGGCTTATGATAACATTGATATGGATTTGTACTGTAACACTTGATATTTTGTGTATTCACGCATATGATGCAAACAAAATCTGCCTACGGTTTTGGCCATACAGAGTCTGTTTTGAGTATGTGGTGTTTCTGTAGTCTACACATGCTGTAGTATAGTGATACCATGAGACACTAAGAACTGCTGATGGTTTCTGAAGTCAGGAAAAATTAGTCTAGAGGCCAGATAAGACTTTTTGATTAGAAAGTTAGCTTGGAATTCCTCACAGTCAAGCACGTATTATGATCATGGTTGGTAAGGATAGGCTGAGTGGTGTTGAACTTGCTGTGAATGCTTGTAAGGGAGCCTTTGGTGGTCAGTGCAGCACAACCCTATCATCTAGCGGTGTTTCATTTGTGCTAACAAAGCCTTTATCCTGCCAGGTGTTTTTCCCAATGTTTATCTGTGTCTGTTTTTTGTATGGGTACAGTCACTTGTGTACATCATCAATTCACATGTAGTTAAAAGCCTTATGTGGAGGAAAGGAGCTACCAGGTCATGCTGTTTGCAACTTGGCAAATGTAGTATTTTGTAGAGCAGGTAGGCTCAGGTTTACGGTGATACCAGGTGATCCCTCCTGATGGTAAACGCTTATCTGAAAAAGGTCCTGTGGGGTGCAGTGAGGGCCAGCTGCTCCCTGAGGCAGGGCATCACCAGCTGGACATCAGCAGGAGCTGGGCATGCCAGCTGTGGTAGCCAGGCTCAGCCAGCAGTCCAGAGCCTCAGGAAGGTTTGTGGTGATGAGGTAGCTCAGAGAACAAGCTGTGAGGTCAGTCTGTGGATCAGGTGAGGGTGACTGGGTAAGAGACAGCCTCGTGGTGGCTCAGAAGTGCTGTGGTGACTGGGCCAAATGGAGCTCAGGAGGTCAGACTGGCTGGGGCAGCTGTGGCTGAGCTGGAGCCTGGCACCCTTATTGCGGCATGGCATGGCTTGGAGAGGGATTGGAGGTCCCAGGGCATGTGGAACTGGGGCTGCAGGGCCTGGGGTGAGCGTGGGTGCAGCTCCCTGCCGAGGCTGGGCAGAGCCCTGAGGGGTGAAAGCTCTAACACCTGTGTAAACAGCGTCCTCTGGGCAGAGCTGACACAGCTGAGGACATCTCGCTGTCAGTATCACCCCCGGATCTTTTTCACTTGCTTTTGTCTGAGATGCTTTCTTCCACTGAAAAGGATGACACAATACTTGTGAAATATGTTATCTGGAGCCTTGCCCAGATGAAAAGTGCATGAATGCACTTGGAAGAGTTTGAGCTTTATTACGGTCTTTGAATCACCAGCTACGCACGATTTGGCAGTCACTTCTGACTGAAAGCTGAATGCTAAAACCCAGGTTTAAACTGTGATAAAAACTAATGCTTTTGTCCCCTATTTCTATAGTAGTATGAAATTGTGGGGGTTTGTATGCCTGTGTTTTTCCTGGATACAGAACTCGGCTCAATAACATCTGTCTCTGCAGAGAGCAGGCTGGGTACTGCAGTGCACTTTGAAGCTACAGCTGCTGCAAAATACAGCAGCATGATTTGTACCCACGGTGATCCCAGCCCCCGTGAGCTGTGTTGATGGGAATGCTCAGTGAACAGGAGCTGGCTTCCTGGTGTATTGAGCTGTCAAACCTTAGATATATTATGTGGGATAAAGAACAGACTTTTTTCTTTTTCTCCTTACTGATGTAGTGCAATCAAAGCTTAATGATGAAGGTAGTTTTCAGGTTCTTAAAAGTCTTCTTGTCCATTCACTGTGTTTAGCTGGAACAAGCCACAGCTGGGACTCTCTGGTTATTCATTCATTTTCTGTTCTTATCATGGACAACCAGGTGTAAGGAAGACACAGAAGTATGTCCTGGTAGGGCTGGGACAGCAGCCTGGGGAAATGTTGCTGTAGTGGGCCTCTTGGACTGGCAGTGGTTGAAGATGGGGATTATCTTTAATCTCACTTGGTGTCATATGACATAACTGATTTAGTGTGGAAAAACACATGCTAGACTAGTGGACTATGTCCTCTAGTCTAAAGAGAGGTTGGAATAAGAAAAAAGTGCAAAACCGTGAAGAAAAAATAAAATAACCCTAAGTGCGGTAAAGTAGCTGGGTGAACTGCAGATATTTGTAGAGACTAATTTCCTCCTTTAAAGAACTAGTTCGTTATTCTGATAATCCAACTTTGATAGTGAATTCACTCCATTTTAGGTTTTTTTCTTTTGGTCCATTTATGCAGAAGATCAGAGTAAGATTATCTGCTGTTTCTTCTTTTTCACATGAAAAATCTCAAGGAATAAGATCTTCCTCAAGACGGAAGGGAACAATGTTCTATGGTTTCTTTTGGGACTCTCCAAGCTCACAGCTAAACAACAAAGTAGCGATGAATTTCATGCGGCTGAGCATTTTTTTTTTTTTTCTTTTCATTTTAGCATGTTACTGAACAAAACTGGGGCTCTTTGTAGGGCAATTTGTCAATGCCATGACTCTGAATCTCTCTACAGTATCGTGTGAAACAAAAACATTAATTTACCAAACCTTTCTAGATGTCATGTTACTGACTGCTGTTACTGGCTTACCAGTTTTGGCTTTGTTATGAACCCCTCAATTCTGGTTAGACAGTACTGGTTTAGAGGGGAAAAGTAATTTTTAAAGGCTTTTGGGTTCGATTGTTTGCATATGATGCGGCTAAGGAAGAAATGGTTAATAATAGAAGCCAGTTAGGCTGAAGTGTTGCATTGACTTTCCATTGTATCTCTAGGTAGCACAGGAGAAAAGAGGGGCAGTCTGCTGTCTTGTAAAAATTGTAGGTTAACTAATTAGAACCAGAGTTTAAATAACACTTCTGAACAGTCCAGTGTGCAGGACAAATTGCAGATGCTTTACTGCAGTTGGAAATGCAGTAGTACTTGGATTTGAACACACTAGGCAATGAAATCATTCTTGCACAGTGATTATTCATTTATATATTGGTTTATTAAAAATTTAAAAATATATTATGTGTTAATGCACTCAAGAAAACACAGTCTTCTGATTCAGATGATCAGTTGGTTAAACTACTGTCTACTCCTTCTTAAGACTACATCTCTTTCATTTTGTTTGCTTTTGTTTTTTTTTATTATTGTATCTCTGAGATTTCCAAGTTAGCCCGAGGAAGTAAAATGCAATCCTATGTCCAATGCATATCTTGGAGTAAATGAGATTTTAAAAATACAGGACTGGTTCATTTAATATCAAATGCTCTTTTCTTCAGCCATAAACTTAAAAACTTTATTCAGTGAGAAGTGGGTACTGTGATGCTTTTGTAAATAATGCATATAGAGCCTGATGCAATGCAAAGGAAAATAATTAGACTATAGATAGCCTATGGGCAGGCTGTGAGAAGTTTTGTATGCATATACTTGTTCATTCTTCATTGTGCCTCTTCTCATCATTTGAATCTGGTGCCACAGGCTCAGATTTGCTATTTTCCCTTCCTTTTTTATTTTTCCCCTGAATTTAACTGTCTCCTTCACCCAAGCCATTTCACAAATATCTATTAGTTTTCTTTTCAAAGGGACAAGATGCAGAAGCAGCATGGGAAAATGTCTGTAATAAAATAGGACGAGGCAGGAGGCTCCATACAGCCTGACGTTGACTGCGTAGTTGTTCCAAAGTCCGTAACTTTCCGCTGCTCAAATAACAGTGCCCACGACTGATTCCTGGAACAAGTTATATTGGACTTGGGAGTTCTGGCAAGCAGGATGTCCCTTGTTTCTGTTGGTAGGAGGCTGTAGGGTTTCAAGGAGATCTGGGTGGAGAAGGGAGGAACAAGATGGGTGTGGTAAGATCCCTAAATGCTTTAAGTGTGCACACAGCAGGGACAGAGGGGAAGCGGGCAGTGGCACCCCAAGGTGGCTTCTCTCAAGCACGTTTTTTATTTCCACACCTTCCATGCTTCCCCTTTCCCAGGAGCACGGGATTCTTATCCCTGACGGGCTGTTCCTTTCTGCAGCGTGCTTGAGACAGAGGCTAGTGGGGCAGGGAAGCAGACACAGGAGATTTGTTCAGATGCAGCAATTACAGAATGCCTTGTTTAGCTCTGTATGCACCTCTGTCCTTTTCTATTTCTTATGAAGAAAGACATGGCTAGGAGGTAAGGCAGCTTAATTTCCAGGGCAGTTTTCTCAGAGGAAAGCTGCTTAAAAACAAACAAAACCAAGACTGTTCATGGTTGTGAGAAACACTAAAAATTGTGATTGTTTTACACATACTTTGTTCATTTGTCATGAGATAATGATGATTCAGTTGTAAGTATCATTACAGTCCATTTTCACAAACCTTGATGAATTTAACTTGATGTTTCCTTAAGCAGAGTAGAGATAGAAATGAATAAATGTTTATACATTACTTGTCAGTTTTGGAGTGCTTTTGGAAATAAACAGCATGTTCTTTTGCTGACAGGATTTGAAATCTAGCAATCAGCGAGATGAAATTGCTGCAGCACGTGCATCCCTGAAGGAAAATTCTGCTTTCCTACATTCAATATGTTCAGCTTGTTTGGAACATTCAGATGTTGCATCCCTTACAGCCAGCAAGGATTCAATTTGCAGTGAAATACAGAATGCTCTCAATGTAATTTCTAATGCTTCCCAAGGAGTTGGAAATAAAATGGAAAAAACTTCATCTCACACAGCTACTCTTGGAAGTGCACTTGATGAGCTTGAGGTATGTAGACATGTGAGACTACAATGTTTTTGGAAAAAGAAAGGTTAATTTTTGAATAACTATTGGTATCATAAATGATGAGCCTAAAGGCATTAGAGATTGTTGCTATGCTTAGTCCTAGTCTAAATAGTATCACTGGAAATTATTTCATTGAGAGGGATGACTTTCTTCAGAGGAGTTTGGAATGAAGGCTACATGTGTGTTCAATATTTGGCTCCCTTTAAACAGCAGGGCAGAGTTAGTTCCAGTTGTGTCCCTACTGCTGGAGGCAGACACGTCCTGCAGTAAGTGGGCAGAAACCGTGAGTTCAGTTTGCTAATAAGTGGTTCTCAGCTGACAGTGCCCACTGCTGCCTTGGCTGCATTTGGGCTGCTACTGTGCAAGCTGAAGTCCTTTTCTGCAGAATGTGCCATTGGGATCATTCTGTAATTTATTTAATCGAGCAATTCAGAAACCTCATTATGTTTGCTGCTTATCATTAAATAGTGATGTAGCCAATGTGCTTTCACCACCTCTGCATTTCTGCTTCTCTTATTGAAGCAAATACTTGGAGGAAGGCAGCACTTTCTCTATTCCTGACTTCATCCTAGGCTTTTCTATGGAGTTTTTCTTTTTTCTCATGGCTGCTCTGGCTCTTACCAGTGTCATTTTCCATTGTCCTGCCACAAATGGTAAAAGATCTCCTTTAGGTGAGACTACAGCCCATGGTCCTCACGTGGTGTAGCTGATGTAGGCCCAGATCAACAAAAGGAATGAATGTTTCTAAACACATTTGCAAATATGGGTGGTTTTGATTGTAAATTCTGGGACTTAGCAGATCTCAGCATCCCAGTGCCAAAATTATGATGCATTTTCAGGAAAACTGCTGTTAGGACTGATGGTAGTAGATTTTTGTCTAAAATTTGCAAGTGAAGATTAAAGCAATTCATTGAAATATTACACAAGTTTCGTAGTGGCAGCTTATTGATCAAAACAGACTTCTCAGTCATGCTCAAAGTCAAATTAGGCAGGTTTTTCCCCCCCAGAGGAATGGGCTATAATTGCATGTTACATGCCGTCCGTCCTTGCTTCTCACAGCAGGTTTTAAAATCACAATTTCTAATCTATTTTCCTAATAAATGGAAGGAAAAAGAAACATGTAAGAGTAACACATGATTTGTTACAATGTAACTGTGAATGACAAATGATATCCCTTATATGAGACTCACTATTTACCTGGATTACTTAAAAATGTAAAAAAAAAAAAAAAAAAAAAAAAAAAAAAAAAAAAATTGTTGAAAGGGTTGCACTTTTTTTACTGCAGATGAATTCATCTTGCCTGTATGTAAGCAGTACCATTTAAATGATTGTAAAAATGTAATAACATTTATTATTCTTCTAAAATTTGAGATTTGTGATAATCACAAAATGGAAAAAAATTGTATTTTGAATTGAATTTGTTTTTACTTGGAAATGTAAGGACATAGAAGTCTGACTGTTGTAAAAAGCCATTTGTTTATCTAGCTGTAAATATATTTTTACCTAGGTAGCACAAATGGGAGTTGAAGCTGTGTGAGTTAGATAAAGCACAATTTATAGAGCATTTAACTTCTAAAATGATTTTATGAATTAGATGGTTGCACTTTTCTCGCTTTACAGAAAGTTCTATTGGCTAAGGACCCGAAATAACCTTTGCTCTATCTTCTTATTGCAAATGCAGTGCCATGAAATAGATTGATGTAGTAAATAGTCTGGTGGGAACAAATCTCATTAAATGTTTATAGTGTGGAAATGTATCTCGGAGCTTACCCAACAATCTAGTATCTAGATGTTTTGCAATATCATTCTTCCTTCACCAGTGCTGGCACTGTGAAAGTTATTAAAGATTTATAGGTGAGGAAACCACCAGTAAAATTAGAGCAGCTAACTCTTAAATCAGTAGATTCTCAACAATTCCTCTTAAAGGCTCCCAGTAACTACCATGTCATTTGTAAATAAACACAAAACTGCAACTTTAAAATTTAATTGCATATTAAGATCTGTGAAAAGAGCATGTGGGTGCAGCTTATCTAGTGCTTTCACTGATCTTCCATCTTCTGAATGCAAAGAGATTTCTCACAAAATGATGCAGGTCTTGCATGCCTGAGTGTCTGTCTGCGTGTTCAGCTGCTCTGTGGTCCTTGAGTGACCGTGGCCATCCAGCTGAACAACTACATCCGAGATGTCAAAAGGCTGTAAGTCAGTCCAGAACTTCAGGAAATACAACCAAGTTTCTGGATACCTGTGGGCCCTCTCTTTTTCCTGGATCAGAAGACCTTTGAGGGAGAAAACAGTCCTCTTAAATGCTCCCTTATGCTTGAGTCTTTAAGCTACTTAAGAGTAGCTGACTGCTGTTTAGCCTGTTAAACCCACCAGAGACTACTTGTTGTGTGTCTGGTGTCTTTTCATAGAGCCTTTCCTGCATAGATGTACTGACTATGAATAACTAATGAAATTATTTGAAGAATTTTATCTGTAGGGCAGAGTCTTAACTCATATTTTCCTTGTTATTGCCTGGGTTTTTTTATTTGGAGATGAACCAGGCCAGTGCTATTTGTCCATTTTGGTGTGAACTTTCTTCAAACTGTCTCCCAAAGGAAGACACTTCTGCTTTGGTTCAGCTGAGATTTGAAGGCAGTCATTTTTCCAGCTAAGTGGCTAATAGGCTGTGTCCTCCAGGTGTCTTAATCTTCCACAGTCAGTGAAGCTGTTTTTTCTGTAGCAACACTTCAGTATTCTACCTGCTAGGTGTGTTTTGCATTACAATGGACACCGTATGGATAGCTTGGCGTTGAGGGGGTTACTTGAGATATAGGAGCTTGAAGAGAAGTTGCTACAGCAGTGAATAGTGACCATGTGGCACAAGTTGAGCAGATGTGAGGTACCCCAGAACACCTTGGTGTTAAGGGCTGTGAGTAGGAAGGCTGAGTTTCGAATCTCAAGCACAAACTTTGTCTCAAGTCCCCTTGCCTAGCTGTTTAAGCTTTTATCTTGTGGTGTTCTGATATAACACTTCCATTTCTAGCTTAAGCTAGACAGTCCCTGAAATTGTCCTATTAAATCTAAATTGAAAATATAATTAAAATTCTCCAGCTTAGAATTAGTCTGGCACATACTGGATAACCACAGATAAGTTCTGCTTTGCCTAAATTCCACTTCAGGGTATCTGGCATAGTTTTCTTGTTTAATATTTCTTCTGAAAGCTTCACACCACCTATGGATGTGATGTAAGAGATGAATGGGTGTATATGGAGTGTAGGTTTGGAGATCAGGACCATACTGACACTGTTTCAGATGTTCAGTTACATCAACAGTTACTGGTTTGAATTTCTTTAAATGCTGAAGCTCAAATACTCTTACTTTCACATTTCATGAAAATACCATATTCTCCTTTTATTTTTCTTTAGAATATTTGCTTGCCACACAAACGTAATAATTCTATCAAGCCAAAAGAGTTGTCTGCTTTTGTTTACCCTACTTACTGAAAAGCAAAAGGACACTTACATCTAGGTCCTTTGAAAAAATAGTTGTTAAACAAAAGCTGCAGTTTTTATCTTTGCCCATATTCAGCCTGTTGAAAGTGGCTGGAGTGACTTTGTGCCATTGTGGATTGTACTGGACTAAAAAACAGCAGAATCAGATGGCTCATGTAATCTGATTTAACTTTCTCAGCTGTGAGCTAGCACTGTTGACTCTGAGTTAAATCCAGAGGTTCTCCTGATCTCTAAAAAACTGAAGTTTGGAGGCATTGAACCCCTCTTTCAAACAAAGCTTCGACTCTGCTCTGAGGGTCTGAATGGCAGAGAGAACTTGGGTTTGGCTGCAGATGACCTCTATGTGTAGCCCCACTAGGGAGAATGGAATCTGCCATGGTCAAAAGTATTTTGGGTGCTTCCAGTGGGAAGGGCTAGAAGCACATCTGGGAAGCATAACGTGACTGTAGTTCCTGCAAGTAAAGAATAAAGCACCAACTTCACTGGACTTGCTTTTCTTACCTGTACTCCTCATTTTTTCCAGAATTTGATTGTCCTGGATCCTCTTGTAGTGAAGGAAGAGAAAGTGAGGCCCTCCCTGGAGCAGCGGCTGGAGGCGATAATCAGCGGCGCGGCGCTGCTGGCCGACTCCTCGTGCACGCGGGACTCGCACCGCGAGCGCATCATCGCCGAGTGCAACGCCATCCGCCAGGCCCTGCAGGAGCTGCTGGCCGAGTACCTCCGCAACGTGAGTGCCGCGCTCGGGGGCTGCCTCACAGCCTCGGCCTAGGGGAGGGTAGGATTTCCCCGAGAATTAGCGTGCAGTTTAACCTGTATTTCTCAACGTGCTCTTTAAAAGGTTCAAAAGGACGTTTTTCTATGGAAATCTAAGCCAAAACTAAGTACAAATCCCCCAAATGAGTATGAATTGTATTATATCATGTATATGAAGTCTGTGGAAAATGCCATACCACAGACAAAATGTACATGTTCAGGTTATTTTATGCTTGTTGTGAACTGTCACTGGTTCAGAACAGACATAATCCTTCATATCCCAGAAACAAGTGTTTCTTTGTAATGCCACTTCCTAGATCAGAGTTTGAAAATGTAATCTCTGTTCCTGTAGAATGCAACAATTTAAATAATAATTTCTTAAAAGGTAAGTAATCTGTTAGTGTTGTTTTCAAGTAGGGTGTTCACACCAGAAGGGAAGAGCACCAATTTGCAAGTGTAAGAATGACTAAATTGCTATGTTGGGAAGACAGGAGTGTTGGGTAAATCCAGAAATCTGGTTGTCTGACATGCTTGCAGGCTAATTCAGCTGTGAGTTTTTTGAAAAGGAACATAGTTGGCATTTTAAAAGTGATTGTTCTTCTATGTTTGAAAAAAAGATTTGACACTTGTTACGTCTGGCAGGTAAATGTTGAAACAGTGGAGACTCAATACTGTTAATATAGGTACACAATGTTCATCTCATACTTTTCGTCTGTAAACACTTTCTGTAGGTGTAATGCTCTTTTCTAAACATACCTCAGGATGATTCATCAAGCACATTGAGAGAGCAATTGTGTGATACAGATATTTGTTCCCTTTTTGGGAAGCTGAAATTCCTTTCTGTTCTGTAAGTCATAGCAGTTAACACAGTCTAAAGCTGTTCTAATGAGACTGTTTGCTTTGTCTTACTCTATTGTCGTTAGGATAATGTGGTATAGGGACTAAAATAATCTATACATATCAGATCTTTTTTCATCTCACAGATACTATACATTTTGATATTTCTCTTTATTTATTGAGGGGCAGGTGGAATTTACAGATGCTTTATTCAAGTTGTGCTTTCACTCCCTATTCCAGAGAAAGGTGCTATAATATTTTTGCTCAGAATGCTGTTGAATGCAGCATTAATTCTCGAACCTCTCTGGAAGTGCTTGGGTTAGATAGTGAGATTTCTTCAGCTCTGGTTATCTTGGGATGTAAGTCTTTGGTACGCTGTTGTAGCAGATTTCTCTTGCAATATGTGTTCTAGGGTGGGTCAGGGTTTGCTATTAAGTGGCTGAAAGTTTTATAAGGGAAGGCATTCACCTTTAATGGTTGGACTCAATGACCTTGAAGGTCTTTTCCAACCTAAATGATCCTATGATTCTATCCTGTCGTAGCCAGAGCATGTGGCAGGGTGCAGATGTGGTGAACAGCATCCCATATCAGTCCAAAAGGCTGCTCTGGGTTTGTCCCAAGAATGCTTTCCTATGTATCTCTGGCATGAAACTACAAGATTTTAAGTCCAAATGATCTTAAATTCTTAGACTCTTGAAACAAAATTGTGATGATCTTTTCTATTTCAGAAGTAGTCATGGGTTTAGGGGTACATAATGTACAGTAGGTGGAAAAGAATAATACATAATCCACTCCACTGACTTGAGAAAGTCAGAAAGCAACTATTGAAATATGACAGTAAGGGAAAGTGCCATATAATTTGCTGCAGAACACAGTTACTGCACAAGGTGGCAAAGACAAGGAAGAAGAAAGGAAAAAATACAAAAGATTTAAAGGTATGAGGTTACATAACAGGAGGGAATGAAAAGTTTTCAGTTTCTTTTAGAGCTCTTGACCTGCTTAGACAGTTATTACTGAATGGAAAAACTCTCACTGAGAATAGGTTATGGCTATTACTGAGACTGTGTTAAATATGTTTTTCAGTGGGAAGATTATCAGATGTCAGTTCCTTTATTTCACAGCTCTTACCCACTGAAGAAGAGATGATAAATCCAGGAAACAGTGCTGATTTATCAGTGTCTTTTTGGCTCTTCTATTAATAGTTTCAATGAGCCAGGACTGGGAATTGAATGAGCTATAAACATGATGACAGCCATTTGTTACCATAGCACAATCTAGGGTTGTGATTCCCTTCCTCTCCTTGGGAACACTGTTGTACTCCACAGGCAAGTGCTCTGTCTGTGGAATACTTCATGGGAATTTGTGTGTACGCCCTCCTGGCCTGTGCCCTGTGCTCTGAGTAAGGCCCAGAGCCTCTGTGCCACAGCTTGTACATGAGAGTGGAAACTTTTCCTTGCCCACAGTCTACCCCGCTCACGCTTTGCTCCTGGCTTTGTGCTCCTGGTGTGTGGCTCCCAAGCCCAGCGTCCCTGCTGTCATTTCAGCCCTCTGCACTCCTGCTCACGAGCTGTGCTAGTCAACTGCTTGGAAAGGTTTGCTTTTTTGGAGATGGGTCTCCTATTTCTTGCTGGCACATTGGCTTGATCGCTTGCCTTAAGGCTTCTTCCTGTTTGAGTGTTGCCAGTGGGAGTTGCTGTGCCTTAGAGACACCTCACCCAGTAAGTGCCACCTCCACAGATCCTCCTCTGGCAGCTGGTTTGCCAGGAAGCTCTGGGAGCTGCACTGGTGACATCCAGGGTTGCTCTGGTGCTGATGGTGGATGTGCCCTGCCTGCTAAGTGTTGAGTTTCAACACTTGGGGTGTTGCCAAGGACTTGGGTGCCTAAATTCTGTGTAGACTCTACGTTGTTTGTTCTTTTGAAACTAGGTCTCAGTGCTTGAACTCTACAGGAACTTAGGATTTAGCCCTAATATTTGAAACAGTATAAGGAGTATAGCTTTTGTGGTTCCTAAATTTATGTTTTAATTTTTCCTCAATTATTTACAGTGTCTAATAAGCCTTGAGGACATCAAATGAAATTAGGAGCTTGTTGGTGTCAGTAATAAATTTTCAAAAATCTTTTTTTAAAGAGTTTTCAATGCAAGCTGGGAGAAACATCTTTTCAGAAGATACTTGCTTTTATGTGAGTGTGTTTTTCACAGAAGCTTTATCACAGTGAATGGTACAATGGAAAGTGAAGCAAAATGCTTTCTACAGGAGCCTGTAAGTTCTTCTGTTGAGAGTAACTCAGACACATAGTAAATTGCAAATACATTTATAATTCTCCTGAAAGGCAGCAGGTTTTCTTCTGAATTGTTTCAAAAATTCTTTGAAATTATTTCTGTACTGTTGTTATCCTTTCTGAATTTTATTCATAGACATGAATTGTTAGGGGATATATTTGCATTTTAGGACATCCAGTAACAGGAATTACTATTATGGGTTTGGATATCTTATCAATGGCAGAATCATAATGTAGTACGGATAATAATGTAATAATGTATCCATGGGAGTAATCATTTTGTTCTAGTAATAAGTACTTGCTTTTTCCTAATGACAAGCTCTTGTCTTTTCATCCTTCACAATGAAAAGTTATTGAACACATTGGAGTGCAGCAATACAAGCTCCCTGTTGAGTTTTTTCTGAGCTTTTACTGAGTCACAATAAGGACGTTCCCTTTCCTGGGGGGTCAGAAGGGATGATGGAGCTGTGATTGAGCGTGAGTGGAAGTGGCTGTTGTGAGCAGCACTAAGTGGTTGCAGGTACTGCTGTCTCTGCCTTCATTAAATAGGGTGGTGTGCCTGAACAATTATTCTCATCCTCCTCTGGCTTTCAATAGCGATCACTCCTAGATTGTTAAGGCTGGTAAAGAAAGGTCAGATACACTGATAATATGAGAGCAGCTTTCTTGAAATTGACAACTCCTTACTTTTGGAATGTTGTTTCATGATATTTAAGCTTCATTAGTTTCAGTTCATTAGTTTCTCAGCTTATTATGGCTGTAGATTGGAGATACACGTGTGTGTGTGTGTGTATGTGGGTCAATGTATTTTTCTCATCACTTCTGATTTTGCTTTCTTCTTGTGTATTCCAAAAATTTCTGTTTCTTAACTGGGCTTTTATGTTATGATTCCCTAAATGTTTGGGTCAGACATGGGTAATTTAGTCTGGACGTGCCTGTGGCTCTTGTGCCACAGGTGGTGGCAGCTGCTGTGTCGTGCTGTCCCACAGCTGTGCCGTGTGTGTGGCAGGGAGCAGAGCCAAACCAGCCCTTCTCACACCAGCAGTGCTTCCATTTAAAAAGTGTGAGGAGAATGATGATACATTTTACCTTGAGGCAGATCAGGAAGTGAACTGAGGTTGACCACCTTGTATGTATTTATATTACTGCTAATCAAGCCCTTGCCATCCATGTAGCCTAAGGGCAGGC
>NW_008246060.1:1521960-1528143 GCF_000691975.1 Corvus brachyrhynchos
GAGTGATTCTGCAGGGGACACGAAGTAGCTGGTGGCAGGCAGTGAAGCACCTGTACTGTGTGTAGGGCACACTTGAACCTTGCTGGGAATGCAGCTCCTGGAGCTTTATGAAACTGGGCTCCCTCAAGGCTCCCTGAAGCCTGGTGCTTCACCACAGGCTAGTGTCCACAATTTCTGGGTATGTGCCATGTTTGGATCTGAGTACATCGGCTGAAGTGCTGTGAGGATGAGACTAGGAGCTAGGATCCCTGAAAGCAGAGGGATGACAGGGACAGGGAGTGAGCTGGACTGTGTCCTTAAGGAAAGGTGTGCAGTGCAGAGCCTTCTGTAGCCGTGAGGGAGGTCCAGCTGCGGGAAAGGGGGCACAGTGGAGAGCTGGGACTTGCGTGTTGTGTCTCTAGATGTCAAACTCTGATTTTTCACTTACTGGAACGTGAGCATTGGAAATTCAAAACCAGAAAATGGGTGGAAAACCAAGAATCTTTATTTACTGATGGTATGGTTCTGGGCCTTGCTCTTTGTCTCAGGTCTTAAATTTGATTGCTGTGGAGTGCTAATGCCTCGCTCTACCTCTGTGTTGAGTACTCTTCAGCAACAGCTTAAAGGTCTGACCCACTGTCTGCATGTGGAGACTGTGATTGATAATGTTTTCTGTGGTTTTATTGCCATTCTTACTCTTGGAGAGTGGAGGGACATACAGATTCCTCAAGCATACTGATATCTCAACTTGACGTTTCTTGTACTTCATGATTTCCTGATGAAGACTTTTAACACTTTCCTGGATTGCCAGTGACACCTGAGGAGGTAAAAATAGGGGACTGTTTGACTTGTCCTTTGTGGTTATTTCCACTTTCTTTCATAAATATGTAACTTGCAAAGTTCTGCGTAGTAGCTTTCTGAAGAACTGAGCCCAAACTTGGTAGACTTGACTAACCAGGGAGTTTGAAGAAATTCCTTGTTAAGATCTTCAGGAACAGAATGACTGTTGGTTATTCATGGAAGGGGTTGAAATAACTGACTTCCTGAAATCCTTGTTTTTAAATCCTTTTTTATTTCTGAACAAATAGAAAACACTTGTATTTGTGCCTTTTTTTGTAAAAAGAGTGGATTTGAATGCCCTTACTTACTGTCCTCTTCATATTCAAACATCTTAAGAAAACTTCCAGAGAAATTTGAAATTGAAGTATGTCAAAATGTAAGCTAGAAGAGTTTTGATGTGTGGGTGGGAAATGTCACTCAGTTCTTTTCTTATTCATGGGGTTTTTTTTATTTTTCATGGCTTTATTGAGTATTATATTTTTCAAAAAAGGATGTATTCCAGTAAGATTGGTATGCCCATATGGCATATTATGCTGGCATTTATGCAAGAAAATATGTAGTTTTCATGATTCTGTTGTTCACATTGCCTGAGTAGTTGATTGAGTTGACTTTGAACACTCCTACAGAGGATTTTCTTCCATTTTGTATGCAGTATGTGTAATTGAAAATTATTTTTCTGAATGTTAACTTTCAGCGAACATTTTGTTTTATGGGGAAATGAGATACGAATTGTTAAGGAGGAGGATCTTAAGTGTACTTAAAAGACAGAAGTAGTCTAGTGAATTCCCCAAATAGATTTACAGCTGAAAAATAAGCTGCAGTTAAATGTACCTGATTATAGATGCTCTTACAGACTTTGCAGTAATCTGGGATCTCTGCACGTGAGCTGGAGAAGGATAATGAAATTCTCTCCTTAAGCCCTGCTTTTCATTGAATGGTTCTGAGCCGAGCTATTTCAGGATTAATCAGATCTGAACCTGAGGCTTGCACGGGAGTAATGTAGCGTGAGGAGCGACTCATGGCTCTGTGGAGGGTGATTCACTACAAGAGTCAGTAATTTGTATTTAGCATACCTGACAGCACTGGAAATTTATTGGGTTGCTGAAGACTAATTTTTTTTTTTTCAAGAAACCTTCAGTAAGGCAGCATTTGCTCTCCCCAAGATGAAATAAATCCTTGGTTATGGTAACAAACAATCATTAAAAATAAATAATGAAGTATTTGTTAACTCAACATCTACCTAGCTGTTTAGTTTACAAGAACTTTCCTATTTTTAGAGTTTATTGAAAAATTGTTGTTGTTACGTAATGTTTTTCTCAACCAGTTTCCTATTTTCTGGAGGATGTTAGACTGGTCATTTTTTGAAATGTCAGGATGCAATTTCTGGGAATGTTACTGAATTCTGCTGTTTCAGATGTATTTATCTTTGTTTTTATCCTCTGGTATAATGCAGCTGATTTTTGTTGTTGAAATAAATTTCTAAATTGTATTCTGTTTCAGGTTAAAAGTTACTTATTTTTATTTATGTAACAGTTCTAATTCAAAAGATCAATCATAATTGATAGTTCAGGGAACTCTTCATAGACTCTTGGTGTTGTAGGCCCATCCAAAACCCAAACCAACCTGGCTGGAGTTGACTGTGCTTTGAGCAGTGGGTTGGACTGGATGATGTCCAACACTGCTACTGTATTAAGTATGTGGAGTCTGATGCTAAACATTTGAATAAATTCCAATGTTTGGGCAATGTCCCAGATGACCCTGCCAGCTCCTTTCAATGTACAGTAAATACCATTATTTACTAATGGAAGATTAAAAGACATTCAGGTAATGATGCCAGGACAAGAAATGACATACAATGGCAAAAGGAAAGTTTCTTTCATTTGAATAATCTCTGGTAATCTTCAGGTGGTGAAAGAAGAGTAGGTACTGTGTTAAATTCTGTGGTAATGAATCCTCTCTATAAAAAAATACCTTGTAGAAGTCATTTGGGAAGTGGTTGATTAAAAGCTCTTCCTAAGAATTTCATGACCTGGCTGTTGAGGTCTGCTGCATGGTTAAAAACAAAGGCTTTTTCGTACAGTTACTTGGATTTAGGATACTTGTATGCCACTGACCTATGAGATGCAGCAGTTCTTAATTTATAGAACCAGAAGTGACTTCTCTGATAGAAATGGAGATATCTGCATAGTTGTCAGCTGACTTTTGGACTTAATTTCTTGCGTAACTTCTCTTGATCTTTTTTTTTTTTTTGAAGAATGAACAATGGAATTTTATGTGAAATAGCTTTATCGTCATTTTTGATGAAATCAGTACTGTATCATATTGCAGAAAAATTGTAATTCTTGGTCTTAATTGTTCAGCCAGATCTTATAAGAGTGACTTAAAGGAGATCGGGAACTTAAAGATCTAAATCCCAATTCCGCATTTCCATATTCTTTCTGAAAAGAAAACCAAAACAAGGCTTAAAAAACAAAACCATATCTTTGTCTTTGATTATAAGCAGCATTTATTGGCACTTCCCTTTTAACTTTTGTTTCAGTGGATTTGTTTCCAGTTGCTGTTTGGTGTTCCTGTCTGATGTGCTACTCTTCTTTCCTTAATTAAGTAAAATAAAAAGGAAGAATATGATTTTGTATAATTGCATTTGTGACCAATCTGTATGATCAGAAGGCTGGCAAAGTAAACAATTCCCCCCTTCCCCCTCCCCCCCAAATTAATAAAAAAGATGTGCTTTAGTCCTTTCAAGATCAGCTTTTCTCAAGAACTGCTTCTCGTGGTTGTTTTCTAAGCCTGTGTTGCCAGTTGACACATTTTCTTTCTCTGAGTATGCAAAGAAAATAAAGGTCTTAAATCAGACAGCTGCAGTGCTTAGTAGAATACATTAAATAAGTTATTCTAATTGCCATATTTACTGGAAAATCCTTGCTATCTTAGGTTATTCTAATTGTCTTTAACCATTGTTTCATTATCAGTAGCAAAAAATAAAGGACATTTATACAAAGATGGAAAGAAATGATATGTCAGCTACTTGACTAGGGGCTGTACTCAGGAATAATCTAAGATTATCTTTTCTATCAAGTAGCGATGTTTCTAATTTTTTCTAAACCCTGATATTGTACAGAAGGAATTATCAGTCTGTAAAAGAAGATAAGTGGTAAAGGAATCTCTCCCTTCATTTTCTTGAACATATTTGGCTCTCTGCAGGAGAAATGAAGAATAATAATCAATTTTTATTCCATGTAAATAAGAGAAATAAGAAATATAATAATTACATACACCCTGGAAGCAGTTAATGGAAAACAAAAGTGGAGCCCAAGGTAAATCTCTCCTCTGGGAACTTGATTAGTGATTCTTTTCTGCTTAATATGGTAGAAGAGCACTGTATTATTAACGTGCCTTTACTGTGCACACATGGACAGTGTACACATGAGAGAGCAGATGCACATAAACCAGAGCCATTTTGGTTTTATAATGATATTTCCAGTTTACTGTTTGCAGTAATAAGGAGGTGAAATTGGGGAAGACTTTGCAAAGTTCCTGTAGCAAGTGTGAACTAAAGGAGTCCAAACAATGAATAGATAAAGGAAACATGAGCTGCTGTGTGACAGCTTGTGGCTGTGTGCTAGGGAGGTAAGGTCTTAATGGCATTTGTGATGGCAAGGAAACGGAGGTTTCATTGCTTAGCTTTCAAGTAATCAGAAAAACTTGTTTCTAATTTGAAAAACAAGAGGCCTGATAATCTTTTGGATTCCGTCTGCCACTTCCCGTGTTCAACTGTGCAGCTGTACATTAAAGCAGGATGTTGAAATGAAATGCACTGGGATGTCGCAGGTGATGCTGACAGATACTGCCAGGGCTGTTAGCAGTTTCTTACCTGTGCTCTCCTGAACAGCTGGGGAACAACTGACCAGGTTGTTGAGATGAAGTATTATCCTGGATCCCAGTGGGAAACAAGGGTGCTGTTGCATATGACTGAGCATGCAAAATCTGAATAAACCCCAGGTAAGGCTGACGGGTCCTGAGGCTGTTTGGCTCCTTGTTTATTGTGGTTCCCAGAACACCTGCCTCTCTCAGCTGTAAGAATGGAATTTTGTAGAGCAAGACTGTTCAGGGACTGGTACCTCTAAGTTCTTCCCAGAAGGACCAGGAACAGCAGGTCTGAAATTTTCAGGGTCTGGTCCCAAGGCTGTTTTACAGAGCTGGCAGGGCATATGCCTGTTTTGTCAGAAGATGTGTTGTGCTTTCTCTGTTTCCATGGAAGATTCTGCTTTTGATAAACTGGCAAAATTTAATAGAAGAAAGATTCCTCTGGAGAATCTCCAGCTGTATTCCTGATTTCTGATGTTGTGCTTCAATTCTTTCTCTGTTTTCCAGTTAGTCTGTAGCATTGTCAACACCATTTTAAATGTCTCATGGAATTATAAGCACAATGTGAGCCCTCTTTTTCTCATTCCATGTCTGGGCGAAATGTGATGTTTGGCAAAGGTCAGATATTAAAATTACTTGCTTGGCACTTATCTAGATGCAGATCTATTAAAGTACTATTACAGACCTAAATAGCTATTACAACTTAAGTAAAATAGGGAGGCTGAAAAAATGACCAGGAGGAGTGGGTTTAGATTTTTGTTTTGACTGCTAATTAAGGATGAAAGTGTTAATTTTTTTGTCCTCTAGCTTATTCTTGTAGAGAAGAGTCTGTGTATATCTGTGATACAGATCTATAGGGCAGCCTGTAAATCTGGAATCATCCGTTGCTAGTAAACAGCTGGAATAGGACGCTGTCCTCATACTCCCTGTGGCTGAGGAAGTAAATGAGGTGGAGTAAATGAGCAGGGTCCTGGGATTGCTCTGTAACATGGTGCTGCTGTGGGAGTCCTGGGGAGCCACTTCTGTCTCGCTGGGAACGCCGTGCCTTCCCCTCAGGCCTGTGGGGCCTGGCTGCTGCAGAGACACAGATTTTTTTAGATGGTTTCTAGGCCAGAATGTCTCTTTGCTCCTTTGCCCAAATAACAGACGTTCTGTGGTGTCTCGGTTTTGAAAGACAGGTGTCTGCTAAGGAAGGCAGAGGCCCCCCTTGAAGTGGCAGATATAACCCCTTTTCCCTCCAAGTTATTATATTTTGAAATCAAGAGCCTTTAGGCGAAGATGTGGGAAAATAGGAATAACAGTTCTTTACTATATATATATATATATGTATATAACCAGTCAAACAAAACAACAACAACTATGGCAGTAACAGCAATCACAAACCCAGTCCCAGCCTTCTCGGCTGTCAGGCTATTTCCCCTCGGGTGCAGTTCCGCTCGCAGCCGGCAGGGGCGCTGGTGGCTCCCGGTGAGCAGGGCAGGTGCGATGGTTCCCCCG
>NW_008246060.1:1528187-1530494 GCF_000691975.1 Corvus brachyrhynchos
GGCAGGGCGAGCAGGGCTACAGCGTAGCGAAAGCTCGAAGCAGCAGCGGGGCAGGGCAGCCACAGCCCGGTCTCCAGCAGGGCAGGGAAAACGGCTTTTGGGGTCCCGGCGTTGCTTCCAGCAGGAAGAAAGAACGGCCAAAAAGAAAGAAGCAGCAGCTCCTTTCTCTGCAGCTTCTCTCTCTGGACGCTCAGAGCGAACTGACCCCACACCCAGGTGTAGACAAAAGAGTAGCCAGGCCCGCCCCACTCCCCTTTTTGTCTTTCTTAAGTACAGCTATTTGTCTCCTAGTAACATGCATATGGGAGAAAATTCCTTTAACAGGAAAAAAAACCTAAGACTAAACTAAAACCCCAACATGTGGCAATAACTATGCAGCAAGGCACAGTCTGATCAACACCAAAGGCTTCTTTACTCAGTTAGAAGAAAGAAGTAACCTGCAAATTTAATAGTGGAGAAAAGGGTGGAAATCTGAGCATGGGAAGTAATTTAGAAGGGAATAATAGGAGGGAAAGTAAAGACTTTTTTAAGTGGGGGACAGGAACTCAAAAATACTTTCCTACCTGCTTCAGGCATCATGTAAATATGTGGGAAAAATTAATGCAGTCGATAAGGCAAAGTGAATATATGCCAGAAAGAGTTCAGGATTATTTAAGAAAGGAGTTTGTGAACCATTGGCCTTGATTGTAAAAATCTGTGAGGAATGAGTGTTTCCAGGTACCAGAAAAGCTACATTTATCTTAACAGATAAATTCCTTTATCTAGGGAATTTATAGGTCAGTCCCTCTAACTTGGATAACTGTGAAAAAGCTGCAGGAAATCCTTATACATTCATTTCCTAAAACTGCTCAGGATAAGAAGGTGGTGCTGAGCCTCAAGCATGTATTTTCAAAATACATTCTGTCAAATACATGTAGTTCTTTGAGAGAATAGCTGGCTAGGGATTAAAAGGGAAGTTGTAAACTGATGTAATGTTGTACACAGCATTGCACACTGAGAGGATGTTTTCATAAGCAAACTAGAGAAGCACAGTAATTGTATGATGAGGGGAAATGCAGGTCACTGAAAAACTGAATTGGTATTTAATCTATTGCAGGTCAGTTTGGGATAGCTTAATGAAGTGTGATTCTGCAAGGGCTGGCCTGGGACCCATGTGTATGGTGCATTTTCATTAGTAATAAATGAAATAAAAGTAAATAAATGGCTTAGGGAATGAAGAGTGGAAATAATTGAGAGCTTGAATGATGCTACCCTGGTGCAACTTCAAAAGATTTTATAGGTCGATAAAAACATTACCTCCCCCTGCCCCTTTATTTTTGGTTGGTTTTTTTTTTTTGTTTTTTTTTTTTTTTAGTTTGGAGAAACGATCTGAAATCTGCAGACCTAAATAATAAGTGCAATTACCCTTGGGAAGAAGTTTACTGTATACATAAAAATGGAGGATTTGTGGCTTAGCAGTGGTACTGCTGTACAGCTCCCAATGCCATACGAAAATTAGGGATGAAATGAACTGTCAGTAAGCCTTAGCTCAGTAGGAAATTTTGGGCATCACAGCTTAAGAATAACAAGGGTTGATAAGAGGAACAAAATGAAGCAGGGATTTTATAACTTATGAAAAGTAGGAAGCAGCTGACTTAGCTGAGTCTCTGTAACTTAGGAAGAGGTGGAGAAGAGGAACATGCTGATATTTTCAGATATGGAAGAGGTTTTTATAAGGTTTATGCTGTTAAGTTATTCTCCATATCTGTTCAGAGAAAGACAAATGTAATGGGCAAAATGCAAAATCTGTGCAGTGTTGGGTAAAAAAACCCAACTGTGTAGATGGGTAAGCACTGGAGCTGTTCCCTTGGGAGGCCATAGAGTTGGTCATGCACACATTTGAGACTGGTGGGCTGCCCAGTGTCTGCCTGGGAGCTCTAGGAACATGTGGGCTGTTTCAGAGTGCTCAGGGTGCACAAAGTGACCATGAGCTCCCTCCTAGCCACACTGATTATTGGTTTACAGTTTTATTGAAGTAATATTCCCAGTCTTCATACTTCATTTTCCTACTACAAATTGCTTTTTTCCATGGGTTAGTGTAGGTTTGTAACAGTGAATGCTTTTTGTATGCAGTGATCAAAACTAGACTGAAATTTGGTGGGGCTTTTAGACTTCCAGGCCATCTACAGATAATAATCTGTCCCTTCTACAATTTTGTGTTCAAGCATCTGGGGAAGGCTGGTTAATAAAAGAAACTATTAATAGTTATAGGCATACTAGGAGTTTATTTCTTCATGAGCTATTTGCATGAAAGTAGTACATTTAACA
>NW_008246060.1:1530512-1593834 GCF_000691975.1 Corvus brachyrhynchos
CAGGAATTTTTGTATCCTGACAAATTTATAACTCCATTAGAAAGATTTATCTAAATTTAATATTTTAGAGTCTACCTAACAATTTTGCATCCTATAATCTGTTCATAAACTGGAACTTAAGTACAAGAAATAGAAAATAGGAATTTTTCTGTACAAGATTAAAACTTTAGCAACCAAATTGCATTTGTGTAATATAATATGTGAGCTGTTCCCACATACTAACATTTTTTTCTGAAGAGAATGGATATGGATTGTAAAAGCAACCCAGCCAACCAACCAATCTCTCTGTAATTTGGTTGTATGGTGGAAATCCCCAGTAATTTCCTAGTGTTAACATAAAATCAGGTGAAAGCTGCCTGGAGTGTGTTGTGGCCAAGGGATGCCTGGGAGGCAGGAGGCTGCTGTGTCCATAGCGAGTAGGCCTCGCCTGGAACTTGAAGGGAGGAAATTTTCCCAGGGTTCTAGAGGAGGCTCTCCAGGACTCATGCAAACCTGGGTGCTGCTGCAAGGTGCTGGATGAGGAAGCAAGGAAAGAGTAACCTACTTATGTCAGGATAGAGACTGGGGGGGGACAGTCACTGGAGTTACTTGGCCATGTTAGCTTTTTTTCTCAGAGGGTGTCCATATTCCATAATCTCCCTGTTCTAATAATCAGAAAGCTCCAGTAAACCCAACTTCAGAGATGGAGGATGCCTCTGTTCCAGACAACTGAAAGGAAAAGCTGGTCCTGTGCCACCCCAGGATGATGTCACGCTGTGCCTCTTCCCAAGCACAGAAATGTGTGTTGGCAGGGATGGGATTTTGTGTGACGGCAGTGCTCTGCTCCTCAGGAACTTCTGCCAAACAGCAGGAAGAGTTCTTGTAGGAGAGCTGTTCACAAAAGTGTGTCTGCAAAAAAACAGCACCAGGAAAACTGAGCAGGGCACGGTGTTGAAGCTGTGCCTCCTGAGAGGTCCTTTGGTAGTCATGAGTGGATGTTTCACTGACTGGAATACAAGAACAACCTAGAATACGTCTTTGTAAATAGAAGGCACAAGACAGCTTTGCAGTTCTTCCAGAATTTTTACTGGTGCTTTAGGTACAAAATGATGGATTTATTCTGGAATAGATGGTAGTTTGTTTGCCTGATCTAGATGAAGCTTTTTTTCCACCCCCTCTACGACCAGGTTTGGTGGTTATAAAGGAAGAATGACTTCATTATGTGTTGAACTGACTTTTTCACAATAAACTTGAGAATCTAAAAGCATACTATCAAATGTCACTCTTTTATATGATGTATTTCACAGTTTAAAATACAATTTTTTTCCAGAGTTGAAATTAGAATTGTTGACATTAAGGAAATGAAAATGATTGATGGAGTGGTTTTACTTGACCAGCTGCTAATGATTTCTCACTCAATATCTCGTTAGCTTGTGCTGAAGTCATGCATACAGCAACCTAGAAAATAGCCCGAAGTTCCTGAAACTATAAGGAAGAAAAATATAAGTTATTTTGGTGCTTTTGATCTATGAACTGTGATATAAAATGTGACTTTTGATGTTCTGGGATGGTGTGATTGATAGCATAATTTTTCTTATTAAATTGTTTATTCTTTACTGAATGTTACAGTGTATTATATTTTGGCTCAGAGGCAGAGAGAAAGGTCACTTAATTTCCTTGTTGGCCACTGTAGCCCTTGCTCGAGTGGAGCTTTTTGGGGAGAAAGGGAGAAGGCATTTTCATTGGGAACAGCTGAACATGCTCATCTGAGAGAAACTTCTGGAGCTTCCGAAGATGGTGACTGTGAAGAAAGAGGAGACTATATCTGTGGCTCCTGAGGGAGTTTCATAAAGTTCCAGCATCTCAAAAGCCCTGCTGAGAATTCTTAGCCTGAGAACAGGTTTGTAGGAAGGGAAGGGTCCATGATGAGCAAGAGAGGGGTTGGCGGACCAACACTTTGATTTTCAGTTTCTTTTGTCCATCAGGGCAGCTGTGTCACTCTCTCAGAACTGTGTGGCGGTAAAACATAGCTGTAATTCAGTGGCTTTTTGATTCTCTCAAGGAGAGGGTGGAGAAGGCTGTGGTCAAGAGGGGGGCAGTCCCTGGGAGGCTCCCAATAGCCACCTGTCAGTGACATAAAGTTTAAATTCCTGAATCACTATATGGATGAGTTGCTTTCTTCAGTGTGAGAAGGAAGGAGTAACCCTCTAACTGAATACTCTTGGAGTATAGGAAATACCTTGAAAAGCTGCAGGTGAGCATTTAGTTGTGAGATCAGCCAGTGTGTTGTGGCTATTGCCTGTGTCCAGCTGTGCTACATAAAGCTCTCGTTCTTATCTCCAGTGCTGACTCCTAATTATCTTCTGTATGAGTGCAAAAATCCCACTATGAAAATATCAAATTCTCTAAAGCCAATGGTGGAACTGCAGCTGGCTTTAATGGAGCCAGAACATCATTGTATTTCAAGGAGTTAAGCTCAGCTCTGGGGGTCTTACTACTTTTTTAAAGAGTGTGGTCTGTATTGAATATTTTATGCTGTTCTTCCTTGGTTTTGCCTATGTTGCCTGGCACTCTGATTTATTTTAGTGTCTTACAAACTTTATTTGAAATATATGCTCAATATTTTTGTTAAAATACAGTCCTGGTTATATCTCCCCATTTTTTCTTTTTTTGAATGGTGCTGTGGTTTTGATGTTTCTGCTGACATACATGATGCAAAATGGAAGAACTTCTGCAAAGCAGAAAGAAGAAATTATGGTTTGACCTAGTGTTGAAGCCGAGCAAATTAGCAAAAAAAAAACTGTTGGTAACCAGTGAGAAATCATCCCATTTTCCTCATGCATTTTTTACAAGTATTTTGTGGCAGCTGAAATTTCTGACCAGGACTAGACTCTGTCTCTTTTGCCTCAGACTGCATGTAATTATTCAGAGTATGCCATTTCTCCTTGTAGGAAGACTTACTCCCCACAGGCAGGTGTAATCTATCATCTTTTCCTTCAACAATTCCCCTTTTCCCTCTACCCCAAAAGATATCAGAAAAGATTTATAATATTCTGCGGCCCATAAAAACTGCTTCATTATCCCTAAATCAAATATATCTGATTGCAAAGCTCTTACTTTTATAAAAATTTCGGGAGCAGAATATTTTATGGGGTTTGATGTGCTTTTACTGAAGGCAAAAAATGCATTTTTTAAACCTAATTTTTTGCAAGTTATTGCTGCAAAGTAAAAGCCCTTTTAGACAGAAGGAGGATAATGGCTCTATCTTGAGATGTCCGAAGAGAAGGAAGTATTCAAGCTGAAGTGATAACATCAATTCAGCTGGTGCTGTGTGTCTCTATTGTCACTGTCCTGTCCCTCTAATGTAACAAACACCTTATTTTACAGCCATGGCAGGTGAGGTGGGCAGCTCCTTGAATGGAGATGTTGTTTGTTCACTCCCCTGCCCCAGGGGGATTCCATTTGTTTTCAGACCAGTCACAAGGAAGGAGCAGCTGGATTTGTGCCCTCCCGTTTTCATTCCTTCCTGTTTCCTTCCTTTTCTTGATCCATTACCATGATGAGCAGTTACAGCTTCGTCAAGTCTTTAATCACTGAATCATTGGGATCTTCTTTTTCCGTAGGCTTCTCTATGGTTTCCCCTCCTTTCTTTCTCCATTTTACACATCTATCCCTTCTCCTGTTTAGATAGAATGAATTTACTTTCCTTGTTGGGTGTTTTTCCTAAAGATGTTTTTCAGTGAAGTGCTGTTTTATTTTTGGACAGCTTTAATGGAGATAGTGGCTTTGGGTGAGAAATAACTGTAAGGTTCCCAAGGGTTGTTGTGGGGCGTTCCCCCATTTCCTACAAAGCAGCTCCTGCTATTTCAGCTTAGTTAACCCTTGATGCTGCAATATCTGTGAAAAAGATTTTATATTTATAATGCTTCCTTATTTTTTAAATTATTTCCCAATGTTACCTTTATTAACTGATAGTCCTGAAAACTGTGATGTTAATGGAAAAATACACCACTAAAGCAGAGCAGAGCTCTACTCTTGATGGGCAGCATTGTATGTCTTTATTGCCCCATCCAATTGAATTAATATTAATATGAGCAATACTTTGGTGTCTTTGCATATATTATTGTTTATTTATTAATAATTCTGCCTTTGATTTACTTTTCCACTTCCCTTGGTTTCTCTGAAGTCTTCTTAGGTGAAACAGGCCGTTAGCAATGTTATTTTTAATATAAAAGCACTTAATTGAGGGTCTAATATATATTTATTCATTATATTTATTTGCCTCCCTGAGCAGTTTTGCAGATCTGTGTCTGTCTTTTTTTTTTTTTTTTTTGTGGTCAGTTACTTCTTTTAGTTCATGTGTGTAAGGCCGGCTTTTTTATCCCTGTTACTGATTTACATTCAGATACTATCCTACTGATTACTGACATGTACAGGAGATATTTGGTACTAAAGAAAATGGAAATGGTTTTCAATTTGGGAAAGGCAGATCCCATTCTCAAGGGGTTTGCCTGTGTATATCCAGTCCAGACTTAAATTTAATCCTTCTCATCTTCTGTTTTGTGTTGTGCCTTGTTAGCCTGTACCTCCTTTTAAAAACCAGCCTTAAATATCTTCTCTTCGAGATCCATATAAATTTTGAAAATATATATATTTTTTTTGGTCCTGCAGCATAACTTAGGTGCATCTATGATATTTATAGCCCCTTCCTTTACATCCTCTCTCAGGAGTAATGCTGACTTATTTCTGCATTTAAATCTTCATGTTTTAGCTAGCAATGGGAGTGCTTTTTTGGGTAACTATAGTATTTCTGTGGCATTAACAATGCCCCTGCATAAATTCCCCTCCTCCCTCCTTATTTTGTAAAAGAAAACCTTACACACAAACTCTTAAAACAGGCCATTAGTGCTTATTTCTGGGAAGCAAAAATGATTCTTCTTTTTTCGAAGAGTAATTTTGGTTTTTAGTAGGCATATGTTTGGTTTATACTTGGATATTATAGGGAGGAATCTTAGAATGCAAATTAGCAATATAAATTATCTGAAATCGATTCTTTATTTTGTGGGTATTTTAATTTCTTTGCTAAAGTAAAGGTAGAGTCTCAAAATTCCTGAGGCAAAATACAGGTAGGGAAGAAAGGAGTGAACGAGTGCCAAGGCTTGTGAATGTGGGAGAGGAGGCTGGCAGCACTTCACATTTGAACCATGAGATTGATTCTGCAATGCAGAACACAGGCAGATCTTTCTGCCTGTTTGGGATCAGGTATCTTCAGTGAGATTGTTCGTAGATTCAAGGAGTTATTCAGAGAAATAAAGAAATGGAAGACAGCTTCAGGAAGAAGGTAGCATTGAAGTGACTAATTAAGCCAGACAGGATTACAAAGCAAATTTTATCAATAATGTTTATTCCCACTCAGGTTCACTAATTCCGTTCCATTGATGTAGATACTGTGTTCCCCAGTGACTGGAGAGTTTTTTAAGAAGTTACAGAAGCACCTATACTGTTGTTTTTGCTTTGAGATGGTGAGGGCATCATGTTCATCCCTTCCAGAAACTTCTAAAGTTTCTATTATAATCACTTGATGAAAGTGGAATTAGGGCAGTTCATACTGTCATCTGTTAACCCTATGTCTTCAAGGCTTTAGGATGCAAAGAGATTATAAAAACCCCAAAACTTAACATCACCTTATGTAGTGGTGGAATAAAAAAAAAAGGTTGATTTTTATTAGCATATTCTAGCATTATTATATTTATGAATCTGTATTTGCAAGAGCTAGTGAAGAAGAAAAGGAGTCAGACAAGCTTCAGCATGTGCTTGGTAGGCAGCAAAGCTGCTCAGCTCTGGAGGTGGATACCTGAGAGGCATTTCCCTCCAGGATCTCAGTCTGAATAGCTCTGTCTCACTACTGGCAGTCTCAATTGTGACAGCTAGATTTTGGAGAAAGAGCTGACTTGCAGAAGGCAAAGAGAGCTATGAACTGTCTAGTAATGCTGAAGCAGAAGAAAAAAATAAATCTTGTTCGTGAATCCTGTTTGCATATTCAGATACACCACTGATAGCTGTATTTTTTCCTTTCCTGGCAATGAGAATAAGGCTTTTGGGCAGTTATGGCTGGGTTAATTGTGCAAGTTTACAGGTTCTTTAAAAATAAAGTTGCTAACAGCAAGACATAAAGGGGAGGTGTGTCATTAGTACTAGAAAAATAAATCACTTTCATTTTTTCTTTTGAAAGCATAAATTACAACAAACTATTCAATATGAATCGTTCAGTTAATGGCTTTCCATGCCTCATTTATGACATGCTCTTGTGTAAAACTACTGAAATTATTGAGGTGCACAGTGCTGCAGGGACACATCATTTTCTTTTAATGAGTATTCTCAGCACTAGTTGATGAGGTTTTGTTCTCTAAGAAACACAGAATTAGTGTATAATAATAATGTTTAAATTATTGGGCTTTGAAATATGTTTCACTGAAGCACTCACTTTATGATTAGATTGCAGATAGAACTATTGCTGACATGCATCCACCTTAAAAGTCTGTTTCTTGGGGAATACAGAGTGGGAAGTACTCTCAATGAAAGCGGGAAAAAACATACTCTTGTATAAGTGCACACTTCGAATTCTTCTGGTGTTTATTAGGAGACCATCCATCCTGTTCATGTCAGTTGACCTAAGGCAATTAATAAGGCAATCATCACACATCGCTGTTAATCCAAAGAAATCCTGTACTAATGCAGCACTGATTAGTGCTCATTTGTATATTATTACTGTTACATGTGGCACATCTGTCCTGGTTGGCTTTGAAGTGTCCCCTGTGAGGAAAGTATGGGAGCTTTAATGTCCGAGGGCTGGGGGTGATGAGCTGTGTGCCACTGGCTCATTTGCTGTTCCACAGCGGGCGTTCCTTTGTGGTTCCCCATCTGAAGAGGCAGCTCTCAGAGGGAGTTATGTACATACCAAATTGATGGTGATCAAGTAGAATAGAAACTCCATGCCATGTGGGATTTTCACACTTGTACACGCTGCACTTCAGCTTACATAAAAATTATTGGAAAAGTTCTAGTGGCAAAATGGTAATTTCTTGGGGGCTCATTAAAATAACATTAATCATGAACTCTGATTATGTTCACCTTAATTTATTCTGAAACTTCATAAATTTAGAAATTAATCAGATTCTGTAATTAGGTAGAACAATAAAATGGAATTTTGCCTTGTTATTTTATAATAGAGCTATTAATTCATTCAAATGTTATAATTTTTTTGAGGAATTTAAGGAAAAACTGCTTTTAAGTACAGATCATATGGTCAAACTTGTACCTATTAGAGCTTCAAATGTATCTTTCTGTGTTGAAAAATGCTTGAGGTTTTTTTGTAGTACTTCTGACAAGCAGGTTTATTGTTCGTTTACTGTTGTGGTGGACTTGAGAAACCTGGGAAAAAGCATTTCTCCTTTCTGGTTAGTTGAATCTTGATTATAAGATACAGACCCCCCCCCCCCCAAGAGAAATCTCAGCTTTTCAGATGAAGTCTGCACTCCAGGTGACTGACTGAGTGGATGTTATTCATGCTCCCTGGAAGCTGGCAGTGTGTCATTATTAATTACGTGATAGTTGTAGTTCTGTGTTGAGAATAGAAACCATTCACTGCTACCAGAACAAAGAGAAAGGCAGCTTTTCCTGTCAAAGTAGATGTCCTTGCTGCAGCACTTGTGAATGTTACCAATTGCTGTGGCTTCAGAGAAGCTGTGTGCACTTTCAGAAGGGGACCAATAAGAGGCCATGTTTGGCTCAGGAAATCCCTGACCTACAAAGAGTTGGGATCTGTGGAGGCTTTCCAGGGAAATAGGCTGTGCGCTTGCCCCAGTCGAGTTCTTCCTTGGGTTTCATGTCTCAGCTGCTGTGCAGGACAGATTATCAAGGCTGGGTGTACCTTTGATGTGACCAAGTAAAACCATTATTGTATTCAGCCTTTACTACTAAGATTTGCCTTTAGGAAGCCCAGGCCCTGAGACCTGTGCAAAACTCCGGAGCAGAAAAACCTCTCCCTCAAGAGAGGAGGATCAGGCTACAGGATGTGAGTTAAGCTGTACTTTTTCACCTGTTCAACAGACCATTTTTGCTAGCCCTGCTGGGAACTGAATACAGCTGCTTGTAGGTGACACTGTACATGATCATGTAATTAATTACATTCACCATCTTTGAGGATCTTCATTGCCAGTGAAGCAATATCCAGAATTTATTACAGTTCCACTGACACTGGAATCATGGCTTATTTCTCAGGTCATGGTGATGCCCTTGCACTTTTATTTTGGTTTTTTACCCTTCATGTAATGGTTTTTGCACAATATCTGTTCTCATGTCCAGTCTGAGGATTGGAAACAAGAGATAAAGCATGCCTTGAGAGAGAAGGAGAGAAATTGAGGGACTCTGAGTAGAGCAAGCCTAGTACACAGCTTCTGAGGCTTGTATTTTCTGTTTGTTATGTGTTGCGAGAAGAAGTCTGATATTTGCAAAGCATGTCTGAACACTGTGTATATTTTAGGGGTTTTTGTTAGTGGTAGCTCTCAGATCCCTTGAGAATAGTTCGTACTGCAAATTTTCATAACTTTTTAATTGAAGCAGTCATTTGCTTTCTTGTGTAGAAGGTGTTTGTTATTTTTTTATTTACTGTCTTGAGATATAAGCAGGAATTTGTTAAATTAGTCATTAATCTTTCTATACACCACCTTCTCTAGACAGGACTTCCAGTCAGATACTTGGGCTTGCTTTGCTGGCAGCTGTTTCAACCCTGTGCATTACTGTACAAGCGTGATCCACTGGTGGATGGTGGGAATTGTTGCTTGGAGCTAGATTCGTTTTTAAAATTGTCTGGGGTTTTTTGTTGCTGGAGGTTATATTCTCTCTCAGTCTGTATTTTTCAAGAGTAATGACTTCCCCCAGCTTTTTCTTGGTAAAAAGATCTGCCAGGGTATGGTGGTGTCACTTAACTGTGTGACAGAGATGGTTACTTCCACTTGTGCTGTAGGGATCTATTGGAAAGGGAAACGATACATGGAAGTGACCCCCTCTTAATAAGTATTTGAACCCATAGACTCCTTTCTTCTTGCTAATTTAGCTACAAGGCTGGGGCTTTATTAGGAATACTGTTTTGTTTTATCCATGGAATGAAAGCATTTACTGTGGCTGTGCAGCCAGAATCAGAACACAGCTGGCAGCAAGCTGTTGGAAAGCAGGCGTACACAGGCTAACATAATTATGAGTGAGTGTTTTTTTGGGTTAGCCTAACCTAGGTTTTTTTCATGATGTGGATTTTTTAGGGAAGGTAACTGCCTGCTATCTAGCTTTCTTGAAGACATCCATCTTATTGAGAATAGCAAATTTTGGGATGATTGTAGTCCATTGAAAAAAATGGTATCCACTTAATATTTACAGAAAGTCATATCTTAACAGTCTGGGATGGGGGTGAGCATGCACCCCCTGCTGCTCTGGGCCCTGGGATGTTGGATCCGTCTTGCAGAGCACTGGAGTGGCCTGCTGGGGTTACAGAGAGCCTGCAGGGCCTTTGAGATGCCTGGGAGGTGACTGTGAGAGGCTGGAGTGGCCTGCTGGGGTTACAGAGAGCCTGGCCTTTGAGATGCCTGGGAGGTGACTGTGAGAGCATGAGGAATCTGTGAGGTGCTAATTCTGTGACTCTGCTTCTACCGTTTGTCCTGTGGTATGTGGGTCTGGAACGTGGGAGTCTTTGATTCATGATTGAAGAAAAGGGGAAATGTTGGGGTGTATGTGAATATTTACCCATCTGTGCCTCTTTAAGCAGATATATCAAAAACATGTTGTGTCTCTTAGCATAAAAATTTTTTTTCTCATGTTCCCTAGTCTAAACTCACTAGTGTCCAACACTGGGAATGCTCATGGCATAGTTCTCCATAAATAGGAAATAAATGGAACCTTTGAACATCTGGGCATTTTGAGTAGCTCCACTAGTGCCAGGACCTTGTTTACACACCATAAATATTTGAGGGCAGTGGGTTGCAGTACAGAATAGGAAGGAAAGAGCAAGAACAATTGAAATGACTTTTTGGGAGGGTGGTATTTGCTCCTTCCAGCTCAGGCTTGCTCCAATAGCCAGAATGCCAAAACATCAAACCTCAAAAACAGCTGTGGAGTGATTCAGGTAACTTCTTCCAGCAGCCCAAAAGTCACTGGGCTCCAGAGTGACTCCTGCATGTTTGCTTGCAGTGGGTAATTAGCAAAATGTATTTCCAAACCATCTGTAGGAAAATTCCAGCACTGTGGAAGGTGACCACAAATTCAAGAACCCATGTAGTGAAGAAATCCAGAACTGAAGCCTGCAGGTTTAAGAGGCATCTTAAAAAGACAATGTTTTGAAGAGGAAATAATTTATGCAAAATATGTTACAAAATCTAAGTGTTAAATAAATAAGCAATACAATGTATTCTGTTTTGACACTTTGTTTCCACTTAACAGGTACGGAATGCAGATTAATTTGTTACTAAGTTTGAAGATATTTTTCATTCTATTCACTTCCTTTTGTACAAACAGTTGCCCTGTAATTTTAAATTTCAGTCTTCTACTTTGAAGCTACATGAAAATATGGTGGGATAAAGATCCAGAAAAATAGATTTGTGGTTATATAATTTCTCTTTATTATAAAAAAGTTGCTTCGCCATATGAAACTTTTTTTTCTCCTATATTTTGGAAGGCTCATGTTCCCATTTTGTTTTTCACCGAGTCAGCATGATATAATGTCTTTCTAATTTCTGTAATCTTTTATGATTACAACATGAGGGTAGTGGTATAAAAAGTCACTCTCATACAGTATTGAGAAGTCTTGAAGATTTAAAACCAAAGAATGGGATATAAGAATGCTTCAATCCAGATATTAAATGATAGACAAATAAGCAATGTAGTAATTGTTAAAGACTTAATACTACATTAATATTTTTTTTATTTAAAGGTTTTGTTTTTTTTTCTTTGTTTGCTTTTTCATAATGTTAAAGGACTATAAACTTTTACCATTTTTTCCATATTACTACATTTTTCTGCAAATAGATGTTTCTTTTGAGTAATATTTTATGTTGTAGGAGTATTGTAAGGGCTTGTTTCTGTTGCCGCTTCTGTCAGCAGCTTCCTGTGCCAGAAGTAGGTTTTGGACCCCTTTGTCTTTTAGCAGAAATACAAATGCCTGATTTGGCAGACGCTCACAGCAGATTTTGTAGCTGCCTGTTGAAGTCTCCTGTCTGTATTGTCTTGCAGAGCAGTGAGACTTAATAAAATATAATCAGCCTTGACTAACAGCTGCATAAACAAACTGCTTTGTTAAAAATCAGGCTGTATTTCAAGGCAACAGGTAAGTTTGAGGAGAATTCAAATTTTTTTTTTTTTTTAAATTTTAATTTCTAGGAAAACTTGGCTATATATTTCAAGAATTTCTTAGAAGATTGAATAGTTAAACCCTCCCTCTGGAACCAGTAGATAAAATTCTACACATTAAACACAGTAAAAATGGTGCATATTCTGCAAAGGACAGAATTTTAGATTAAAGTTGTTTGGGCACAAAAGCAGTAACAAAATGATCCCTACAAAACAGAGTAACTTAATAACACAAGAAATAACTTTTGTTAATTTGAAGCTTTAGAAACTGAAGCTTGTAAAGTAAGATGTAATTAAATTATGGTACTGTACATACCAGTTGTTCTTGGTAATTGAAACTTTACAATATGAAAAATACATTACATCTGTACAGTTTATACAGGTAGGTAGGATGAGTTTTGAAAAAGATTCACTTCAAGGGTCATACTCTGAAGTCAAAAAAATACTGCACAACTGAACTAATTACAAATTGTAGACTCGAAACAATGAATCTTTGTGATTTGCTTTTAATTTGAACAGGGATCCTAGAATCCATAGAATTGTCTTCTCACTTGTGTCCATAGTGTTACATAGAATTTGGTTGCAGCCTCTGCTACAGGAAACCCCCGCCAGCACCCCCCTAAGCCAGCTGCTGGCTGTGCTCCTTGATCCGTGCCGCTGTTGTGATTGTGCTCAGGTCCAGCTCGGGCTCCAGGTGTGTGTCCACTGCCTCCTCCTGGGCGCTGGAGTCATAGGGTTTGTGAGCCAGCAGCTCGTGGTGCACTCCACAGTAGCTCAGTGTGGGCTGGTCGTAGGCCAGAAATGTCGACACGTTCATGGACAATGGGATCTGGGGCAAAAACAGAGGCCAAAAGCAGCCAGTTACCAAAAGACACAACCAAATGGTACTTGCCTGAATTGGATATTGAAAAACCAGATTGTCTGCTCTCTCTATCCCTCTACCCACTCCTCTCCACACAAACCCTGGTCCTCACCAGGATGTTTTAAACCTGACCTCTGCCACCTTTGACTTGAGACCCAGGGCTATGTACATGCTTCAATGTGTTTGTGAAGATTAAGACATGCTTGAAGTTATCTTTAGAATGTAATTAGCCTTGGCTGTAATCACTCTGTCAGGAAATATTTCAAAAGAAATGTAAATGCTTTTTCAAGTTCAGGTGTCTTGAATGGGTCAGTGAGTGTGATGCCTTTGGTCTGCTTGGAAATAGAAGTGAGAGGGTGCTTCTCACTACTACTGGAGTGTTTGGGGAAGGAGACCTCAACCCTCCTGGCATTGTAACTAAACAGGGAGCATCCCTATTTTTCTCCTCCTTTGCAGCTTTCCTTCCTGTTTTCATTCCTAGTGGGATGTGTCTCAATAAATTTCTGGTTATGAAGAACCTCCTGTTCTTTGAAATTAAAAAAATCAAATAATATCCCAGCAATTGTAATGGTTAGTTCTCATCTCTGACAGCACTTCTGGAGTAAAACCCACTGCACTGTTTAATTCCTAGTGATATGTGAGCTTCATATTGTTTGGAGTTCAGGTTCAGATGAGCATCAGAAAGCCCCAGCTTATCTTAGATTTACAGTTTAGAAGCCTTAAAATTGCAGTTTCTATTCAAGGAAGCATCTGTTCTGCAGGCTGAATTTCATTGCTTAGTATTAAATTTCTGTGCAGTGAGGGGGAAGTTCCAGCTACCCTCTGTCTTCTCAGAAAGTTTAAAACCCTAGACTTACTTGATGTAGAAAGTGTAGCTAAAAGTTCGTATTTACAAAACTGTATGGAAAACCAGAATTTTTTAAAACGTAATTCTGTTCAGTCCTGAAAAGAATGTAGTCCAGTGTTTGGTATGTTGTTTTTTTTTGTACTTCTCTTTTGATCATCAGTGGCAGCTGAAAAGTTACCACAGATTAAAAAGAAAGCTCCCCCCCCCGCCCCCCCCCCCTTTGAAAAAAAAGAGGCAGATAATTTGGTTCTGGTTTCTCTGTTGCAATTACAGGGATCTGCAGGAAATGGGTTATTTTCTCCAGCCTGCAGAAGTGTATTTACTTCTAAACAGATGTGAACTGGCTGGGGAGGGGAACACTTGTAGCTCCCAATGAGTATCTCAGCAGTCAGCAAAGATGGGAAAGGGTCTTGCAAAGGCCTTAGAGCATTTATTAAGCTCTGGTGGTGTGCCTGTGTTCTTATCTGATTGCTTGACCTTGGCTGTGCTTTCATAAAACACAGAAGTGCATTTTTTTCTGAATGCATTGTATTTAGAATCAGAGGCAATGTTTTCAGCCTAAGGATTTTGGTATTTTGTTAAATTTCGTGGACATGGAGTGTTGGAACCTCTTGGGGGGATTTCAGGAGTCAGCCACAGAATCCTGAGAATGAAAACTTGGAAAATAAAGGCATAAGAGAACAGCCACAGATTTGGAGTGGCTTGAGAATGTTATGATGGGAAATTACGATAGGGCAATGGAATATTATCCATGAAAATGACAGAACTAGAGCTGAAAAACAGATGATCATGAAAAGGAGGGATGAAAATAAGTAAACCACGCTGAAACAAATGAGCTGAAGGATGGAAGTGATGGAAGTGATGGAGCTATGGTGTGTCATTCTGAAAACGTACAGATTTGCAGCGTCATGACAATGTCACATACAGCATAGGCATGGGAATGCAATAGATCAGCACATGGTCAACACGTGAGAATTTCATCTGTTTCATATACAAGTTTTGCTGTTGTCTTCAATTAACAAAAGGAGCAAACCCTTGCAGTACATACCAGGGAACTATACAGCTTTTATGGATGTGAATCAATGCTTTATTTGTGATGCCCTTGCAGTACATACCAGGGAACTATACTTTTTTATGGATGTGAATCAATGCTTTATTTGTGATCATGGGAAGATTCCTGGTATTTCAAATGAACCTCAAAACAAACCTGATACTTTACCATCCATCAGTTTTTCTCTGTGACTTTTTTTTTCTTATGGAGTCTTAGGACAGGGCTATTTTGTACTTCCATCTACATCTGCCTCTGTACCCCTGCATTTAAGTTCTCTCTATGAGTTAGGCAGGTCTTGCATGTAACAAGTCCCTTAATTCCCCTCTAGAATGCCCTAGAGGGAAATTGTGAGGGAAACTGTGTAATAGGCAATTATGAAAAGAAAATACCTATCTGATTATTATCTTGTCCGTTTTCCTTCATTGTCTGCTTCTTTAAGCACTTATTTACTTAAAACTGGTGTGCTGTGAAACAAGGGAGATATTTAAACTCAAACTTCTGTTAAAGGAATAGGTAAATCTGTGACAGCCAATTTGTGATGGTTATGGATTTAGAGTTCAGATCCTTCTGGCTCCCCTACCAAGAAGTAATTCAGCTATGGGGGTAAAGTCACCAGAAGTTACTTTTTGTTGTAACTTGCATACACAGTGAGGAGGCCACACTGTAAGGCAGCGAGTGCCTTGGATTGAATTATTGTCCCTTGAAAGTGCTGAAAAAGATAGCTGCAGAAACCTCTAGTCACTTTTAAAGACCTCAGTTTTCCTTTAAACTTCTCAGTTCTTAGGTGGTTGTTCTTTCATGTTTACATATTTCAACCTTTCCAAGTCCAAATTCTGAAGGCCTGGTAAAGGGCAATGGGTTGTTGGAACAGCTGCTGAGAACTTCGGCATGAAATGTCACAAGGACAGGTATCAACTCAGCCAGTTTTCCTTGACAGTGGCACGGAGGAGTTGAATGCAAAGGGAAAGATGTTTTCAGTCTTTTTCCTGCTTCTCTCAAACTCATTTTCTACTAATTCAGGCTGTAATAAAAAACCTACCAAAAGTGTAAGCAGCAAGAATAGCTTTCACTGAACAGCAAAATTGTTCTTCACACAAATGTTAATGTCCTCTTGGTGAGGGAGAATTGTGTTTTCTATTCAAAGGGCATACCTGCCCAGATTTGTGAAATTTCAATACTCAGGAACTCTTGCTTTTATTCTGCTACACAGTTGTGGAATGTTTCATGTTCCCTGCTTGGCTTTGGCAATTTTTATATTCTAACATGTTCATCTCTGGTTAACTTGGGCTCCCACATCGTGAGAAATAACACAGCTGAATCCAAACAGAAGTTTTGTGCCTAACTGTCACTGCTGTGTCAGACTAAAATGCACATTCCTGTCAGAGAAAGACCAGGGTGAGGAAGCAAAGGGCAGGTGAGAAACCTGAAGTCCATTTAAGTCTTTTTAAACCATTTCTTGAGTCACTCTCAATGGGAGGACCCACTGTGTCCACGGCACTTTAAACAAAATAACCCCTTATTGAAGTAGCTGCTGTTCCTAGACTTCAGTTGTTTCAGTGGCTGGATGCCCTAGGCTTATATTGACACTAAAACAGGAAAATCTTTACTAAGTGCGTGATTAGAATTATGGTCCATCTGTAAGAGTAATCTTATCTGTTCAGTGTTCAGCATGAATTTTTAGTAATTTATGATGCAGCACATTCCCTAGGAAAGGAGGGTGGTGTTAAAAAATAAAAATCACCTTGAAAAGGTGATCGAACTTCTTGAAAAGGCCAGAAATTCTGAAGCTTTGCTTTGAATGTTGGACACCTGAACAGTAAACTGATGTTTTCTGAGGGTTGGAAAAGAGTACAGAGAGCATTCAACCACTGATGGGTTCCAAGGGAAAACCAGGCTTTTTTTTTTTAATTATGTCAGTGTAGATTTGATATGTTAAAGTAGAAGGAATTGACAAAATTTTTTCAGCAATTTGCATATACTAATTTTGATAGTCACCTTTACCAGGTTTTTGAAATGCCAGAGGGAACAGCTGCTAACAGCTGCTAAGCCCTTTCTTCTTAACTTTAAGAAGATGGTAAGAGGAGAAAGCAGAAAGAAAAGGTTTTGTATTTCACTGATTCAGTTCACTTGGGTTCAGGCTAAGACATAATGAGCTGTGGTTTCCTAGTTGCTGGACATTTTGTCTTGCATGTTGTTAATTTTCCTAAAATTTGAACAGGGTGATATTTACTTAAGATCTTTCCTTCCTGCAAAGAATGTGACATTTGTAAGATGAGAACAACTTGTGTCTTGATTAGCTCTAATTGCTTGCTTGACTCTGAAAGGAGTATGTATTACATTTTTTCAGTTAGACACTTACACTTGCTAATAATGTTAGAAAAATGAACAAGTTATAAATACTCTTCTGCCTGACAAAGTAAATATCTCCTCTGCTTGCCTTTTTTTTTTTATAATTTGTCTGTGTGGATTCCTTTGGTTGTGTGGATTTTTATTTGTTGGTTGGTTTGGTTTTGTTTTGTGTTTAGCTTAACCTACAATTTTGGATTTTTGTTTCTTGTTAATAGTAGTCCTTCAAGTTCTACTGTAGTAAAGTGAATTAAAGTAGTAGGTATGAGAGTGTGTGACTAAATAAAAATTAATCCATTCAGTTATTTGAAATATGCTTCATAATATTTAATAGAGATGTGTACATTATCCTAAAGCAGCTCTAAAATGTTATTACGATTAGATCTGTATCTAACTGAGCACTAACCTTTTTAGGCTTCTCATTTGTTTTTAATTTGTATGCAAAACTTGATGTTTATTAGATAGGCTCTGAAGGCGTAATTACTGAGGTATCATTTAAAAACAGCAGTGCTGAACTTTGTAGGACTAAAAGCAAATCAACACAGATAAAGCTTTACTTTAGATGCTGGAAAATCATGGAGTCAAATCAAAGTATTGCCTAGCTAGAGTTTGTTGCATATAGAAACAGGGAGCTATCTCTTGTCTTAGTAAGGTTTGTTGCAGCTTGGAGAACCTGACCTTCATCCTGTACCTTAATTAAAATTCTCTATTTAGCAATCAATAAATCATCTTAAAATATGAGGGAAGTGCATGAATAAAAGAATTAAAAAAGACACCTTTGAAAAGCAAATAATGTGTTTGTAGAGATGTCTCAGAGGATGTGTTTGTAAGCCACATATATGTAGGTAATGTGTGTATACTGTACATGTGCACTTGGTAAGTCATGTGGACAAGCCCTGGAAGAGGTCACTGCACCCCCTTCCCTTCTCCTCTGAAAGTTCTAGAATGCTAAGAAGAAAACCAATGAAATTAATTGGATTTGCAGTATAGATTTGTTTCACTTTTAGGGGAGGTCTGTTTCCCTTAAATCGAAACCTCTTGTATCATGAAGTAGAAGAAACCTGGAATTAAAGTTCTTCTAAACTTGTCCAGGCCAGGCTTAGTTGAACGTCAGGGTGCCTTGTTCAGTTAAAGAACCTGGGGCTGGTTGTGCAGCAAGGCTTCCACAAACCCAAGGGCAGACTTCGTGTTTTGGAGAGCTCTGTGGAGAGCAAGGTCTGTGCATGGTAATCCAGGGGTATTCCTCATAATGAGCAAAACCCACTGAACACTGGCCAGGTGCAATATCTAATCAGTTGTGAGACCAACTGCAGTTATCTTTACTGATTTTAATTAATTGTTCCTGTTTTGGTTGATAGTTGACCTTTTTGGACTGTCAGTAGGCTCTAAATAGAATTTTTTGTATTCCTCAGGGGATGGATTCTCATACCTTGGGTAGGCTTCTGTAGAGTGCGATTAATATGATCTTATTTTCTTCTCTAATTATTTTAATGTAACAGGCAATTTTCATATCCCCTAAGTACTGTAACAGGCAATCTCATTACTTTTCATCAGGCTTGTTTACAGAGAAATAAAACAGCAGCAGAATAAACAACACTGAATGAACCAGAAGTTGAAGTATTACCTATTCTGAGTATTCAGAACCGCAACCCAAACTCCACAGATCATGAGTTTGCCTTAAGAAAAGGAAGGTATTTTTATGGATACAATCTTTAGCTGGTTCTTTACTTTTCAGTGTGTGAGCAGTTGGGCAATTTTATATAGTTTGTGTATCTAACTATGAAGGCTAAGTTCTAAACTTAGTGGAAGCTGAAGTTATTAAAACTCCATTAAGAGGGGGTTTAGAAAATACCAGGGAACTTGATAATCAGATGATATTGACATTTTCCTTTTTATGCTTTGCCCTTTCTCTCTCTTGTCTTCCAAATCTTAACCTTTCTTACTTGCTTTGTTTTATAGTTTTCCCTCTGTCTTTAAGAGGAAGCATCCTTATTATTAACCATATTAATAATTTGTGTAACCTCTCCATCTTCCAGTTATATTGTTGTTGGCTGCCATTAGTCTATTATCTCATTCACCTTTACTTTTCCTTGCATTCTATGCTCTCTCTTTGGCTTCTTTTCACTGAGACGCCCTAATGCTCTCTTCCCTTAAGTGCTATAGCCCAAAATAGGCTTTTTTGACTCCAGGAGAAGATACAGGATAGTCTGGTGGCACTGACACAAACAGTGAAACCACACTCTGTGGTTCTAAATTTTGAGTATTAGTTGTCAGCCCTTGATATTTAAGCAGTTCTGCTGCTGCATGGACTGTGACTGTGGTTCCACGGTGTCCAAAGGCTGATCAGCCAAGTGCTGCGCGCAGCTGTGGCTTGCCTAAGGGAATGAGCTGATGACAGGTGCATGTAGAGGTTGGATAAAGTAGACTTCCCTGAGATATCATAGGCCAGGGCCACAAGATTTATAGCTCTGAAGGGAAGAGGACTTGTACTCTGTGTGAGAGCAAGGAGGAGGCCTTATTTACACTGCTAGCTTGATTTTTCCCAAAATTTAGTGCGTAGAAACTGAGTTGAATACAAACTATGTATTTCATTTGAATTCTTTGTTACAAATAGCTTGAGATTAAAATGGGGTACCAATTAAAAAACCCACAAAAACCAACCAAAAGCTGATGTTTTCAATGTTTTTCTCCTGATATTTCTGGAGGACAAATTTTCTTGTCATGTCTGTAGCTGACAGAATCCTGTCCATAGTGCCCTGGTAACAAACCATGACACTCTCTCAGCAGAGGTGTACTGGCAAAGCCCTTCCTGCAGATGCAGCCATGCTTAATTTTATTAGCTTGGTGTGTGTCAGGCAGGATGTTCTTCAGCTGCTGCAGGGGGCCTGCAGGCACATTGTTCTGCTGCTATTACAGCACTCCCAGCTGACTGCCAGGGAATTTGAGGCACTCAGTGGTCAGTGATACAGTCTCAGGGATATTCCCATGTAATCTCAAGTCCCAGAGCCTCAGGAAGTGTGTAAGAAGGGTTTAAAAACACAAACAATGGCCCCCCATACCTCACTTCCCCTTCTCTGGTGCCTCTGTGTACTGCTGCATTTTGTGGTGCTGTGCTGAGCCAAAGCATACCTCGAGGTGTCTGGTGTGTGCAGATCATTTGAAAGCATAGCATCAAAGTGCCTCTTTGGGCATAGGAAACAACTCATGAAGAATGAGGATGTTAATCATGGGGTTTTGATTTCAATCCCATGTGTGTTGCAATAGAAATTCCTCTTACATTTCAAACAATTTGTTTCCACGGAGTGGTGTCGTTTTGTGCACAGTGTTCTCAAACAAATTATTTAAAAATCTAACATTCACAGCCTGCATCAGCTTAAAATATGAGTCATATTATTCCAGAGACTAATCCAGACATACCTGTCAGAGATGGAAAGCTTATACTGAGACTGCCTTAATCCACTTGCTGATTTTTATGGTCTCGAAGTCCCTTGAAGTACCTGACTCAAATCCAGATGTGCCCCACATGCTGGGTTTTGCATGTAAATCTTTAAATTATTTGAAGGACACAGACAGACTCCCTTGGGATTTAATAATTTGCTAAAACTAAAATGGTTTGTTTTTTGCAGGAAGTGTTTTGTATTTGAAGTGTATTTTGCACTGTATAATGCTGCTGTTCGCATTGAAAATGCAATACATGCTGCACAGAATTCCAGGTTTTCTTCTCCCATCCTTCCTTCCTTTGTTCTGTGAGGTGGGTTTGTATTGCTCAAGGAGGAGTGGATGATAATATATCTATTCAAAGAATAATTAAAATAGGCAAAAGACCAATTCTCCATATAGCTACCATTGCACTTTAGTTGAATAACTTAGCATATTGATATTTTCAAATTGTTGGAACAAGAGCATTTTTATACATCTTAAAAAACCCTTTGAATGATGCCAGAATGCTACTGCAGTTTTGGCAGAGGCTCTTCTGGAATCAAGTCCTCATTCTTTGTTAGGGATAGGAAAACTGACATGTTCACCCAGGGAGGAGAGACTTCCTAATGAATATTGGGAGAAACAACTCAAAACAAAGAAGAATTTAAACCAAAAATTTCTAACTGAAAATTAAAACAATTAATTGAGAAGAATATATCTAAAAGAAAAGTGAAATTTACATTTAATGTTTAACTCAAATACTGCTTTATCAGACTCGTTTCTTGGACTTTACCATGAAATCATTTTATGTGTGTTTGTTTTGTTTATTTCTGCAGAATGGTGTAATTTCATAAAACTCTTCTGAGTGAAGCATTTCCGATTACATTACTGAATAGGCTCTGTGTAATTATTTAAGTAAATTAAAGAAAGATGTTTGTTAAAAATTGAATGATATTACAACAGAAGACTAATACCAGATGCAGCTTGAAAAGCAAGAGCAGGGCTTAATATAATTTATAAATTTCATGGATGGGGAGCATGGGATATATTGATCATTCACTTCTTAATAACCTTTATTGAGAAATGAATACCTGTGTGTACCTGGCTGATAAAAAATTGTTATTTTCTGATGTGACAGAAGTAATAATAGATTGCTTCTTTTCTTTAACCATCACATCCTGTACATAAATTGTTTGATATTTATGCTAATGAAAAACAATTTCTTTATTAACTTATTTCCCTCTTTGAGTGTCCATCATATGGTATTTTATCACTGTGTAATTCTAGAGGAAAAAGCTGTTACATTCCCAAGCAGTATACAGGTGTGGGCTAGATTATTTTTATTTCTAAGATGTATTAATATTTGCACTTGTTAAAATACTTCTGTCATGCATATCAGTTGCACTGCTGCTATGACATCTGTGTGGCACTCAGGCTGGATGTTTGTGTATTGAACTTTCCAAAACGAAACAATTCTTGAATTTAGGACTACAAATTTTTCAGGGCAGGAAAGCATTACTTGGCCAAGTTAGTATTAACTCCTTGAAAATCCAGGCCAAACATTCCAAATATGAAGTGACAGGTTGTTGATAGCCGGGCTATCCTTTTCACTCTTAAATGCTACACTAATTAGTTACTTTGGCAGAGTTTCAGGAAAATTACAGTAAACAAGGGGGCATAGGCAATACACTGTGTCAGAGTTGGAGGTGTGCAGGCAAGGGACCAAAGCTGAGCAGAGCAGTTTGAAAAAAAATCCTGGAATGGTTGTTGTAAACCTTTTTGGTTCGTTAAAGATGACCTGAATTTCTGGTTTGATGGTTTCTTGCTCTGGGACTGGGTTTCAGAGGTTCAGGTGTCCGTGCTCAGGCCGGTGTGGTGCGAGGCTGCGGGCCCTGTGCACAGCTCCCTCCTGCATGGCCCTCGTGGCACCAGGGCTGGGACAGCACTAGCGGAAGAGGAGCCTCTCTGTCTCTCTGGGCTGTCCTAACTCCTTGTGGCCTTTTTGGCAAGGGGATCTTAAAGCCCCATCCTCCTCACCACTTGGTGCCAGTGGTATTCCTTTCAGATTTGTGCAGGTAACGTGCATTTCCCCAATAAAGAAATCCTCAAGCAGTGAGGGAAATGCAAACTGGTTGGGACATTTCTTTGGAGCCAGCCAGTTACACCCAGTCACTTTGATCTTTGCTAGTACCCGGTCATGCAAATACATTTATTTTCTTGCTTTAACTGTGGAGAGAGCAATCGATAGCCCTTGCTGCATGGCTATTTTGGGTCAGCATGTTCCCTCCAGGTCCAAATGGGGTCATGTTGCAGTGGGATAAAAGAAGCTGCCTGTAGTATTTTTGCTACTGTGAGTAGGCAGGGAAGGGTTCTCTTCATGCAGCCTGAGATGTTAAACAGTGTTAAACCCCCCATGTCTAGCAAGAGCCCACAGGACTTCAGGGAACACAAGAAATGGGTGTGAAACAGCACAGCCAGTGCTTCTAGCAGGTCTGTTCTGGAGGAAAACAATACAGTCTGAATACCTCTGAAACCAATGACAATAGTACAGAAAATGTAATAAATACATTTGGTTTATGTAATTCTATAGGGAAACGTCCACAGAATTTATAAGAGAGGATGTGTTTCTGTTCAGGGGGCTTATTTTCTCTTTGAACAAGTGAGGGAATGCTGTGGAAAGCAGGACAAACTTGGAGGGCTCAAGAGCCAGGCCCAGCTGGCCTGTGCAAGGAACAGGGAAATGCAGGTGCACTGGATGTTCTTCGGTGTGCTTGGCCTCAGTTGGTATTTCCTGCCTGCAGGTGCAAGATGGGGAAAACTTTGCTGGTAATAAAGAATTTCCCTCTCTGAGAAAGATAAGATTATGTGTGAGCCACCCATCTTAATGAATCTGTGCATGTTAAAGATAATAGTGGTGTTTGCAAAACAAGGAGAATTTTACACTCTGAGGCCTCATGCTCCACCTTCACTAGCTCTGAGTAGATCCTGATGATGGAACACGAACTTCCACTTAGATGGAAATTCAAGAATCTGAGAGATGCTGGCTTGAATTAGAATGAAAAAAAACAATTAAGGACTTTGGACATTTTTGACAGCACTGGAGTATTTTCATTTTGAATTAGAATATTTGGTTCCAACTGTTTTTTGTTGCATGCTGTCTTAGTAATTAAACTTTCAACAACACGGATTATCAAAATTGATTTTTGAAATGTTGATTAAAGCTGTAAAATGGCAATAGTGTATTAAAATCATAATGAGAACACTGTAGTCTAATCCAAATGTTCCAGAGTTTTTAGTGCAATACTGTGTATGTATTTTTCTTTTTCTTTTTTAAATGAATTTCATTAATTGCAATTTTCTGTTGGAAAAAATCCACCCATGTGGTTTTGACCAATTTTGAACACCTTGAGAATAATTTCAAGGATTGGTTCCTTTGCTAGGCCAGACCATGCCATTAGCAGGATGCTGCTCACAAAGTACCATCACATCTCGTCTCTGACATCAAAAACAGACAAAAAAGGCAATCTAGCAACTAACAGTGCCAGTGCAATACTTAGTGGCTCTTACTAATTAAATGACTTAATTAAGTTGTCAGGACAGATAATCACTGTGTCAGTTGTTCTTTATCATCTGGCTGCTTGGGAACATCAGTGTCTGGTGTGTGTCATGCATCAGCATGTGGCGTGGATGCCTTTTGTTTCCTTTCAATTTCCTTAGGCATTTCTGCATTCTCTCAGAATATAGCAATAAAAAAACAGTTGCAGACTTTGACTTGTCCCATATGTAGGGCTCTGATGGCACCTGTACAGTGGTAGGAGTTTCAAGGCAAAAGCTGTTCTGAGTAGTGTGACTATGCTGTCACAAATTCCTGTTTTAATGTTTGGTAGCCATAAAGCACCAAAAGGTCAGAACATGTCACTGGTGTGGAGTGCTGCTCTCTGCACAGGATTGCTGGCAAAGGAACAGTGACAGCTTACTCAGGTATTGCTGGACTTGGAGTCACAGCTCCAGTGGGCTTTTGTTGGTGAGGGAAGAGCTGGATGCCTCCATTTGGTGCATCACCGTGGAGTGCTCTTGTGGTCCTACAGTCCTGAGCGGTACAAGATCCCTTCTGAAAACCTGCTTTCCAATCAGGGCATGCTGGCATGCATGTGGGCTGTTCCCTGGGAAACTCCTGCATGTTCCAGGTGCTGTTTACACATTGGAAGCATGCAGGAATGGCAGGCAGGGGTTTCCCTATGGCACTGGTTCTGTGCGCTGAACAGATGTGTGGAAGGGCCAGCACAGCTGCTGGACGAGCCAAGGTCTTCAGAGAGACCATTGTGTGATTCCACACAGAATTGTCTTAGCTAGCTTTACCTCTTACAAACCCCTCTCTAAAACCATTTTCTTTGAAAAGCTTTGTGTAAAACTTTGATTACAAGAATTTGCATGAGAATAACTAAAGCATAATTAATTTCTAGTACTGCTTTTTCAAAATCTAGTTTTGCATGGTTTAATATGCACACCAGGTGGGCTGAAAATCTGACCAAACTTCACAATCAGATGTCACACAGAGGTCACATCTAATTTACAACCTAATTTTTAAATATTTGGGCAGAAGTTCTTTATGGTGATTTTAGAATGAGAGAAGTATTTGATATAATTTTATGTGACAGAGATGTTTTCTGCCTTTTTAAAGAATAGTTTGCTCTTTATAATTTTGTTCCTTTTGGTAATGTGCTTTGCACATTAAAAATAGATGAACAGAGAACTATTCAGCTGAGCTACCCAAAGATGCAGGTGGCTGGTACAGAAATCTGCCAGTCTCAAATCCATATTGGAAAATTCCCTATGAAAGACTTTTTACCCCAAAGCTGGTGAAGTTAACTGGAGTGGGTCATGTTTGTTTTCTAGCAATGGATTTTACAGTTGTACAGAAAAAAATTCTCTAACCTCATGAACATTAGCAGCACATTTTGTACCTCCTATTTGATTTTACAAGCACAAGGGTTTATAAAGGGAAGTTTATGAAGATTTCAGTGCTGTTCAGTTCTCCCCATTATGCACTGATTCTGTGGCACTGCTCCTGAGTCAGGCAGCTGCCTTTGGTCACTCAGGAATTTATTAGAAGGCTGTGCCTCCACAGGGGTTCTGTGTCACAGCCATACAGGCTTGGCCTCACTTGGAATTTGCATTCTACAAAGTTTTTGACTGTATCTGCACTCTGCATCTGGCATTGGTATGAAATGGGTCTGGGGAAGGCAAAGTGCTGCCCAGAAAAGATTGCTTTTTCCTAGGATTATTTGAGGACTTGGTGGAAATGTGGAATTTGGCACTGTGTTGGAAGAGAAAGGTGATAATTATTTGAGTATCATGATTTAGGAAAGATACAGCCAAATTACTGATTGTTGAAGCACTTATTTCACTTCTATGAATTTCTGTAGTAAGCGAAGGCTGGCTTGAGAAGGAAGTTACTTTAAAACAAATTGATGTGTAGACTGATTAATGCTGCAGTGATTGCCCCAGAAAATGCTCTTGCTCCACTGTCAGCATAAAGTAGTCCTTTGTAGTTTTCCTGCCAGTTAAGCTAGTGCCTTGCATTTTCTCTGTCAGTGTTTTTACCATTCCCTAAGGTGTCAAAGACAGGTCATATCTGCAGATGGTGTTCCTGGCAGTACAGTGAAAGGCACGGGTTGGACCTGGGTATCTGAGAACGCTGTGCAAAGGTACTCTGTGCAAGGAAGTCACTGTCTTGGCCTGCAGAGCAATGGAAGTGCTCTGAGGGAGTTCCTGTACTGCACCCCGGGGTGTGGAGCTGCTGCCCCAGATCCCAGTGGTCACACAAGGTCTGCGTGCCAGGCTGGCACTGCCAACCCATTGCCTTTGCTCAGGCAGAGCTGGATTTACTTTCTCTGTTTCTACAGTGCAGATTTATGTGCATTGTCTTTCAAATCTCCTACCAGGGATAGTTTAAAGTTGACTTATATAGAAATAATAACTGCTGGTTTGAAAGAAAGTAAAATTATGAAGAACACTGTATTCAGTAACATCTTGTCTTGATGTTACTGAGAAAAGGGATGGAAAGAATTATCTTATGAACTACTCCAGCGATAAGGTGGTAACTTAGTGCAGCAAGGAAGGCAGGAATAATTGCTTTTAAGCATGGACTGTATCTGTAAGATAAACCATTCAGCATCCTAGATAGCCAGCTTTTTCAGTACATGCCATCATTCACTTTCTGGAGTAAATGTAAAAATTGCAGTAGAGCTTTCAAGACACTCTAATAAATTAATTTTCTGAAAAGTAGTTATGTGCTTTGAATAAATAACACGCTTTGTCATTTTTTTGTTTAAAAAGAAAAGCTTTAAGGAGCAAAAATGAGGAGAGTAAAAGTTGTTTGCCATTCAGAGAAGTTAATGCAATTGCTTGGGCTGATGATTTGCATTGAATTGCTGATATGTTCATTTCTTCTTCATTAACAAATTATCTTTTATTCTTTAAGAGCAATACAAACAGCCTAAAGGATTTTCAGTTTCTGAGATTCTTTATTTTCTGTTTTTTATTCAATTAGTATGTGGTGTTTTCATGTATGTTGTTTAACTAAAAGAAAATGAGGACTGACAAAAAAAAGTCCTGAAAGCATTCTGGGCTTAATCCTTAATCCACCTGACCTTTCTGTTCCTTTCCACTCCTGGAGATGTTTGAGCAACATGTGCTGCTATTTTGTATCACCTCTTGGCTTCCCTGCAGCAGTCAGAGTCCCTGGACTGTCGGATTTTTACTGCACCTCAGCAGCCAGCTTGTTACTCGTGCTGTGTTTGCTGTGCCTCCTGCACTGACGCTGCCGTGCTGCCCCCAGCTTTGAGGGATGCTACTGATGCCCACAGCCCAGGAATAAAGCCTGTAAAGAGACATCAGGGCGAGGGTAAGGGAATCTTTAGCTCCTGCAGCTCGTTTGGATAAATTAAGGAAGATAAGGGAATTGCAGCTCAGCCAAAAGATGAGAAGCATGATGATATTGCTGGGACAGGACCTCCACTGAAAAGCAACACAAGTGCACATGTTGTAAGAAGGTTTTAAAAAGCTAAGCTTAGCTAGGTGTCCAACTGGAAAAAAACAGTGCAGCGAGAGCAGGAGTCTTTGGAAGCCTCAATGCTTGGTGTCAGAGTTGTGGGAATCTTTGCCATAGTATAATTTATTGATGTATCTCTCCAGTTTGGTTTCCCTGGGCCAGGGGTCCTTTTAAATCTCCCTGTTGTGCTGTGATTATAACCCACTGAATTCTGTGCAGCATCAGGGGAGCTGCTCAGACACCTGCTTTTTCATTTCCTTGTCTCCTTTAGCCCTGCTGCTGACATAGCTGTGCTTGTTGGTGGCTGGCTGGGCATCCCTCTGTCCATGTGTGGCTCAGCTCTGCACTTACTCCTGAGAGCTCCATTATATGGACATGATAACATGGATTGGCAGTCATTTTATTCTGTAATCAGGAATATGCCTGCTCAGTGGATTTTCTAGCATTTAAAATACATTCAACAAATGTGTTTTAAACTGATTTTGTGGAATTTTCTGCTGTGATGGATAAAACTGCATGTCCTTTTAAATTTTTTATATTTTTTCAGTGTTGGAGGATTATGAATAATTTTAAGCTTCATCTCTAAATGTTTTTCCTCAATCAGAGCCAACTCTAACTTGATGGAACAGGTGGTTGCTTAAACAGCAAATTGTTTAACATAAAGCCCTGGCCAGGACGTAGCTTCTTTTAATTAAACGACTCATAGTGCTCCTGCCAGCCATCTTTTCCCTTGCTCAGCATTGCAGCACTGCTTTGGACACAATGTGCAACAGTAAAATAAAGCACGTCTCCAATGTTAACCCTGTTTCATCCAAATCACCCAAACCTTTCTTTTATGTATTGTGATATTAAGGTGCTGTAAGTTTGGATGGGAGCTGCTTTTCCTGTTTCAGGAAAAGGTATTTATTTTTTTCCTACATTTCTTTTGTTGATAGAAATCTCTTGTTTCAGGGGGAAAAACACCAACTCAAGCATGTGGTTCCACCTTTCTATTGCAAAATACTGTCACTCAGGGACTTCAAAGCCAGGGCATGAAGGATTGCTTCGCTTGCATGTTACTGAAACAGCGAGTGACGAGGCACTGACACTGGGGCACAAAGAGAGAGGCTCTTCATGCTCTCCCCCTCACCTCATGTCCTCACTCCTCAAAGACTGGCCGTGGCTGGCAGGGAAGGGAAATGGTCATCTGCAGGGGCAAGAGGTCCAGTGTGCACATAAAGCCCATTTTTTCCCCCAGTAATTTAGGATGTATTCACAACCTCTAGGATACTTCCTCTTGGCAAGTACTTGTCAAACCAGCCAACTCAGTGGCTGATTTTTAGGAGGTTTTTAACCTCAAAGCCGTTATTAAGTTCCTGGGTGATAGAGTCATTATTAGTTTCCAGTCAAACAAGTGGACTCCTCCATCACCTAAGCAGACAATGCTCCAGAGCCCATGTGATAGCCCTGTTAATCATGAAGATATCATAACTACAGGGCATTAGAGGCTCTGGAAACCAGTTGATCTGTAGGTTGTGTTGAAATCTCTGGTTTTGGCTCTTTCATATTTGCAGAAGTAGTTGCTACGAGTCTAAGGTAGATAGTTGTGCCAAGAGGCACAACTGGCAGGGTGAGGTGGCTGCCAGCTGCAATCCTAGTTTTCAGGTTTGAGAAATGTAATATAATTCCAAGTATTTATGGTGACACACTTACAAAAAATGCTGTACTACTATTACCATACTATTTATGTAGATGGGACAAATGTAAAAGATGTCTGATACATTTATATTATAAAATACCATCCCTGTTTTTCTGGGCAAAGTACTTTTAGCATGTACCAGTTAATAGGGTTTTTTACCAAGATGTCTGAAAAGGGATCCCAAAGTGCTTTGTTCACAGCAAATCTAATCTTGATTGCCACCAGAGGCGGAATTGGGTCCTCCAGTAGAGTTCAGCCTTTATAGTGGCAACTAAGGAACCAGCCGCTTGTCAACAGATAAATCTGGACTGAATAACAGAAACTCCATTTGATTTAGATTCTATTCTTTTTTTTTTTTTTTTTTTTTTTTGGAAAACTCCATTTTATTTAGATTCTTTTTTTTTTTTTTTTTTTTTTTTTTTTAGTGAAAATCTTTTTGCAGAAAGATTTTAGCATAAGAGTTTTCCTGCTACACTTTTTTTTTGGTTTTTTGGCTGAAGCTTAAACAGTTTCTTGTGTTGTCTGTAGTATACACAAGTAGACTTTGGATCAAAAAGGCTGTTTAGACTAGAGAACTATATACATATTTATTCCTAATTTTACTGCCTGCCTATTGCCAAATTATCTTGCTGAAAGTATAGGATGGAGATCTTTAAACTAGTCACTGTAAAATATTCCTTTACTTTAATTGCTAGTATCTTACCAGTTTAATAGATATTTCCCATTTTTTGTGGCACCTACTTAAATGTGATCCATTAGTATATCTCTGTTCAAATACGTGGTAAAAATCGAAGGTTGATGTCTCATCTCAGTATCATATCTGATCTGTTATTGGCCTTTAAAGCATTATGGATACATTGATCAAATAATATTTTCAACTGACTCCTGAATTAACAGTGAGAGACTGACAGATATATTCACTCTCGTTGATGAAGATACTGTTAGTCCTTGGATAATCCCACAAATCCAGGCTTTGGATCATCACTCACTTATTATAAATCGGAGTGAAAGGATTTACTAAATCAAGATTTCAGAGTATTAGAAAGTAGTAGAAAAGTATGTAATTTGGTGTCCTTTCAGAGATCTCCCAGTTAATTGTGACATCGGGGCGTAATACGTGATCATGGGGTATAAAGTACAAAATCTCAGTTTGATACATGGCACTGGGCATCTGGTTATTGTCAGGGAATTTTTAAAAGCTCTAGTCAGGTTGTACACTGGCTGTCACGTCTGACATCCCATGTGCCCCCCTGCACAGATACACTTGACTCTTAGTTGAAAGTTACACCTCTTCGAAAGGAGCAACACTGTAGTTTGGTGCGTGTAATAGTCTGCCTGTGAAGTCATTGTTATGGTGGTGATAACATCTGCTTGTTCTCTAGAAGCGTTACAAAAATATCTGCTCCTGTCATAATTGATGCCACTTTTCATCAAGATCAGCACTTTAAGCTGAATCAAATGTTAGCTGATACAGGAATTGGTCCAGTTGTGAAGAACTTTTCCTCTGGAAAAGTCTATTTGGCCAGGATGGCGGTACCAATGGAGATTTCAAACCTGTCCAGGTGAAAGGCCCTTATGCTTTTTCTGATTTTCAAGGAAATCCTTTCAGTTTCTGGAACTGTCTCAATTCTCTTGGGGTGTGTGGTGTTTCCAGGTGGGGAGCAAAACAGAAATCTCTTTAATCCTGCCCTTGAAGAAGTATTGTGCTGTTACACTCTTTCATGGCAGTTCTTTAAGTCTCTCCATTGTGCATATGTGTATTGTAATTTTTCATTTCAATACACACATACAATATGACAGACTTCTGGTTGCTTTGGGAACTTTAATTTCCAATTTTCTTATTTACTTTTAAAATCAAAGTGTTTCGTTAATGCTTATTTCTTCTGATAAGCATTCAAAGGAGTGTATTTCATTCTCAGCCCACAGCTATGACTGGTTAAAGCAATTTCCACAGCAGCTGTAGACAAATGTATGGTAAGTAAATTAGCTTTTATTATAATCACAGTGGCTTTTCTTTTCTATTTGATTTCTACATGTTCTTGTGTGAATTCTGAAACTTAAGTATATTAAAATGGGAGAGAGATTATTTGAAAGGTGCCTGCATGAACATTTCCTGCGAGGTGCCTCTGTGCTCCTGAGCTGCACACATGAACAGCAGAGGAGAGGGTGTGCAGGGGCCCTGCTCTGCAGGCCCATGAGGTACTGAGCAGAGGTGTGGGACACACCTGACATGGGAACTCTGCCCAGAGCATGTACCATAGCACCAGAATATCCTGGTGTTTCAGGCTGCTTGTGGCACTTGTGGGACACAGGTTCGGGATCATAGTTTTCTGTCTGGGAGCCCCAGAAGCTACAAACACTATGGAAGAAATCTGAATGTCTGTTTTGTGTATTTTACACTGTGTTTAGAAAGCAGGGGTTTGATGTGTTCGTGGCATTGGCTGTCTTTCTAGTTATTTATACACTGTGCAGACCTAAACTGAAAAAACAGTGATAAAATGGGTACTGTACATAGACCTGTACATGTGTGCTAGTTTGACTATTGGTGCTACAGGATAACCGGGCAGTGAAAGAGAGCGTGGTAGGGAATGTGAACTGGATTGTGAACTTATTATGTGCTGAAATGTGGGTGAGGGCATGGGGGAAGCTTTGTAACAACTGAGCTGTGTGGTTTCACTCTTGGGCTGGGAGAACAGCAAATGAAGGCCTGCAGAAGCCTCTCCTAGATGTGTTGGTCATAAAGCAGCACCTTAGTGGAGCTGAGGATTAAAATTGCAGGAGGAGACTGTGGGCATGTTGTAGGACAGAACTAGACTTTAGGCTGGCAAATGGGAGAGGTGGTTTGCAAAGATGGGGTGCCTGGTTCTGCCCTCACATGAGACTGGTCAGCTGTGCCCCCATGGCAGGAGAAACAACTGGATGAGGGGCAATTCAGCCCAAAGTCTGTGTGGGCCACCGTCAGCATGCTGATACAAGAAAGACATGGCACATGAGGTAGGTGCTTCAGTGCTGGGGTGTGTCTTGGAATTGTTTTACTCTGGCCAGCGCTGATAAGGCCTTGGCTGGAGAGGAATAATGTCCACTATTGAGCTGTGTCATTAAAGCTACAAAATAATCAGAGATTTCCTGAAGGACAGCATTGGGAGAGCTCAGAATCTAGAAATGATGACTTAGGAGAATGATTTGGAGTCTTCAGTCAAGAAAAGATGAAGTAATGTGATTAACCCCTTCAGATGTATACAGTTCTGCTGCAAAGAAGGGAAGATCTGTTCTCCATCATAGTGGTGGGTAAAACAAGAAGCAGGTTTTAAATAGGATTAAATTGGATTAAACTTCTCCTGTTAGGGATAATTAAGTACTGTAATAGCTGCCAGAGGAAATAGAGAAGTGTACTTCAGAGGAAGCAAGCCAGAAATAGATTAGCCAGACTTCTGTCAAGAATGCATTGTGGCCATTGCTGTTGGGACAAGAGATGGAAAAGGTGATCTCCCCAGCTCCTCTCAGCCCCACTCTAAAATACTAGTTTTCTAAGACGCTTTGAATTGGAACCAAACTACTTCCCTTATGTGTTTCTCAAGTCTGGTTTGGAGTAAACATTTTCTTAGTAAGCTTTTAGATAGAAGGCTTTTTGTTGTCGGAATTTAGCATTGGCATTCCGTGCTGTCCATCCCCCTACCCTCCCCAGAAAGAAGAAATCACTTTTTAGTCTTGAAAAGTTCCTAGCTAAGTAAAAGATGTTGATTATTCCCAGAAGTAGAAGGTGTAGATCAAAGAAATACGCTTTTGAGTGAGGATAGTTCTTGTTAGAGAAATAGAGCAACAAGTAGGTTAAAAGAAAATTTGGAGATAGCTGTGTTTTGTGTGGGATCAGAGACATTCTTGCCAAAGTCCCATCTGTTCAGTTTTTCTTCAGCTCTGTTTTCTTCTCACCTCTCTGTTGTGCTTGCACTCCAAATGGAGACATAACTGTCTGACTGAAGTGCTAAAGTCGTGCTGGTTGTCTCTCCAAATGTAGGGATCACAAAGAGCAACTGAGTTTTCACTTTCAGAAACGGAGAGGTTTCACTGGTGGTAAAATCACCTGGAATAATCCAGTTCAGGAAGGCCTAAGAAACTGTCTTCAGCAAATGGGGAGCAAGTAAAGGAACGATTACACTGTTCTGGACAGAGATAACAACCCCACTCCCCAAGGTTTTTGCAACTGACTGTGAAACTGTGTATTCAGGACTCTTGGCAAAGTGTGTCTGTTAGTGTGTGTTTTAATCACATCTGTGATGTTCCTCCTTGAATTAAACTGTGAAAAATTAGAGTTCCGCCTCAATAGAACTTCTGGGAAAAGACGAGCCTGAAAACTGAGGACTGAATCCTCTGTTGCCAGCACATAGCTTACGGTGTGTGGCACAGCTCTGCCAGAAGGAAACCCTGGGGAGCCTGGAAATGTCTTCAGAGGCTGAGCGACTGAAAGGTGGCACCCAGAGCAAGCTTGTAACACTGGAAATTCTGCATTTGCACCTGACCCCAGCACCCTTGTGCGTGGCCCTGAGGAATATTTCTGTTTGTTGGTTGTTGGTGGCTCACTGGGCCAATGGGAGGATATTGCCTCTTGAGAGAGGCACTCCTAGCAGAAGAGGTTATTTCTCTTTTATCTTGATAAAATGGATGAGGTAATATTTTACTCAGAATGGATGTCTGCCACTTCTGTGTGCTCTTTGTAGAAGTTTTAATAGAGTTTCGCTCTTCCCCTATCCTGAAGAAAGAGGGTGAAGGTGGTAGCAGTAATTGGGGGAGACAGTCACGTAGGATGGACAGCACAGAGGCTTTCATGTTTGAATTACGAAAGATTTGGGCTAGATGGAATATTTTCCTCCTCATCTAGCCACTTAGAATGCTATATATCATGGTTTATTTCTGGGAGAGTGGGTTAATGGATTTAATTATTCTCCTGCTTTCAGTATCATAAATCAGAACTGATCTAACTGGGTTTATGCCAGTAGCAGAGCAGATGTGAAAGGAAATTGGGGGTTAATCTGTTGATGTATTTCATTGGGGTTTAAGAAATTCACCATAATTTTCAAAATAACTTTTGGGTAATTTGCAAAATTAAATGTGTATCATCTAGGGCACTGAGTTGTTCCTTGGAAGCTGGGCATCTCCTGGCTGGTGCATTTTTCAGAAACCTCAGTTCCTGCACCATGTTCTCAGCCAGGCCCTGTTTTCATCCACACATGGCAATGGACTCAATGTGCTGCAGTACTGGGGCAGAATGAGTGTGGAAGCAGCATAGAGCTGGCACAGGCTACTTGCTTAAGGACAAATTCAGAAAGGATTAAAAAGTTCTCACTGTCAGATTTATTTGTAAAGAAAATTATTCAGTTGCTAGGGGGGTATCTGTAATTGCATATAAAGCAGTGGGGAGTGTCTGTAATTGCTGTCTATTCTATGTACTTTCTCCTGAGAGCTCAGGTCTGTACAATTGGGAAAATTCAGCTTGAAATTCAGGAGCTGTTAATTGGCCTCAAGATTTATCTTCATCTCTCTGTAACAGTTTTGCCCAGGCTTTTAGAGAGCCCAAGTTATTGGCAAAGACAGTGAAGTTTTACTGGAAAAGATTTATTGGTATTTTGTAATCCAGCTAATGAAATAAAGCAGATTCACGGTTTTGGCCTCATCATTGTGGCTAAATGGCAGAGTATGGTGTGCAGGAGAATCAGTGTGGAGGTACAGCCTGTGTGCAGCACAGTTACTTGAGTTGCCTCTCCAAGCACAAGATGTAGGAAGTGTCCATCTCGATTTCTCTTATCAGCAACACTTAACTGAAACTATAGTAGTCTGATAGCAGTCCTGGGGGATACCACACTGGGGGCTTAAAAGCTGCTTTGGGGGAAGGGGCTTGCTTTCATGGGCTTAGATTGATAGGGCAAGAAGCAGCAGCTTCATTTGGTTTAATACTCAGAGTAGCAAAAGGTTGGAGCAGTTTATGTAGGGCTGGTGAGGATTTTCTGTCAAGGGGGCCCCTTCATATGCCAGAGGGATTAGGAGCAGTGAGCTGTGTCCTGAGGCTGAGGGTGCACCTGGTGACTTGACAACAGGGTTGTGTGCTGCAGTAAAAGGAGGGGGTTTTAACCATCTTGGCCTACAACAGAAACAAACTGGGGTCTGTAGTAGGATTACAGTTGTGTCAAAAGACAGCCCTGTAGGTATTTTTCGTGCCACTGTATCACTTTGCAGCAGCAGTTCCCCACTGTGCTCAGCCAGACCCTATCCATGGGTCTGGAGTCGGCTCTGCTGGGGCTGGCTGTGCCCACTTAGGGATTCAGGACAGGTTCTGCACCTGCCCTCAGACAGAGTGAAATGATGGACTCTGGTTTTGTCTCAAGGAGTTTCCTCCCACAATTGGCTGCCCACATATCTCTGGCATGTAAGCAGTGATAACAGGGCATTTTATTTCTGAAGCAGGTCATTTTCCTACAAGATCTCAGGGAGAACTAAACTGATTGTTGTACAAAACTTGGGAGATACGTTTCTAGTTTTTTATATGTGACAAGAATGGAATTATTTTAAATGTTGAAATCATCTTTACTGGGGCAAAGACTACCAAAAGCTTTGTGAATAAATTCTTTGCTAACTCCAGTCTATAACTTTCCTAGGGAAGCTGATCATACTTGACAAGGGAAATAGGATTCCGCAGGAGGTTATATGAAATTATGAGATGCTGCAAATGGAAATATACTTTCTTAGGCAGAGGAGAGAGAACAACTTCTCCGTAATTGAGTTGCAGATAAAATTGAATTTAAAGGGTCCAGCGAGCTCGTTTGAAGTTCAAAGAAGCTGGTGCATAAATTTGGCCTGCCTGGAGTTACTGCATCTTTACACATATAGCTTGATCAAAAGAAAAGGAGAAATGGAGTAGTTCCAGAAATCCAGATTGATTAAGTCAATCTTTCTTGCCCAGTGATGAAATTTAGAAAAATATCATTTGGTCTTCTCTAAAGTATTATCCTCCTGGATCAAAGGATTTCTCTTCCAGCCTTTCTATAGTAATCGTACAGTGAAAAAAATGAACTTGTACAGCAAAAAGATTATGCTCTTTATATCTATTCAAGTTAGCAGTTCATGGAGGCTGCTGTCCTGCAGAGTAAGCTACAGAAATGCTAAGTCAGTAAAAATATTACTTAATGGCTTGCATTTACCTTTGTGACCAACTTGGAGAATGAAATAGTGAAATGTAGTGTGATCTGTGAAAGTCTACCTATTTCATATGATGATTTATTATTTTATTTCTGTGAAATGGAGGGCTATTACTCGTGGAACCTCTGGATGATCCTGCCAGTGGGGCTCTGCAGCAGGGAAGAGCTCAGGAGCAACACAGTGCTTTTGGACTGAGATCTGAGTACACAGGAGTGCAGAGACTGTGAGTTCTTGGGGAGGTACACATTGCAGCTGGCAGGAATAGATGCTTTTTAATTAGCTAGTCTGAACAATCTGGGTGGAGTGAAATGCCCTGGTACCGTTCTTAGCATATGTCGTTTCTGGAATTCAAGGAATCAAGGCTTGAAAGAATAGTTTAGGCCCCAAAGTGGGGCAGGGTTGGATGAAGATTGATGAGGATGGACAAAATCTTTGGACCTTTAACGTAGCAAATCCTGCTCTGTGATTCTGATAATTTCACAGTCTTTTAAAATCTAATAGAAGCCAATTTAGAGGAAATAAATACAAATGCTTTTCCATGGATGTATTTCCATTTATGCCATATATACTGAAAACGCAAATGAGGAAATTATAAAATGTCCTATTTAATGAATTTTGATCTGCTAGACACAGAGTCATTTTGGAGCTTAACTTGCCTGGGAGAGGTCTCTGCAGGCCTGCTAATGTAGCAGTGGGAAGCTAATTGCAGTGTTAGAACCTGCCCTATTTCATACATGTCGAGCTTGCCTTTCAACCGTGCTGGTAGTCAGAGCATTGCAGTGCCTCGGAAATAACCTTTGACAGTAGTTAAAATAAATATAAGGAAATATATTTAGGTGAGGTAGTTTTAGTGTAATGAGCAATTTCTCCTCCTTTCCCAGCAAGGTTTTGTGCAGTTCCAAAGGCCTGTAAGAGCCTCGGAGGAAGCTGACTTTTATGGAATGTGGGAAGTGTCGTAACTCATTTTAAGTGCGCATCTAATACTCCTACGTGCCTAGTACCTTAAAATCTGGCCTCTCTTCGAGGTGGCACAACTCTTTAATTCTATTAGGCTGTTAAAAATAATACCAATCTGTTCAGTCACTGGCAGCAGGTTTTTTTATTGTGTGGTGATTTGGGATTATGAGAGTTATGGGGGAAGGTGACCTTGATGCAGGTTTAAGTGCAGCACTTCTTGACACAGTGCAGTTGAGAACAGCACTAGTGTTAACTTAATTATGTTGTTAAATGCACTAGGGCTGAATTACTTGAAACAAATTAAACAAGTGACGTTCTTATTTCATAAACTGCATTTAATCTCATGCATGGCTGTGTTTACGATAGAGTCACAGCAATACAGTAAATAAAATGTGAATAGAAGTCACACCAATATCTTCATAAGCAGATGTTTTGTATTTGAGCTAAAGTAGAAATAAGATAAACCTAAAGTCATTCAGGACAAGAAGATTGAAGTCTCATGCATTTACAAAAAAGAGATAAATTTGCAGTTTTGAATAGTTAACATTAGTTCTCTTCTTCAGTCTGAGGCCCACAGAAGGCTGGTCATTATGTCACGGAGTAAAACTACATGAATTAGAATTTGCAATGGAATTTTGCAAAGAAATAAGCTGAGGTGATGACATAATCAACATCAAGGCTGCTGCTACTTATTCAGTATGGGTCTTGACACTTTTTGCCAGTTGTAGGAGTGCAGTTTTTCAGTGGTGTTAATTAGAACACCTGATGTATGAATAAATTGTAAATGTATTGAATTGCTGCCTGTCAGTACAATTTTTTACTGTGTTTACTGAAATCTCTTAACCTTTTCTCAGCAATTCTAGCTAACTATGGGAAGAGCTGAAAAACCTAAATAAAGAAAAAAAAGGTTTGAGTTATGTTAGTATTGTTGATAACCCCTCCCACCCCCCCCTTTTTTAGTGTTTTTGCTAAACCCCCTTTTTTAGTGTTTTGGGCCAAAAAAAAAAAAGGTAGATTTAAATGTTATTTGTCAAATAATTTTAGGAAATTTTTGTTACTTTTGGTGGTGAATAAACTGTTTGGAAGGAAAAATAATTTAGCTCTGCTCCTTAGTAATCTTGGTGCAGAAATATACTCTTATAATATTGTGAAACTTTATGTACCCATTCACATGTGGGTGGAATTTGTAATTCAATAGTTTATCTAATGATTGCATTCCATTTTCTAGTGACAGTTTTCATTAAGACTCCATTTATTCAGAGAAAAGCTAACCTAGTAAGAGTAGCCTTGAGTTAAGGGATTTGTCATTGTCTTTTTTTAATATTTTCCATATTCTGAAATATGTATAATTTAGGCATAACAGAAAGGTTTGTGCTTTTATAAATTGTGCCACATTTTTTCCAGTTGTTTAATGTGTATTACTTGGAGAATGTGCAGTAGGTATTTGAAAAATCACTTTTTTCAGATGGTGAGGTAGGATTGAAATGACAGTAGAAAAGGGGAAAAAAGGGGAAGAGACAGTCAAAACTATAGTCAAAAATTTCATTTGAAAGTCATATGGACTTCCATAAGTTTACCTCTATGGCATTTTTAAAATTTTATATCCTTGTTTCAGTGTTAAAACGAAGGTTTACGTGAGGGGGGGAATGGGGCTTTTCCAAGTCACTAGCTTAGACACACCATAGAAAATACTTGCTTTTATTATAAAGTTTTGTATTTAGCATTACTTTTTTATTGTATGTCCTATCTAACACAGCAACTGTTCAATAAATTTTGAGGTAAAATCTGATCAATCCATGTAAAAGAACCCATGTGAGATGGGGACCATCTGAATACAAGAGTGACAGGCCCAGCAAATCTTAATTTTACTGCAATTTTTATTGCAGCAAAATTTAGAGAGTTTATTTGAGCCCCATAGTTTGGAAATAGTTCTGTTTTTTGAGAGGCTTTGGTTGTGCAGGGTGTGTGTGGCCATGGCTGCTGCTCTCGGCAGAGTTTGTGCTGTGTGGCTGTGGGAGGGAGCTTGGCCTTGCCTTGCTTGTGTTTTTGGGGAGCTGGTTGCTCAGGAAAGGCTGTGCCCCTCCTTCTGCTCTGCTGTAAATTATCTTACCCCCCAGGAACCTGTCCTGACCCACTGCAGCCCTGGCAGCATTATGGGCTCTGCAGCCTGGCCTCATCTGGACTTGCTCACAGAGGCACAGGAGGCAGAAGCAACTGGAAGGGGAGAAGTTAGAGACAAACCCAGCTGCCAGGACAGCATGTGGATTTACACAGCATAGCTGCCCTGCCGCTTTAAGAATAGTCCTTATGATTCCAGGAGCATCATTTTTGTGCCTAAAATTGTTTGGTTTTCCTCTCCTTTAATAAAGCCATCATTCATGTCATACCTTTTTTATAAAACTAGAGCTGCAAACTCATGGCTGTGAATTTATGTTCTGAGTATGTGCACATATAAGCACAGAATGTTAAGTATTTTGCATTTCTGTGTTTTAAAGGAGGCGAGAACCAAGCCTGTGAAGTCTAACACAAAAATAAAGCAATAACAAAATCTAGAAAAAACATCTTCAAATAACTACCAAATGAGCTTTTAGGAGTGAAACAGAATATGCCTTTTGGGGAGAAAGTGAGTTTGAAAGGCTCCAGCAAGATGAGTTATCACACATCTCTGGATAATACATCACACCAAAATCCTGTTTACCTAGGCTGTTGCTGTTGGCAGTTAATCTCAAACAAGGACATGCAGCATACTGAAAAGGTGAAATGGCAAACCAGAAGGGTTGTCCGTACCTGCTCTCGGATCTTCTGTAATAGCCTCAGACAGAGATCCAGAGGAAATTTCTCCTCTGCCCACTGTCTCTGTTTATGAAATCCTGTTTGGCACTTTCAGAACATCTTGGTGGTATAGTGTTTTTTCTTAATTTCACAAATACATAAAATTGTACTTCATATTGCTATCACCAGAAGGGATGGAAAACAAGATCTGTGCATTGTGTAAGTAAGAACAAGGTAAATCCCGACTTGAAGGGCTCTGTGTTAGTTAATAGTAGTTTAGAAGGTAAACATGGCTACCTGATTATCTCCTCTTTTTTTTCATTCTTTCTTCCCCTGCCCCCCATTAGACAGGTACCTGGATATTGTGGTTTCAGGAAATTCAAAGATTTATTTAATATTAGTAGAAATAGACTTGATTTGGAAAATTTGCATCCAGATATTTATGTCTTGTTTCTCAGAGTTCTGGGAGACATTATTTGTATTGTAGTGCTTGGGATCTGCATATGAGCTCAGAATTCAAATGCCACCAAAATAAACATATTTTTGGGTTGTGCCTGTTTGTAATTGTGATGAATGCAGAATCTGTTCGTTAGGGAGGTCTCTCCCAGCAGTTGTGTACAAAGTAATTTGCTCATTACCTTTCCCTTCTTCTCACACCTCATCTTCTTTGAAAGTCGCTATTTATCATTTTATGGCACTGGTGAGTAAGTGCTGCTGAGTCAATGCTTGATTAGTTTCCAGCTGGGCCTCTGTGAGTAATTTACTGAGATGCCAAGCAATCCAATTAAATTTTCTGAGTGTTACGACTTCACTATGACTGCAGTGTGGTGCTGTCGTCACGGTGCCATCCCCAAAGACTCTGATGGCAGTGACTGCTCTGAAGTCATCTCCTCAGGCTGGCAGTGACATCATTTGGCCAGAGGACAGCACTCCCTCTGGATTTTCATTGCCTTCTGCAACAGTACCACCAATGGCTTCCACTGACACCAGCCTGAAACTGTTTTGACAAGAAATATCACAGAGGGATTTTTTTTCTCAAGAACATATGAAAACTTTTCTTTTACTGCAGAGGCAATGTTTTACAAAGAAAATGACCAGTAAAAGAATTCTTTTCTGAAATTTCTGCAATAGTGGTAGATAGTCTGTGCATCTGCATATTGAGGTATATTTAATTTTTGTTATAAAAAAAGTCTGTAATCGATGTGACATGAAGGACAAAGCTTTCCTTACTCTGTCAAATGAAAATTTTGGAAATTGTAATTAGCTGTTATTTATGCACCTTTGTTGATGTTATGACTCAAATCATTTAATGTGGTTGATTCAAATGTCAAATTTTACTGGAAGATTAATGTGGCCTGATTTTGTAGCCTCTCATACTTTGTAGTCATCACAGCTGTTGTGGAACAGGTTAAAGAATTGAAAATAGGAATGTTTCTTATATAAAATGGGCTATTGTGCAGAGAGCAGTTGGAAAGTTTAGAGCTGTTTTGTGGGGACAGGGGCTCTGACTTTCAGGATGGTGCCTCTGAGAGAAAATAACCTCTTTCTTTCTACTCTTTAATCTTATTTTAGGGTCTCCCCCACTTTACAGGAGCTTGTGATGTGGTACCAGATTAAATTACTATTACTTTTACCTTTCATTAGGCAGAAGGAGATATGGCTAATTATTGACTTCCCTCAGCTTCCACTGTTCCCTGATCTGCCAGAGCTGATAGGCAAAGTTTCAGGCCAGTATTGCTTTTGTTAGAGGAGCTTCGGAGGCACCACTGGGCACACCTGGATTAGCCAGTGCAGCCACTGCATGGGGGGAAGCAGCTGCTGAGGAGCACCAGGAGTCTGCACTGCCTGTCTTTTGTGGCAGACCTTGTCTAATCTTGTGGAGGGAGCACTCCCAAGCAGTTGAAACAATTGAATCAGAGTGCATCCTCTGATTCAACTGGCTGCAGAAGGAATGTGGTTTGCTTTGAGACCCCTACACACAGCCAGCCCAAACGTGATAAGCTCCTGAAGGGCCTGGCTGAGTGCGCTGGGACGTGTATGTTCAGATGGGTAAGGTGGAAATTCCTAACCATTTAAACTGTGGGTTTTGTCAAATGTACTAAAATTATTTTTCCTCAACCAGTCCAGTAGTCCACAGCCACAGTTAATGAACAATACCTATCAGTAGGTGTAGGGTCAGCACAGACGAGAGGTGATAGGGACTATGCTGCTGGTAATGAATAAACTCCACGATTCCTGTGGCTCCTCGATTGCCATTGTTTTTTTTCAAAAGGGAGTACTTTAAGTGCCTTGAGCATTTCCTACGATCTGTCTGAAAGCTACAACACCTTCTGTAAACAAGAGAGTTTAAAACTCAGTGAATTCAGGAAAGTCATCAGTTCCCGTGCTTTCAGGCTTCTATTATAATCTTGAAGTTCTCTGGAGAAGTATTAAAGCATTACAGAGTGGGATATTTGGCATCCACATTGCCTCAGGAATATTTAAGGGCTAAAGCTTGTCATTCATCATCTCAAATCCCTGAGAATAAAACCAAATCTTATACTAGCATAACTTCTGGAACAACACAGTCAAGAAGGCACCTGGGGCACATTTCACCTTTAAGGAGTTTGGTAAATGAAAGAAGTAGTGCCATAAAATCCTATTCTGACTCTTCTCATCATTGAGGATTCACTGCAGAAACCATAATGGTGACCTTAAGCATTCTGTGTGCAAAAGGAAATGTATAACACATGTCAAAAGGTCCTGCCTCACTGGAGGGCTGTAACAAGTTTTCTAGGCTCTGTAGTTAGCTCTGCTCCTTTTGGTAGTAATCCTCATTTATGTTCAAAGGGGACCTCTTAGGGACTAGAGAAAGGTCTGTGTATCTACCTAAGATTTGATTAAATCTTGTGGTGGCCAAAGAACTCTGCTTCTGAAATCTTAGGAGAGATGCCTTAAAAATAGCTCAGTCAGCATTTCTTGTATGTGTTGAAGCTCAGTTTGGCACAGTGTCTGTCAGGGCTCTGAGCTTTCCCATAATGCAGAGCATGTAACCAGAGATGCTGTTTGGGCTGAATATGAAGTTAGGCAAACCTAGGGAAGTAGGTTAGCCTAAAATCCTGTGTGGTTAATCCAAGTGCAAGATACTGTCAGACATAACCTGGGGGAAAAAATGCTTTATCTGAGGACAAAGACTTGTGGAATGTCACTTTGCCGAATCCAGCTTTTGATTCCCATACAAAGGGCTCTGGAACTACTTCCTACCAACTCAGGAACCTATGCTGATAATTTCTAGGGGTCCCTTCAGCACAGCAGTGTGTTGGAATGAGTTGGTATTCCTGAGATGCCCTCCTCATCCACTGCCTGACTCCCCTTTATTCCCTGCACACCTGAACGTGCTGCAGTTGCTAACAGAGCAGTCTCTATTCCTGCCATAACCCCCTGGGCCTCTGTGCAATCCCATCAAGGCTGTGTGGATGCAGAGCCACACCAGGCAGCTCTCAGGAAGGGTTCCACACAACGTGGGGGTTTGGGATAAACAGAACATAAATCTGGAGGTTCCACTTTTTTGCTGCTTTAGCTCATTCTTGAAACTTGTGTTTCTTCCCTTCCCTGTTCTTTTACTAATTTTGTTGTAGGACCTCATCTTCCTGCTTTAGAAATTCTTCAGTTTCTGATTACATTGTAATAGGGTCAATATAAAGACATTTTGCTGCCTTTTAGTTACCTGAAAGGTAACTAACCTGCCTTTTCTCCGGGGTTTATTTACTGAGATATACCTAATTTTCTCCTTTGTCCTTAATTTTTGTATAATAAAAATCCAAGCTGTTAATTTCCTTTCATCCATCCTAGTGATTGTCATAAAGGTTGTTCTCTCCATCAGAGATTCATTTTGAATCCCTTTCTCAAATACAGCTGAACAGCCTGATGTATTATCCAGGAAAAATTACTTGTACCTCTTATAATACCTCTCTTTCTGTACTGAAAATGACTTAACTGATGTGTTTAGAATTTAGCTTTTTCCAAGCCATATTGCATTACTCCTTCATATTAAGGTTGGAATTGATGAATACATTCTTTTTTTTTTTCCCCTTGCTGTTATCTCCAGTGAATAACCCTGTTGGTTATGGAAATAAAAGATTGTCTCTAAATGCATGACTGTATTATTTCCCATCAATTTAAATATTTTCCTTTCTACTGCAGCCTTTTGTGACATCTCCCTCTTTCAGTATAATAGTTCCCCTCTGTTTATGCCCCTCTGTTGATGATACTGCCTAACTTTGTGTATCATCAAATTTCATTAGTATAAATTTACTTTTTTTTTGTGCAATTACTTCTCTCATTTATGATTTTATAATCTCTCACCAGGCCTTTACTTTCTTTTCAAACACTGAATTTTTGCTTCTTTTTAAACTAGGTCTTTATCCACCGTAGAATTCTCATTGCTAATTGCCATTTCTTCATCAAAACTAGGAGGTTATTTTTGGTTGTTGTTTCATCAAAGTGGTGTATCTTTGAGGGAAGAAGTTTCAGAGCTGGAATGTAGAATGGATAAGTAGAAGTCCTTCACAGAAGTGAGGGTTAGAAAATAGGACGTTAATTGTGGAGCACAACAAGGCACCAGTGTTGTCAGAGCGAGCTGATAACAGGGTCAGTTTGATAGACTCAGATAACATTTTAGAAGAAATTATCGATGCATGTGTTACGAGTTTGAGGCAAGGGCAGTAATAGAGCCCCTTGGAAAGGGAACCAGCTGACACACAGGGAATGCACTTTTCATACAAAACTGATCTACATTTTCTTTGATTCAGGAGCCAGCATTGCGTCTTTAGACTGGCTGATGAAGTTTAGTTATGAATACTGCTTTAGTAAATTGTACTTTGCTAAATCCTTCACCCCTACCTGATACTTCCTCTAGGAAATCAGATTGAAAATAAATTATTTGCCCTGGAGTGACAGAATTCAGGAATCAGAACTGCTGCTTTTCTTGAAAAATGCAACAAATTTGTTGCTGCTCACTGACTCACACTGCTCTCTTGTCTTTGATGCTGTATCATTAAACCAGGTCGAAGTCCTATAACTTATTCAGTGTGAAAATGATGACTCTTTCAGACTCTATTTAAGTAATGAGAAGTAGTTGGATTATAACTATTAACATAGCATCAAGAAGTGATGCATCTTTTTATGCCTGAAGTGGCCTCAGTCTGGGAGCTCATGCAGTCCTCAGTCAGATCACACCAATGGGCCATGAGTTGTACCTGCTTATTTTGTCTTCTGCTCCTCCTATTTCTTACATAGGTGGTGAGAAACTTTCATATTGGAAGTCTGAGCTTATTCCATAGCATTTGTTACAAAAATGAGTGGAAGAAGCTGTAAATCTGATTACATTTATTAAATAGAGTCAGTGTAGTTTAGATACGAATAGGACAGTAAGAATGTGAAAGAAAATTACAGGTACTGTAAATTATCCTTTTAGAAGTTCACTTTAAATGAACTTCAGTGGGAACACAGACAAGCTGTATAACATTTTGACATATCAAACCTATCCTTCCTGTATAACCATTGAAACATTAGTGAGAAACATATCATAAGGCTGAGCTTTTAACACATTGTCATGTCCTAAATGAATCCTGGCTGGCTTAGCCATTCCCTTGTTCCCCTGGTTTCTGTGTCCCCCACAAAAAGCGTGGCTTCCATCAGCTGGAGGACAAGGCAGTACGCTAAGAATGCACAGAGGGGATGAGTAAAGTTAATTTTCAAGTACTTCTGGTGAGTTTCTTGGCTGTCAGCTGCTTCCATTAGGCAGAAACCTGATGAGTTCCAATTTGTGCCTCCAAAAAATGCTGAAAAGTGTCTGCTGATGCATTATTAAATCTGTAGGGCCAAATTTTCTGCCAGTGTAAGAATTCCACTGATGACACTTAGAGCATCTGAAGATTTGGCCCATTATTAGTGAGTTCATTATGATTAGTTCCTTGTATTGGCACTATAGTTTACTCGGGAGACTAAGACACCTAATTACAGTATTTTATTATAAGAAAATGCTGTTAGATACCTATTCAATCTCAGAATTGTTTTAAAATCCCTGAAAACTAGTAATTGCTACTATGAGAGAAGCACTGGGTGAGAAGACAGAGGAGTCACTGGTAAAATCCAGTCAGGAATTGGAAGTAAGAGGTATTCACCAAGGCTTTCAGAGTCTTTTGGTGTTCTCAGGACATAAAGAAGACAGACCAGTGGTAATGTAAAGTCCTAATGGACCCCTGCCCTAATCCAGAGAGCTTCCTAAACACCTGAAATAGTAGTGCTAAAAATTGTGGAACGCTGGATAAAATCGATGACTTCGAAAATGCTGCTAATTCTGCTTACAGTGTAGGAAGTAAAGTCTTTTACCTGGTATTTTCTTTAGGCAGCAAAGACTTTCTGCCATTTGAGCTTCCAGCATTTCTGCCTCTCATTTTTTGCATTCAGTGGGGTTACACTGCACTTGTTTTGCAGTGGTCAAGAAAAGAATAATTCTAAATGCAAGTAACTGTTTTTGGAAGGAAAAAAAAAAGCTATTACAGAAGCTGTATTTTATTTTATCATCACTTAATTTTAGAGTTTGCTGCAAGGACTTGCTTGGCTCTAGTCATAGATTATTTACTGGAGAGCTGGGTTATGGAATTATCTGGTAAAGATAGCCAGCAGCATGTTTTTATCTGTCTCTTGCTGTATTCATAAATCTAACACCTTTAAAACCTGTGATCTCAGCAAGGCACTGATTGCTTTAACTGCAGGCAGACTGGGCTAAGACCAGTGGATTCTTCCCTTTAGTGAGTCTCCTAGTGTAAAGGTTGCTTCAGCTGTTGAAACATGCTCAATTTCAGGTGCTCTTTGGCAGGGAGAAAAAGCCCTGTTGCTAGGTGGTACTACCTAGACTAAATGGACACAGAGGTTTAACCAGAGTTAATGCTCCTGACTTGCACAGCCTCCTGTTGGCCCTACTATTCAGTGCCCATGAAAGGTGCTAATGGAAGTCTGGCAGCATTACTGAGGCTGAAATAGTTTCCTGTAGTTTTCTTCCATTTTTACTTTCCTAGATCGGCAGCAGTCTTAAGAAACATCTTAAACAGTAAGAATTTATTCAGGAATGGTGAAACATTTAAGGTCCACTAGAGAAGCACTCTGGGAAAGCACATGCCACAACGTCAGGGGTTGGGACTCCTGAGCATTCCCAGAGCTTTATGGGGATGTGTGAAGGAGGCCTGCCTGGCTTTGTTCATTAGTATCAGTGCTTCAGTTTCATAAAGAACATGGTTTATATCCACATTTGCTCTGCACCAAAGCTGTGCTTCTACTAGAGATAGGCTTCCAGTATGGAGTCTTTCAAACTCTCACTTCAAAAGTGCTATTATTGCCAATAAGCTGGTTTTGTGTTTAATGATTGATATGACAAGCTACCTATACCTACATAATCCTGAAACCTTAGCTATAAAATCTCAACTAACCAAAGAAAGCAGCAGTTCAGATTACTACTTTTAGTTGATTATTCTGAACAGTAAACAGTTTGCTTGAATTGACACATTTCCTTTTTTACATCATTGCCTGGGTGTACAAAGGGTCAGGAAACCTGGGGATTTCTGAGTTTTGTCCAGTGCCGAGGGTATGAGATGCAGGAAACCTGACTGCTGTCACCTGCCTCTGCCAATGGCTTGGGCATCTCTGGGACTTCCCTTTCTAGAACTCAGGTCACTCATCTCTCAATTACAGATGTTAACACTGACCTTTGGACAGTGCTGTTTGATTTCCTGATGAACTGGGGGTTGTTATCAGTCATTAATTATTCACATCTTTATAAAACTGCTCTGGAGCTTAGTAAGGATTTTGGGCTGATGTGTTCTCGTGCACTGAGACCCCAAAGCTAATGTGTACAGCACAAGGGGAATGGCCTGGAACAGAACATGAACATTCCTGTGAAAGCAGCACTGCGGAAGTGCAGGATGTGCTGAGGTGGTTGTCATGCTCCAATAAAATAAAATAAAATAAAGAGCTAGCTGGAATGAGAACAACTGGAAAAAATACTGCAAGTGCAGGTGTATCTAAGATGTGATGTAGGAGAGTGATGCTTGGAACCGGGCTCTCAGTGGCCAAGGTTAATGCCTTGGGTGTTTGAGTTCTGCTGTTTGTTTTGCACCACGGAGAACACCCTGGCAGGTTATTCAGAGCTCCAGCACGAGTTTGTCACGAGTCTCATATGACAAACACAAAAGTGTCTCTTCTGGCAAAACAAGCTGCCTGGGAAGAAGTGCCTGACTTAAGACTCCCTGTAAAGGGTTTGGAGGCCTTGCACTGGATACACTTGGGAACATAAAAGGTGAAAGGGTGCTTTACCATTCCTTCAGCAACATTTTGCTTTCTTTTTTCCTGACAGAAATAAAACTTATGCTTGTCTGTGACAGGTTGAGAATTAAGCGGTTCCTCACTTTTTTTGCAGTCTTTTTATACTGAGTTGTCTGTTGGTTTAAAATATGTTTGATTTTTCTCGCCTGTGGAAACAAGCACAACTGAAGAAAAAAGCTTGCTAGGAATAAGTTGGCACCTCTTTCTATGCAGTGTTAAATAAGATGAATAGAAAGGTTTTCTTAACCTTGTGCTCTTGAGAAGTGTTTTGAGCCTTCAACTTCTACTGGCATGATTCCATATGTCTCTATTTTCTTACATTACTTTTCTCATGTCACCCCTGAAATTATCAAGTCAAAATCAATGTTAAATTGAAGAATTGCATCTCCTGAAGACAGAACTTCACATGTCTTTTGTGCCCAGTAAAAATACTCATGGAAATTGCTTTCTCTGGCCTTAAACCATTTTTCATTTTTAGAGATCATGGGAAAGAACTTAATCCAAATGAGATTTTCAGCTTCAGTTTTTCCAGAGTATTCTTCCCAACATCAATCATGATGTGTAAAGCTGAAAATACCAGCCTAGCACACTTCTTAACGAGCTGTGTGTGACAGTATTTGTTTTTCTTTGGAAATGGGAAATGCAAAGTGATGTTAAGAATCAAATTATAAAATTCATAGTAGGGATTGAGTTACTTATGATTTCCATTACTCCAGTGCTGGGAGAACACCAGCTCAGTAGACATCTTGTTATCCTAAATGCAGCAGAGAAATGAATTTTCAGGCCTGCCTTTTGCTTTGATTCTTATATGAAGCTCTGGCAGTTTTTCAGAATTGGTCAGAAGTCATGAACAGGACTGTCCAAAATCACAGTAGAAGGCATGGAAAATGGAGATGAGGAATTTAGAAGTAATTAAATCTTTTTAAAAGTTACTTTTATTTTTAACCTCAATTTTGGAGTCTTTACTGTCCGCTCATTTCAGATTTTCAGTCTTTTCCTCACAGCCAAGAGAGCAAGATTTGGATTATTTTTTATTTAGTAACGTATAATTCACTTTTATCACCATTGTATGCTGGGAAAATACGCACACAACAAAATCTCAGGAGATGGGAGATTCGTCTCTGTTTTTACAAAGGTAACAGATGTTGCTGAAAAATTTATAATACTCCTGCTTAGCACAAGGGCAGTTTGGGCACTCCTTAGTTATGAGAAGGAAATACTGTATTGGGTTTGGGCAGCACTGTTAGGATATAAACACACTGGAGAAGTAAGAGGCCTAGACAATAATACCTGTGAGGAAGGATTGAAAGAGTTGGACTCCCTAAGTCTAGAAACAAGAAAAAGAAAAGTGAAGAAAAGTTTTTCAGTCCACGAAATACTGTTGAGCTTGCTGAGTGCCTTCAGAAGATGATGTATCCTAGCAGTTTAAATTTAATCCTTGAAGTCAAAGTGCCAGACTTAAAGTCTAAAACGAAGATCTGAGACACTTTGCAGCCTTATGAAGTGAAGTAAGAAAAAAAGTTCAGATTTGGATGTTTCAGTTTTAGTATTTTGCTCTTGAGATGCATTTGACCACATTTTGAGGTTGTGAATGACAAGTATTTTTAACTAAAGATCCTTGGCCTTTGGGCAAACCCTTAATTGTCTCATGGTGGATTCCAGAGTAATGAATGAGAGTTTGGGCACACAGGGTGGGTGTCAAGATAGCTCAGGTATGCTGGTGTAGTTTTCTAAACGTCAATGAACCTGCTGTCACTGCTCCATAGAATGTCACTCAGTATTATTTCACTTCCATGAGATCAAACCCAAAGGGCTCATACTGTGCCTGGGACAGAATTAACAGAGGGAAGTTACTTCCTGCAGAGACTAACAGATACAGACCATAAAATAAAGATACAGCTATGAAAGAAATTTCAGTGGAGGTTCATCTTCGGATATCTCAGGTGTTGCTTTATTTATTTCTTAGAGTTTAAATCACTGATCTTCATCCCCTGTTTAGCAGCAGAGCTCCCCGAGCATCAAGGAAACAATCTTAATTCAAACTTGCTGGGAATATTTAAACTTGCTGTGAATTGTTGGAAAGAGCCAGAAACAGTTCTTATTCTAAAGTTGCTTTTGATTAAAATATCTTTTTTTCTGGGCAGTTCCTTATCTGATGTATTAGGGTACCTTGAACATAAGTTGTATTTCTTGACTGTTTTTTGTGGGGTTTTTTCCCTATGGGGAAAAAAAGGAATAGAGAGATGCAGCAGCACAGTGTATCAGGGCTGAATTTAGGTCAGGATCCAGCTTTGTTGGTGCTGCAGGTGGTGTAATACATCAGCACAGCTTCTCTCTGATGTGATCTGAACTACATGTTTTGGGATGGGGATCCTGAAATACAGCCAGCAGCTCTTCCATCACTGGGAAGTTCGCCCCAGGTGCTTTTTGTACCAGCTACAGGTCATCTTCAGGAACAACTTCTCTCTCACACACATCTCCAGAATCAGTTTCTGACGATATATGCTTGAGCCAATACAGCCCCACTGAGGAAAGAACTGTAATACTTTAAAGTGACTCATGCACAGTAATTTAGAGGGTGGCTGCCTACAATTTCCAGGTGCCATCAATCTCCTTGGTAAAATAATTTCCTGCCTTCATATATACGGAGGAGGAAAGGATACACCATGAATTTCTGATGATGGGGATGATACTTAGCCTTTAGATAGTGTTTTTAGCCTTCAAGCAGTTTACAAGTGAGCCTTAATGTTCATCATATCCTTCAAAGTCGTTAAATATTAATATTCCCTTTTTATAGAGGGGGAAGTTGAAGGAAAGAAGTCAGATAACTTTCTCAGGACTTTGGAAAGAGTCATGGGAGTACATTTCAAGCCTGTGCCTAGATTATGTATCCATTCTTTCCCTCCAAGCTTCTGTGTTTATGCCACTGTTTCCTATGAAGTGGTTCTCAGAGATGTCAAGTGGTTCACTCACTGAGAGACACAAAGTCTTCAAATAAGCCTTCAGCCACCAGAATCCAGTAATGTGACCACTTGGGTGGAATCCTACTTGGTTCAATGCTGTTGTTTTTTTTTAACTTCAGTGAACTTAAATGAAAATCTTTGAGGCAGCACTTGTAGATTTTTTTTTTAATACATATTTATTCTATTTCTGTCTGTGTCTGCCATAGCTTCTAACTTTAATATATCCTGAAACAAAACTACAGCTGAAGGCTACAGATGCAGGAGGTTTCTTTTGAAGCAGTGGGTAGTCTGCCCGGAAGACAGAAGTGGAAAACATTGATATTTGTTTAGAAAACCCTGGTGTCTATCAGAAATATGTTTTATTCATGGCAGACAACGGATAAAAGGTCAGAAAAATAGGGGAAAGCTTATTTACTCCATTCAGTTAAACAGAACATTGGCACTGTGGAATAGAAGTGCCATCTAATTACACGACCCTTTTTAATTGTGTCAATTTAAAAGCTGTATTTTAGTAAGCATATTTCCTTTAAAAATTTTTTTGCATTAACATCTTTGTTCAATGAAAAAAAAAAAAAAAGGAAAGTTTTTAAAATTGAGAAATACTGAATCGTCTTTTATTTTTTTCCCACTTTTAGCCTATTCCTAGTCAGCTTCTAAAATTTTCCAGGATCTAAAAAAGAGAGAAATTATATCACAGCTCAATTTTTTAGTCAATTTAGTTTCATTTAATTTCTAAGTGCTTTAATGGCAAGCAATGTGAAAATTCAAAGTTTTTAAGCTTCATGTTCATTTGCCTGTCCTGTAGAACTTACAGTTTTAGTGACACAAATTGTTCTGCCACCTTCTATCTTTCCAAGATAAAATTCAGCTGTGTCTTGAAAAGATAGAGGTCAAACTGGGCTAGAACAGGTCAGCTGGTTAAAAGTGACAGGAAAGGAGACAGATGGGCACAGAAGGACCACTACTGAAGTGTGTGTGCAAAAAGCATTGCCAGATGTTTGGTGTTCATGGGAGTGTTTCATACAAGCTCTCTCTCATGTTCTGGTCACAGAATTCATAAGAATTTCATATTTTTAAGAGCTTTGCCTTCTACTAAATTAGGCCAAAATAGGCTAGTTGCCTAAAAACTAATGAGAAAGGAGACAAATGGGCATTTGCACAAACAGACACTTGAAAAAACCCCACAATTTCCAAAGGAAATTAGGCTTAAGAGATGGACTATAAGTAGCAGTAGCCTTCAGAGCCCAAACACAGCTCTGCCCCTCTAAATGATCTCCCCTCTCCTCCTCCTTTTTGGAAGCATTACAGGAAACATGATAAGTAAATACAAGCTTAATATAGCAGTTTATGAAAGCTCTTGGGGAAAGTCTAGCAAAATATGCTTTCATAAATAAACCAGAGCTAATTAAGAACCACTTGAAAAGCTAGCACAGGGGAAGGAGGGGAGAAAATTACCGTGCAATGTGTGTGTGGTTAGCAGAAGCAAAATTCCAGCTGGAACAAGACAGAAACCTGACTGGGAGCTGGATTTATCCATTCTTTCTCATGTTGGGTAGTATCCTATTAGACAAATCATGCCATTAAATTTGTTTGAACTGCTTGACAATAATAATGGCAGCAGAGTAAGACCTTTCCTAAGTAACCTGCAGCTAAAAATGTGATAAATGTCTGATAAAGTTAGAAAGAGGCATACTGTGTAATTACAAGAAAAATCAATCTTAATGCATGTGTTTATTTTTCAAGTCCAAAGCAATGAATTGTATGCAAAATAGAAGGGGACAATGGTTCCCTATAATATACTGGGAAATGTTGTACCTTTCCTGAACTGGGATTCCTGTGGCACAGTTAGTAAAGGAAAGCAAACCTGTCTGCAAAGTTAGTGACTGGGCATGTGCTCTGTGCCAAGGGATGTTTGCACAAAGGTGGCAGCTGTTGGTGCTGATCCCGTCTGCTGTGGGATTGCCTCTGGGAAGGCAGTTTGGCCGGAATCTGTTGCTGAGAGGGGCACAGCTCTTGGGAAGGTGTGTGAGCACTGTGTGTGAGCACTGTGTGAGCACTGTGTGAGCACTGTGTGTGAGCACTGGTGTCCTTTGTCTGAGTGCAGCACATTGAGGCTCAGGATAAGTACGCCTGTTACGAGAATGAGGTAGTTTCAGTATGCTTTTAAATCACATGAGGGAAGAAGAGAACACCTTTGGAGGCTGTAGAGAAGCTTTGTTGGGGGCTTTCAGTGTTTGAAGGTACAAGGGTATGTCAAACATAGGGGAAGGGTTCTCAGGAGATGGCATCTTCTGACATTCTCTGGCCTCTTTCTGCATACCTTCCATGCACATGGAACACACCTGACTGACAGTGCTTTGTTTTCTGGCTTGTAAAATCTGTGCCATTATTCTTTAGTTCAGATCTGCTCACAGATTGGCTAATATGGTCTCAGTGCTGCAAAACACATTATCATACTGATCGTATCTGTCTCTCTCACCTGTTGGGAGAAGACCCCAAGAACACATTTTTGGAAACAAATGTGAAGAGAAGAGCTGCAGATACTTTGTCTCTTGAGTAAACCTTTGTAGCTGCCCTGCTCTGTAAGCACCTCCTTTGCTAGTCCCCTTTGGTACGCTGGCACACAGCTATTTCATCTACTTGCACTAACAAAGTCCCTCATGATGGGGGTGGCTTCACCTCCCCATGGGGATGCACCCCTTTTCCCCAGCTTGCATCCTAGCAGGCTTCTAAGCAGAGGGAGACCACAAAGCTTGGAGCATTTAGGTTTGCTGCTGCTGCTGCTTTAACCTGCAGTGTTTTATTCAGGCATAGCCTGGCTGCCCTATCAACTTGTGCTCTGGGTAGGAACCCTGCACAGACACAATACCCTTCTGTGGGATGTGAGCTTTCCAGTGGCCGCTTCTTCTGGAGATTTGGCAGAGTCTCAGCAGCAGCTGAACTGGGATTAGCCAGGCCTACCCTTTTCTTCTTGTTTAGGTACAGGAGAGAGACCTGCAGGACTGATAGAGATCAGTTCTCTACTGCAGTTTCTCTATTACATGAAACAGAGTTTGGTTGTAGCAAGACCTGTGGCTGTTGGCTTGCAAAGTGAAAATTTAAGCAAAGACCAAGAAGTGGAACAATTCAGTCATAAGTAAGACATTTATAGCAGTTTTAGCTGCACTTCCTCATGGTATGGGCAAGTGGAGAACTGGAGTTTTATCTTGATACAGGAGAACCCCCAAATGACTTGCCCTATCTGCCTAATTGTCCAGGCGAAGAACAGCTATTAAGCATTGTATGATTTACATACATGCACTACAACAAATACGGTTCTTCTCAGAGCATTTCTTACACCTTTGGGCTGTGCAAGAGTGATATGGAATGCTGCTGGAATGCCTTAAGAACTGTCAAGGTCCCATGGATGAGATGATGGGCTGTCCTGTCCATGTGCTGCAGAGCCGTGGTTCATTCAGACAAACACTGTATATTCACATTTCCTTTAATCAGATAGACTTGTATAAATCTCTGGTTCTGAAAATCCATCTGTATTTTCTTTCACAGTTTCGATATTTCTAATCATATATTATATTCATGTTCTGCAACTTTTGCAATCCAAAGTGCTGTCAAGTTCCATGATTTCACCAGGACTGCCTAGGTGGCATTTCCAACCAGCTGGCAGCAGAAAGAGTATATGGCACAAGGGAGGAAAACTAAACTCATGTAATCTGTTGCCTTTACACAATCTGCTTGCTGAATTAATTTGCTGACTGGCAGCAGGTGGAAGGAAGGTGAGAACATCAGAAAGGTTTTGTTAAATGGCAATCCTTAGCTCCATTTCCATTGTAAGGATCAGGTTTTAAATCTGCCCATTATGTCTGGAGCCTGTGCTGTACATTGGGGATATGAGAGGCAAGTCCAATTCCATCTGCTTTTGGGATTTGAGGGGCTGACATGGAAAAAAGGCAAGGTTATTGTAAGTTTTAGTTGCTTCATGAAAATGTTTTATACGTCAGAACTCCCTGATGAGTTAACCAATTCTTTTGTTTTGGTTTGTTTTTTTCCTTTCTCTTTAACATGTGAGCTATCAAACTGGACTCCACAACTACGTGCTATACTTGTCCTAAATGTTATCTTTTTGTAGCTTCCAGAAGCTAAATACCTTCCAGCCACATGTATTTACACACAATAAAAGGTCACAGTCAACTCTGAACAATTCTGCATGCCTAAAACACTGGGTACTGTGTTCACTCACTGCTGCCCAATTCCATGCCATACCAGAGCCTCCTAACTGAGCTGCCTTGAAATACACCACTGCCATTTCTATAGAGAAGGATGTGCCTCGAAAAGCTGAATTGATTCCCAGTTTCTGGGAGATGTAAGGGACTGGGAACCCGTGTTATCCCTTCACTATGTTTCTTTACCCTTCAATGAGCACATAGACTTGATTTATCCTGAAAGGTGCTTGAACCTGGCCTGTTGTAATTAGCTTTAGGTAGATTTTAAATGAGCTTCATGACATCATATCTGGCTACTTCTGTTTTTCCTATATTTCTGAGGCATCTTTATTACTCATTGTGCTGAATCTGTGATTTGTAGTTTCTATATTTAGTGGTTTAGAATCTCTCTTTACTGGAATACATGTTGATTTCACTGTTTGATCCAGGGCAGAGAAACTTCTAGGACATGTTGTCATTCCTTGGTCCTGGAACCTCATTGTGCACCTCATCTGCTAATCTTTTGGCAATCCCCCACCTTCCTCTGTATGTATCATTTATAGAACACACTGTTTGTATCATGTGCAAATCTGTGTGTAGTTTGTTTTTAAGCCTGGTTTCCTACTTACACTGACAAATTTGTAATCCATTGCATTGCTTTAGCCTGAGAACAGTTCATATTTTTGATAGCCTAATATAGGAAGTATTAAAGTTGTGCAGAACCTCGGATAAATTGTGGGGTTTATTTGTGGCTTGTAAGAAGCTTATGTATTCTTTGCCAACATCTGGCAACTCAGAAGCTTGGGTGGAACCAAATGAAGGCTGCTCTGAGCTGCAAATCATGTTTGCTCCAGTGCCCAGCAGTGTCCTTGTACACAGGAGTCTTCCTACAGAGCAGCCTTTCTTCCCGGGGGAGGGGAGGCACTAAAGGCTATTCTGTGGGAGAAGGCTGAAGAGAAAACTGCAGATGGAGTTTGAAGAACAACTTTTTGTTACCCGGCCTAATCTTGGTTGCAAATTATCAGATTTTTTTCCCTTGGTTCCACCCCTCCCCCCCCATTTGTTATTAATAATGTTGATTATTACTCCTTTTACCACAGATTTTTGTCAAGTGGGAGATTGTTGTGTGCTTTCTGTCAATCTTTTCCAAATTCAACTAATTCAACACATCATAGGTAATTTTTTAACAATATTTCTTCTAATTTTCTTTTCTCTACATTATTTTATCTTTTTCTTTCTTTTGTGTAAAATGCAATATCTTCAACTGAGTATGGAGTATCAGCTCACAACAGTTGAGTGAAATAATTCTGCTAGACCTCTTGTGCTTTACATAAAATATCCTGGAGGCAATATTAATTGCTTATCCAATTTGAAGGTAACCCTGGTCTCTGTTCTTTCCTCCCCCAATTGCATTTTTTATATAATCATTCCCATCAGCATTATTTTCAGGTTTTCTTGAAGTTTTTTTCTCCTAAATGGAAGTGTGCCAGGCTAATTTGAACGGAGGGGCAGAATTTTAAAGAAGATGCTCCCATTCATCCACAGTTCTACTGAAATGTAATTAAGTAACAAAGATTACAATGTCTCATGCATAAGCATTTTAATGATCCATATCCATAATAGTCATGCACCATGGATTAGGTAGTTTTGGTATCACTAACCCTTTGTTCTGACCTGTTCTCAGATATTTTAAAATTCTTCAGGGTGAATTATTAGTGAGGATCAGAGAATTTCAGAGATATTTGTTATGGGAATCAGCTTCTCGGACAGTTATTTCCTTTGGTTAATCAGAATTACTCTCTCTTCTTTGCCCACCACCCTTCCCTGGTGCATTAGAAAACACAGAGAGAGAGGACTAATGGCTTCTGACAGTGAAACAAAGCTCAATTCCCTTGGCAAAACACTGGCAAGTCTTTTATTAACTTTCATGGAAGTTATTTCAGAGTGAGACCAGTTTTCTCAATTAAATAGCAGGAAGACTATTTCTTTAGGCTTACAGCTTGAACTGTCTACTGTATTAGATTTTATCCAGGATTCCCACTGAAGTCAATTGCATTTATTGTGGTATGTTACAAGCTCGGGGTTTTTTTCTGGTTGGCCATGTTTTCTGGTTGATGGTTAATCAGCATGTTATCAATAAAAACCTCTTAACGCTATGCTGGCTTGTACTGCTTAAACTTAGTAACATTTTAGAATTTAGAAGTCTCACTCCTTTTTGTATGAACAAAAGGCTTGCTTGCATGATAAATCCAAAGCACTTTTCAAACATGTTTATGAGGTTCATTTTGTTTGCCTTTCTCTTGTGGTGGTTGGTGTAAGAATTGTGTGACCTTTGGGCAGCAGTGTGAGCATGTGCCTGCCTTCCTTACCAATAGGTACTGCTGCTCTGCTTTCATCTCTGCATGGGGAGATTACACTGTGTGCTCATTTACTTTCTAATTGGGCAAATATGACAGCACAGAATTTTGGAGCGTGATAAATGTAACTATGCCCACGTCTGCTCCTTTGTTTGGTTATTCAGCCCCTGGCAGCAGCACAGTCAATTACAGGCTCCCCAGGGGTGCATTTAGACTGCTGAGAGCTCCGCTGGGGAATACACTGTTTACAAGCAGTCCAAGGTTTCTCATCCAGCCTTCTCAGAAGCTCTGGGTTTCTGTGAAGCTGAAGATTTGTAAGAATCCTACCTAAGCTGCTTTTTGGCAGAGGTTAATGGAATTAACTGTTCTGCTTTATTTTTTTAAATTAGGCCTCTATACATCCTTCTGTGCAAACCTGTTTCCCTACTTTCCTCTTCATTTCCCACTGAAGAAAACAATGGCTTTGTCCTCAGGGAGAAGGAACAAATGAATTTTTCACTCATTCCAATTATCTCTTTCAACTCAGTGACATTTAAAAAGTTCTGTTTTCTATAAACATACTGCTAGGATATTCCATTCTGCATGTTAACCTTGGTAATGAAATGTTGCAGCAAATACGTGTTAACGGTGGTTACATTACATAAAAAACCAGAAAGAAATGATCTTTTCCTTTTTCATCAAGTGTAAAAGACACTCTGGGATAAATTGAGTTTCACATTGAAAAGGTAGAGAGTTCTTATTTTAATTCATGGCTAAGTAATCACGCTAAATGAAGATCAGTCAGCTCAGTGCAAGCTACTTTTGAACAGAACTTGTTTGCTGTAAATCACTTCTGTCTATACTGTCGGGCGGATATTTAAGACTTCACGAGGTGCACACACCACTAGAAAATTCTACAGTAGCGTAGAAAACTTTTCCACTTACTTCTTCCAACCATGTTTCAAGGATTCAGTGGTACCAGCCATCATTTCAGACCTATGGAGGTCAATAATTTACAGCATTAGTTTTCTTTGAGTCACTAACTTCACCTTTATTTTAATAGGAAATGAAAAGGGGAAGAATAATTCCTGGTAGTTTAGAAATATGGGAAAATACTACTTTTTCTTCTCTTAAGAGTAACCTGATTCCACTTTTCAGTAAAGCAGCTATGTTACGGACTGTTTGTTGTCAATCTCAAAAACCATTTTGTTAAATAATCATCTAGAACTTTTTCATTTGTTCTCTGTGAAGCCCAAGAAGCTGGTTTAGATGAAATTAACTAATGTGCTATAATTATTTCTATTATTCATCATCCTACAGTAAATTGTGCTGGAATTCACAAAGTGAAGAATTATCTTTCATGCAAGCTTTGTAAGTGTTCTATGCCTACAGGATAAAATACTTTCTCTTCTAATAAATGGTGAGAGTACTGAGGAGCCCAAGCTAGGTTTGAGTGCACCTGAATAGTGTGGTATATTCATGGCAACAATGATCCAAGAAAATGCTGAAATATTTTCAGTTATTTCAGTGTTCTTGGCAAATACAAGGAAGGTAATAAGCTGTCAGAATTGTGGCTTAGGAAATGACTAGATAAACTCTGCAAAATTGGCCTTAAGTTCCTAAACCTTTGTCTGCAAGGATGAGCTTTCAGTATTCAGTGGCACATCCACAGGGGCACCTTCCACTACCCCAGGCTGCTCCAAGTGCCATCCAGCCTGGACTGGGACAATTCCAGGGATCCAGGGCAGCCACAGCTGGGCCAGGGCCTCCCCACCCTCACAAGGAAGGATTTCTTCCTAAAGAAGGAGTGGCTTTTGAGCAGCTAAGTAAGGACAAGGGCCTAGAGAACTGCCAAGAGGCAGTTCTTGGAACTACTGAGTGTCATTGAGAAACATCAAAGAGGAGCTTCAAAGGTGGCTTGTCTGAGCAGGAGCTGATAATAAATAAATTGCTTATTTGCAGACAAATGTGAATGGCAATTCTGCTTATAAAGATATTCTTACTTAATTTTTCGAATGACTACTAATTGACTTGCAGAACTGGAGCTGCTGCCGTTTGATCCCTCTTTTCATTTATCACACAGATTAATTTCTGACCATTTGTATCTGTGAAGTTTGTGGTCTGCTAGTCTGAAACCACAAAGACAACCATTTTAGATCTTAGAAGTATGAAGTCTGTTCTGAACATTTATATAAAATAATGAGATAAAGAACTGAAAATAGAAAAGTGACAGATTTCTAGAACTCGAACAGCTTTTTCCAGATTGGCTAGTTATGGAATACTGATAGCCAAATGTTCTTTCCTGACATCTTGCTAAGCTGTGTCATGTTACTGGAAGCCTGAGATCTGTCATCACTACACATTGCATACGTTGGAACTGCTTATTTGCAGTCTGGTGGGCACACAGGGCCTTTCTGTCTTGGAGCCTCCTGCTGTGGGAAAAACCTGAGCAGGATGGAAGTGCTTGGAAAGCAGCAGTGGGTGGGACTTGTTCAGAACCACAGGGAGCTGCTGTAAAGGTGGAGGCCTGCCCAGGACCAAGGGTATTTCTGTCTCTCTAGTGGAGCCGAGTTCTTCTTCAGATGGGGTTTCATACCTTATTTAATCTAATGTTCCCTTGAGGTGCTTGGGCTGAGCCAAAGGAAGGAACTGATCCAGCCTAGCAGTAACTTGTTAAGAATTTAAAAAAGCAGAAAAATTACTTTTCGATTGGATCACAACCCTGTGTGAAACCCCAAATCCTGCTCAGTGTGCTCAGTACCAGGTCTAGTAAGGGAAGGAGAGAAAATCCAGACCATCTTTTTCAACAGTCTGTAATTAGGTCAGTTTAAAGTAACTGTGAAGCCGGAGTGGAAAAGAACAGTAAATTCTCCTCCTTGATAAGAGTTTCTCTCTCATTATCTACCCTGCTAATTTTCCTGAAGGCCTTGCAGACACTACATAAACTTCGGATTGCCTTGTGTCAGCAGCAGGGGCTGGCTGAGGGCTAAAAAAATTTCCCTGGAACTTGCCCCGATGCTCTAAGCCTCCTGGCACTGCTCATTCCCACCTTTCTCCTCATCATGACCCCTGGCAGCTCCCCTGTTGCTCCTCAGGATTTATGCCTGTGTCTCACTGCTGCTGTAGTTTGCAGCCAGAAGCGTTGCTGTCACCAGGATACTTTAGAGAGTAGCTTTGCTCCACAGTTGCTTTTGAAAGCTGATGTAGTTAAGAACAAACTTGCAAACCAAAAGCACTGAGAAATGTGGTTACTTTTTGTTATGCTGAAAATGAAACATTTCATCAGCTGGATGAAACAAACCATGTTGTTTGAAAAAGAGAGTGAGTAACTGGATAGTTGAGACACTGAGTTGGAACAGTGGTGATAAACTTTAATTCATAGCTCTGCCTGCTTGGAAAATAACGGATTTAATAAAAAACACTGTGCCAAAGCCGCCCAACAGACTGTCTCTCTCCGGTTACCTATCTCAGGCACAGCCCAGGGCTTAAGAGCTGATTTTCTAGAAAATGTTTTTAGAACAGTGTCCCAGGCACAGGGAGAATAGCTAAATGATCTGTCTTCATCTTTTCCTAGAACAAAAAGGGCATCAAAGCCTCACTGGTGCTTTGTCAGACTAAGTACAGATTCCCTCTGGAGAAGGGAATCATTAGCAGTGCTCACAGGTACATGACAGACCTCAGAGTGTTACCTAAGAGAACCCTTTTCAAGTGCCAAGTCTTTGTACATCTCCTGGGGGTCTCTGCTGTCCCAGCACGGGTGCTGCTGGCTGACACACACAGGTTCCCCTCCATGAAAAGCTCTTCCTTAGACTGTGTTCTCCAGGCAGTTGGAAAGACTTCAATGTGCAAGAGCTCGGTTGGTGCTAAAAGGTTATTTTTTTCTATTATATTCCCAGTCTTCTGTGTTTTTCAACTCAGACAACGGTGTCCTTAGCTCCTGTGGAGACCAGCGCTCATAGGAGTTTAAGGAAACACCACTGGTTATCATTAGCCAATATAAGTGAGGGATCACAGTCTGGCCCTGAAGCTTCTTCTTCTTTATGACAACTTAAAACTCATTTGAAGGAGACATGAGCCCTGACTAATTCTAGATGTGGGAAAATTCTTCAAAACAAATAATTTGCTCTGTACTTTAATTGCTGATCTTGCAATGTTGGGAGGGTGGATTCTAATGCCAAATAAATAAAATTTTCATTTGTATTATTGTTTTCAGTATTGTTGATCAATAAAGTAATTGCTCTATCTTGCTGTTTAATTCCAGACATAAAAAAAAAGGGCTGTTATTTTATTAGTGTTATCTGGGTGAGTCATGTGGGAGGACTCAAGTTTCCTGACTGCTCAAGAAGGTAGTCAGTTTGGCTTGCATACCGATGTAAAATGTTTTAAAAGAATAAGTTTGTGACTCAGGCCAGGAAATCATTATCACTCATAAATGTATGGGAAGCTGACAGAAGAGGGGTTGGTAATAAGGAATCAATTTTAAGAGACTGTTCTGGAAAATCTGCACGATTTGGGCAATCCTAGCTGTGACAACAAAATGCAGATTGTGTCTGCATGCAGAGCTGCTGTACAGCAGGTTTGTTCCTGCATCTCTGCAAGCAGGATGAAGTTCTATTGCACTGTTGACAGGGAACACATACTTTGAGCTAATCTTCATATTATGCATCCTTGATTTTATGTTTGTATAATGAGGCAATATAAACCTCATAAGCATTTTTCTGAGCAAAGCTCTCCCTCAGATTTTTTTTTTAACTTAATGGTTTGGCTTGCTCAGAGACTCTGGACATGTAGCTGACTGATAGAACTGTCATTATTCCTTTCTGCTTTAAAGGGAACGCTGCATCATTCTGTTTTACATTCCAAGTAATTTTTAAAGCATAAAAAAATAAATGGGTTACAGTCATCCCTGTATTTTGAAAGGTTCTTTTTTTCACATAGAAATTCCTTCATGTTCTGCTCTTGCTTCTCTGAACAGTAATGTTGGGTCACTGAATGTATGTTTGAAAGATTATCTGCTTCTGATTAGCAACAAGTGTAATGTATTCCAGCTCTTCTGAAGTTGAAATTTGGAGCTGCTTCTGTTTTATTTCCTTGAAGGTGACAGGAGAATCTAGTCACACCAAGGGAACGTGTTCCCCATGTGCCAGCTAATGCAGCAACTGTAGCTGCACTGGAGTGCTTAGTAAATGAAAGCACTGGTGGCTTATGGGCTGTGCATTAATGCAGATATATTAAAAGCCTTCTGAAGACGTTGGCAGAATTCTCATATTGTTAAATGAAATACAAATGAAGGTTTAATTGCTAAATCCAGATCTCTTCTGCATTATAAAGCTTTTTCTTTGCTCTTACTGTTGTAAGAGAAGTACTAGCATAGCATATTAAATTAACATTTCTTCTGGAAGTCACAGTGGTAGTCTGTAAGTAGAGCTGCTCAAAAACTAGCTTGTAGAAATTGATAGAAAAATATTCAAAAGCTTTGCAGCAGAAGGTTTAATTGCGAGCTGCCCAACATGCCTGGGCAGGAAATGGATGCACTGCCCGCCGTGCCTTCAGTGTCCCCAACGGCCTCACAACAGTGGGGGGATTTCTTGTCCCAGGACTGTGTTTAAGGCTGAAGAGTGGGCAGGCATGAATAGGAGTGTTGAGGTCTCCATCTCCTGCGTGCTGAGGCAGGGGGCAGCACAGCTGGCCATGGAAAGCAGTGCAGACTGGTGCAGACAGGGCATGTGCTCACACAGAACTCAGTGGTACCCACGACATGAGGCACTTCTCCAAGGCTGGGCACACAGTATAACTTTTAGGTATTTAGGGTGTAGCTTTAAAACTAGATTAAATCTGTTTGTTTCATTTCCCCTAAGGGTCTGTTTATGGAAATAGTGATTGAAGTGGAGATGGTGGCTGTGAAGGGTTGGTTT
>NW_008246060.1:1594010-1606137 GCF_000691975.1 Corvus brachyrhynchos
TGAATGTATGACTTGTTTTCTACACTCTTGGTTTTTAGAACAGATTTAAAGATCCATTTGTAATTTCTTTCTCCTTCGAAGTGTATGCAGGACACACCATGCACTTTTGTTTAGATTTATAAAACTGGTGCTTTAGTGAGTCTCTAAGGCTTTTGTGCCTGATCCTGATGAACGCGGTGCCCTTCCGAAGGAGAAACTGCTACAAGGCAGAAGCAGAAAAGAGCTGCCATGCCTGTGTTTCAGTGCAGTATTTCACACTGCTGTGTTCAACTGCACAGCTGCAGTCATCTGGTTCTTTTAATTCCTTTGGCTCTCTATAAGTGCTTAGGTTCCCCTCTTCATTATCCTACTTCTCCACTTACTCACTGCTCTCTCCCCACACTCCTAGCTTTATTCTTTCCTTCACTTCTTTCAAAGCTCTTAGGGCCATGCTGTACAAACCCAGAAGCTAGCTTTGAGGTTCTGGACCTTGTGTGGGTTGATGGGGAAGCTTTAAAGGGAAAAGGAAAAGAGCTGCCTCCTGAGTGGGGCACAGGCAGCTTGGCTGTGGAGGGAGAGGGGTAGTGAGAAATAGAAACAGAGCTTCCAAGGGGGCTTCTAAACATGGTGTCTGCCCACCCATCTCCTTCCTCCTTTGGTGAGCTCCTGCTTCAGCCTTCCTTGGGGGCACCCACTCACATACAGTCTTCCCTTTGCTTGGGAAAAGGGGGAGGTCATAGACTTTCCCTGCCTGGAGACTTTCTTTCATGTTGTGGACTTTAAAAGTATCTTTGTGTGAAGTTTGTGTCATGGTGTCAGCTGTCAAATACCTGTTGGAAGGGGATGAATCAGAGCTGGAGGGGGTTTGAAGGTAGGGGAACAGCCTTGGCAAAAGAAAGACAATGTGTCTATTTTATACTCCAATAGCAGCTTGGATTTGTATAATTATAGTGTTCAAGCAGAAAAGTAACACCACTCCAGGAATCAATTTTGCCTTGAAATAGCAAAATGACTTGGAGGAAGTTGGTAGTGGCATGGCTGGAGCTAACTTTGTCACAGAACCACAACAGAAAATGCTCAATTCCAGTATTTAAAGAATTACCCAATGGTGCCCAGTTCTGTTAACCTTTGAAAATCCCAGGTGAGAGAGGTGGGATTGAGAGTCCAGAAAGCTGGATTTTATTCTCTGTGTGTGCCAATTTTGATTTTACATTTTACAAGTCAATCTCTCCATGGATATAATTTTAATAGGTTTCTAGATCTTTTAATTAAGAGCTAGTTGTAAAGCTCTCCCAGCTGTTATTTGAGGCCTACATAAAGTTTCAATAGCTTTGTGAGGTATGAATTTTCTTTTAAAAACTCTCCCTAACCCTTTGTCCAGGATAATTGATACAGTACTTGTCCATTTGCCTATTAGTTTGGTCCTTTATTATTGCTCCTACCTACCAGTCCGCATTAGATGGATGTTATCTGTACTGGTCCTTGTGGTCAAGGCTTCTTAGTAAGAAGCTGCGTCATTTGTACTGTCTTTTGTTCTTTTGATGCTGGTGAGGTTTCGAAGTACTAGCATGTATATTATAGCGATTAGGTTATTATTTTGGCCATGAATTTCTTTCGAATTGGTGGGTAAATTAAGGCTGGTCCTAGTGAGTCCTTGCAGTTTACTATTTCAATTTATTCTGCAATAAAAATATCAGTTCATTTTTGGTCACATTTTCAGCTGCATCACCCTTTCATCTATGGAAACCTCCCAGCGATTTTTTGTACTAAATGTGCAAAAAGATTCATCTGGTTTTTGTACAGTCACTGTGTTTTTTGTGGCTAGTCCAGCTTGATCCCACAGACTTTGGCAGCCATCCTGCTCCTGATGTAATGATGAAGGTGTGTTAAGGATTATTGTAATGCTGCAACTTTGTCCTTAAAGTCTTTTGTGGCCTGTCATACTGTGTTTTTTACAACTAACTTGCCATGGTTTATATTCTTTTCTGTTACATGCATATGCCATGATCTTTTTTGATGCTGTTGTTGCTAATACCCTCTCTTAACGTGCCATTTCAACACAGTGGCTTTTTTTGCTGTTAGCCTTTCAGCAAGATTCTTTGAGGTGAGTGGTATATGCTCACCTTCTCGTGTGCTGCGCTCATATAACCTTCACATACTTGCCACTACTTAATGTTTGAAATTTTGTTTATTTTAACAAGCTTTGACTTTGTTACATCACCTTTTTAAAATCAAGTGGAAATTTTTTTAAACTTCTGTCTTCTTTAGAGATATTGAATTTTACTCTATCAGGGTTTCTCTTGCAGACTGCCTTCTTTATAGTAATATTCTTGATGAGGGCCTTGACACTGCTGTGACTGTGTCACAAGGTGGCTTTTTTAGTGGGTCCCTTCCTAGTCACTCCCTGAAGTACAATCTACAGATCAGATTTGTCACACAGCATGTCTGAAATAACTAAACCCTACCATTACTTCTGTTTTCCTGTCCTAGCAATCATTCCAGTTTCTCTGGGCACAACAGGGTTGCTTTTCCCAAATAAAAAAGATTAGATTAATCCTTAATAATATATTTTTCCTGTATTTGGATTTGGACTTAGAGTTTTGCAGAGATTCTGTTTTATTCGTTGGTACATTTAACCAAGCTCTGATTTGATTCTAAGATATTTGTGATACAATTTCTTAACATGATTCCTGTACTGACATGAGATATTGCATCTTTTTTTTATCCTTTATCCAGATACTGAAGTACCAATAATTATCTCTTTCCTCCAAGTGTTTGATATTCTTCAAAACATACTTACAAGTAGGTGTTCAAGTCTACTCATCCCTTTTTTAACCTTCTCAGCATTTATATAGAAACATGTATATATTTGGCTAGTGTTTTTATGTCTTTTGCCTCTTTTGGAAAACACAGCTTCACCTTTGACTTTGGCCAATGCATTTTCTATCCTTGGGCCTGTGGACAGATGAGGAAAAGGAAACATAAAGTCTCACCACTTGTGTATCTTCCTCTGGGGGTTCTCTGCTTGTTTTACAAATGTCAGTACTCAGATGAATTTTGCAGGCAGACTGATGAGTGTCTGTGCTTTATTATGGATTTATGTTATGGGAGTGGGTGACTCAAATTAATGAGTTTCACTTGGCAGCTTAAATCTGTTCTAGAGTCAGTATTAGTTAATATTTTTTTGTGATGGATTTTGAGCTTAGCTGCAGATGCTGAGGCTGAAGACTTACCCTGAAACCTGTAAAAGGCCATGGCCCTTGTGAGGAATGCTGTTTGTTGACAGCATTTGATAAATTTTTCGGTACTATTCCAGTTTCACTTTAGAAATACAAGGTAAGCGTTACAAGGACAAGTGGGAACTGCAGTATTTTTAGTGAGGAAAGAGAATGCTGCACTGGCTAGTGAAGGATAAGCCCCAAGCAATTAGGGTAAAATGTTTTTCCATGCCACTTTGCTTTGGAAGCTTGTCCAAATCACTTCCCAAAATAATGGTAGCTGTTATTGTCAATAATGTATCATGGAGAGAATAATGCAAGCAAATCTTACTTTTGCAGTGAGATGCCTAAAGCTGTATAATAAAATGGGATTTTGAGCAACAGCAGATTTTGGACTCCTATGTCAATCACATCCCCTCCTTTCTCTCGCCATTGGATGCTGTTTTACAAGTATGTAACATTTTACGTGCAAGCAGAGAACAGCTGATTTATTACAGAAATGAAAGAATATTAAACCTTCCACAGGGCTGTAAGGACAGCCTTAGCACAAATACACCTAATCCTGATCTGATAATAGCAGGCAATGAACTCACAATCTTTCACATTACATTAAAATTTCTGTAACCTAGTTGCAAATGGTTTTTCATTTAAATTTTGTTTGCTTAAGTTTATTACAGAAAGTAGAAATAACCCCTGCTCTGGTAGCACCTGCAAGATAGATATTGCTCTATTTCTTTGTAAATAAAGGCCAGCATTTTATTACTGTGAAACTTGCTGTATTTCTGCTTTTACCCATCACATAATTTTCTGAAGCTTCTCCCAACAGGTATGTTAAAATGGCTTTGTATGCTGGGAGGGTATGCCTTTTCTAAATATATATCTACAGATAATGAAGTACATTAGGAATGAACACTGTATGGAACTGTGAAGGGAAAACGTATATGAACAATGTTCAAACCAAAGCTAAACTTCTAAACCCCTTTTCTAGCCACCTAAAGGGAAATTGCCAATGGAAACCTGAACCTTAAAAAAAAAACTCTAATGAGGTAGTCATCTAAATTTTAATTCAAGAACATCCATCCCCTCATTCTGTTTGATGGAATGAAGCAGGACTATTCATGCCACTAAGATGATACTGTGTCTCATTTGTGGATTTGTATTAGTGGATGACAATAGGCCCTTCATAATTTAGGGAAGAGTTTGTTCCCATGAAGTTGAGTGTGGCTGCCAGCCCTTTCTGTCTCTCACCCCTCATGGCAGTACACGCCTCCGGAACAGCAGTGAAGGTGCTCAGGACAGGATTTGGTAGCTCAGCTGTGAGCACACAGGCCTGTGTCTTTTTATGTGGAGCAGCATTCCAAAGAAGTTCTGTTTGGATTATAGTGCCAGGAAAATACCTGGGGATACCATTTAATTGTAGTTAATTATTGTGGTCAATAAGCAGTGGCTCCTGGGTTTATATATGTAGGGTGTATCAGAATATGTTTACTTATCATGCGTTAGTCTGTGGTGTATTTATTTGTGGGATAAAGAAGCCAGTTGTCTTTTTGGGGGAAAATAGCTCAGATGAGACAGTATTAGTTTTTGTAAGATGGTGTTCTAATAGGATAAAGAAATGTGACTGATTTCATATGTGTTTTATAAGCAAACACTTTACATAATGTTATTTTTCTTCTCTTTTTAGTATACGAGGGAGGCATTCATGCAAGGATTGTTAGAATAACAGAAATTACTTGAAGTAACTCTGCCTTTATCTGAACATTTGCTATGCTTGTAAACTTGCATGCTGTTTGTGTCTAGTATTACAGGCACTTCTATTTGCCAACCGCAAACAAATAGATTTTAATTTCTGCATTTTACACACTTGCATTGTACGTCAATAAGACCCTAATCACATTTCATTCTACACCCATTACTGAATGGTGGCTTTTAGCATAATAAATCTTGATTTTGATATTCATCTCACTGCTTTCTGAAGGGGAAGTGAAAGAACTGCTGACTGCATTCTGCCTGCAGAATGATAGTTTTGTGATAAACCCTACGAGATTTAATCCAGTGCGCATGGCCGAAGAGAACAGCTGGATCCTTACACCCTGCAAAGCCTTAGTGCTTTGTAGTATGTCTAGCCCAATAGAAGCATATCCTGTTGTAAACTAGCACTAAGCATAATTAAATCAGAAAACAACTAAATTAAGGATAACATTATGGGAGCTACCTGAACTTGCCATAGAGAGAAATTCAGAACCACTGCTGAATTTCTGGGAAGTCCAGAAATGTTGCCTGGGAGATGGTACAGGAGATACTTGAACTACTGCACAAAGCTGCTGTTTAGCAGTCTCCTAAATGTCATGTCAAGGAGCTGTGGTAAATGGAGGGTGGTAACTCCTGCTGTCTCAGGTGCTTTCAAGTAGCACCAGCCCAGAAAACATTTTCTTTCTAGAGCAGCTCTACCACAACAGCTAATCAGTACTGTCTGCCAGGGTAAAGAAGAGCACATTGACAGAATTTATTGGACTCAGACAGCCTCTGCTAGCATTCATCATAAGAGGCTATTTAGGAAGCTAAACATTGTTGAAGTGAAAGGGGAACTTCTCTTGTGTGGTAGGAACTGTCTGGAGACAGGAAACAGAGAAGGAATGAGGTGTCAATTTTCCACATGGCAAAAGGTTAACAGCAGGGAGCCCTCAGGTATTGGATTAGATTCATGTGCTGCAAGTTGAAGTCTCTGTGAAAGGGGAAATGGCAAAATGTGCAGATAATATAAATTGTCTGGGTCAGTCAAATCTAGGAATGCAAGCAGGGCCTTTCAGAACTCGGCAAAGCTACGTGAACAAGCAAGAGCATATCAAGCAAAATCAATTCACAAATGTGAAGTATTGCCTGTTGGCAATGGTAGGAATGATTTTAACTACAGACATCTGCTGTTAGTATTTAAGCAAAGTGTTAGGAATGAAAAAAGAGAATGTTGTGTCCTTCTGGACACAGTTCAAAAGGCTTGTTAGGAGTACATTAATAATGCCTCTGGGTAAATATTTTGCCTTTTATTCTTGAGTCTATGGTCAATTCTAATTATGTCTTATCAAGGAAGATTAGTTGAAACAGAAATGGTTTGGAGTTTGCTGAGAAAAATGTTTAGGAGCATTTGATTCAAGGGACAAGGAATTGATTTTAAAATGGCTTATTAAAATCTTTCTATTCACAGTCTATAATTCATCTGTGGAACTTGCTGCCAGACCTCAATGATGTTCAGGTTTTAGTAGAAATTCTGTATAAAAAGATTTCATTTCTAAGTGTATAATGAGAACACTTACAAGTATGTTATTTAAAGTATAATACGCGATCCACATTCCTGCAGGGATATGTTAAGGGCTAAAACATCCTTTTCTAACTACTGTATGCTTTTTTCTTTCTGTTTTTAAGTATTTGTTTCTACTTGTTATACACAGGTTACTCCCAGTTAAAAAGCCTGCTAGGCATGTCTATTATGACATTTCCTACTGTGATTGTGATGTCCTTGGTTCAGGAGAAAGCACAAACAGTTCAATGCCCCGTGTATGGATTCCTTCCTTTATGAGGTGTAGCAGTTGTCTGTGCTTATGCAAATGCATCCTTGCAGTCAGGGTAGGTTATTGTATCATGTATCATCATGATCTGAGCCTTTAAACAGAGGCACAATGGAATTAAAACAATTTTCCTGTTGGCATCTGTTTCGGTTTGTTTCTGAGTTTCTCCAGGGCCATCTCTCATTAGTATTCCAACTCCTGGGTGATGCTAATAGGTCACCAGAAGTTGGATCAGAATTCTCACCTGTAAAACACAGTTTATATCCCCTCCTCACATGCTGTCATGGGGAAAAGCAGCCTTTGGCAGTTCGACCCTATCTGCGAATGTAGCAGAACTCTCCTGAGCTGCTGCTGTGGTGGAGGATGTGGGATACAGGGTGGGGTGGCGCATTCCTTGGTGTAGTCCAGTTTTGGACACATCTTTCATTTCTATATGTGTTATTGGTGGTGGATGGTAGTGGTGATGTGGTCATTACCAGGTGGGTCCCTGCTTGTCTTCATTTCAGCTGGATTTCACCAGTTTATCGTAGACAGGTGTGGTCAGTGATGCCTGCTGGTGCTGATACAAACACTGCAATAAAAGTGGCTTGTGTTTTAAGGCTGGGGTTTTTTTGAATGATTACCACAGCGTCAGTATGCTTTTGCTAAGTCATGCTGGGAAGGACAAATATGGTTAGCAATGAAACTGAATTTTGTCTGGCACTATGAAGTTATTATTTCCACTGACATCAATTAAAAAGCTTATTAATAATAGACTGTTAAATGAGAAATATAAAATCTGATTTTAGTCCTTATCTCAATTTTCAGAAAGTTCTCATCTGAACAGACATTCCCAATAATAATTTTCCAATCTTGTGACTGTACATAAATCTCTGAGCAATCAGATTAGGAGCCACTTTAGAAAAAAGAGCCATAATTCACCAAATGGAGTAAGTCTTTTAAAACTAGCAAAATGAAACCCTCTATTTATTATGGTGGTGATAATTGCTGGTATGAATCTTGTGAGAGTTCTGGTTTGTTTATTTTGTTGGAGGTGATACAATACTTTTCCATGCAGTGTTGCTCTGCTGTCAGACATTATGTTTCCCTAAAGTTCTGTAGGCCACCATCATCTGTTTTTTATTTGACAATGTCGGAGGAGAGCCTGCCAAACCACAACAGGCTACGTGGTGATTACAACACTGAGTAATTGTATTTTATGGCTTGACAGGCTATAGGTTTCAAGCAACATTTGTGAAAGTACTGTTATGGGATTAAGGATATGTTTTAATTTAGGAGATTCTGTACCTTTCTAAATTTGGGTGGGGGTGTCTGGGGTTGCTCCCTTGCTGCTGCGTAATGACGTGCTCTCACTTCATCTGACTCATTACTCCCACCCAACTTCCACTTTCTTTGTGAGTAAGAAAACAATCAGTAAAATAATGGCTGTGGGAGGCTGAGCATCTGCTCCCAGTGCTGCCACAGCCTGAAAGGACCCCACGTGAGGTGTTTTCTCTGTAGAAATGGCATTAAAAATGCCTTGCAAAGTGTTTCGAGACTCTCTAATGAAAGGTGCTTCAACATTTTTGATGTTAAGATACTTTAGGAATGACATATATTTCTCATTAGAACTAATTAATTCTATTGTTGAAGTAGTTGAGGAGGAATGTTATAATCTTTAATTTATTAATTGATAGATAACTTACTTGATGAGCTGTTTATTTCCAGTTTGGAATTACTGGAAAATTAATTTTTTTCCCATATTTGATACTAAAACTCCAATTAATTTTTTTTTTCCATATTTGATACTAAAACTCCAAGTAAGGAGAATATTTTCCAGATTGATGGCTTTGATTTCTGCATAAACCAAGCAAAGCAGTGAAAGAGATGTAGAATTCCTATAGAAGATATAATTTAGAAGAAATCTTTATGTCCCTATCTACTAACTTCCAAGAACATAAACATATATGAAGGTTAGCAAAGTTCACAACAGATACTTGGCTCACTGGGGGACTGACTTGACTAGGAAAAGTGAAAATAGTTTGGTGGCTTTTGGCCTCCTTTGGTTTGGGAGGAACGTGAGCTGGTGGGCAGTGCCCTGCCTCAGCAGCAGCTCACTGCAGCATGTGGGAACACTGCCTGCAGCCTTTGCCAGGCCTTCCCACCTGGAACAGGAAGCATGGGAATGATAGGGTAATACAAGGCTTTCAGAATTCATTACTGAAAGCCATCAGCCTGCAAAACTCAGAAAAAACCACCCCCTTTGACACTGTGTGTTCCCACACAGTGTTCTTTTCAAGGTTCTTTTCCCTGAGGAGAATTTGGGACAAGACATGAAGTGTATTATCTGCTTTTCACCTGCAGGTCAAGATGGTCTGAACTCCCTGACCCTGATTCGTAGGAGACATAAAGAATCAATGGTGCCACCTTCCTTTCCCCTGCACAGAGTGGCCTGCTGGCTCTCTCCTACAGTTTTTCCGTGTAATAGGAACTAATGGCTATTACTTAATCAGTCAAGCCTTTGAAAAATAGAATGCAAAAAGGGCTGTTTATGATGAAATCATCCTTTTCTGCAGTGCTGTCTTACCTTGCACCTTGTACAGTCTTCAAATTTTATAAATTTTAAACAAAATGATTCTGTAAGTTGGATAAGGGACCCCAATTTTAACAGGAATAAAATGCTGCGCACCTCCTTACCATAATGCATATCTGTGAGGGTGTAAGGGAAGTGCAGTTTGTGTTCCTGGTCCTGCTCCTCAGCAGGAGCAGCGCTGCATCCCAGCTTCTACAGCCAGGCCCTGGTGCCATTGGGAGCGGGATGGGTGCTGTGGGAAGGGCACACTCAGCTGCTCTGTGCTGGGCAGGGAAGGCTGATGCTGAGGAGAGTGGATTTGTTGCAGTCATCACAAGTCAAGCTTCTTTAGTGAGAAAATTGTTAAATCCTAAGGCCTCTTGTCAGCATGACACCACTGTCCTACTTTCATGCCAGTGATTTACAAACTACAGCATATGGGAGTCTTGTGTGGAATTCAGCTCACCTTTGGGAATGCTCTGATGTATGAATGATGTATGAAGGGTAAACTTTCTGAAACACCCTCGTGACTTTATGGTAACCATAGCTCCAAGTCTTTGGGCCATTGTGTTCTCACTAGGCTTTGTCTTGGGATTTTGTGGGACGCTTACCCTTTGGAAAACTCAACCCTTGTCTCGAGTGGACCAGTCTGAGTCGAAGACAAGGAGAGCAGGAAGGTACAAGACAGATTTCCTGCTTTTTAATAGCAATAGGGTTTTTTGCTGGTTTCATATGGGTGGTAGAAACAAAGAGATGAATGTGCTGTCCTAGCCATCCCTCCAGCCTTGATTCATCTTGTCCACTGACAAGAAATTCAGGGTTTGAAAGACAGTCTGGTGTTGCCTACTCAGTGTGACTTCTTGAGAACTTACTGAACTGACCACTATCAATCCAGGAGGTATTTCTTTGTTACAAAAGCAGAAAGCATCTTTGGTGCATTTACTCCAACTAGAGAAAAAAATTGTTAAATCCCTTAAGTGAAGGTTAATGGTCACTGGCTTCTTTCCCACAGGCTCTTTAATCTTTGATATGTGGAACACTAACAGAATAGGAAAGCATAAGGCAGTTATACATTGTTATTCTTACAGTCAGCATCACTACTGTCAAGCAAAACAACACTTCCTAAAAAATAACACAGCTGCACTGACAGTAACCTGGGAAAGCTGCTCTTGGAGACCCTGGGACAGGCACCGTTTTGTCCATTACACAAACTCGTAAACAGAACAAAAGCAGCAGATGGGGGATGTGCAGTGATTCTTCACTGACCTGTGTTGCTTCAGAGGTGTACAAAGAATGTAAAGGTGTTTGCTGAGGTTATCAGACTGCCCTGAACACCCTTTCAGGATACTGGCAGAATCCTACTGAATCTGAATCCTACTGAATCCTTCTGAATCTGCAGGATTCTGCTTTTGCAAGCTGCAAAAGGAGCTCTAATGAATTTGCCTCTTGGAAAGGAAAATACAGCTTTAGAGAACAGCTTCTTTTCAGGCATTTGGGGAGAAGGCTTGCTGGACAGGTAAATGTAAAGCAGATGAGACCTAATGTGTAACCTTTTTCAGAAAGATGCAGGAGTTATCAGCTTACTGGAGACTTCCAGTACAGGCCAACCTAGTGAAGGTATTTCACCAGAGGTCTTGAGTTAGGGGTTTGAATCAGAGAATCATAGAATGGGTTGGGTTGGAAAGGACCTTGAAGACCATCTCTTTCCATTCCCCTGCCATGGGCAGGGACACCTTCCACTGGACCAGGTTACTCACAGCCCTATCCAACCTGGCCTAGAAATAGAGGATCACTTTAGAATACTGTCACAAATGATCTGAGGGAATGATGAGCTGCTCCAAAATGGAAGAAACTGGCTCAGATACAGTCAGAGCTGAAACTGAACTGAAGGTGATGAAGTTTCAGGTGTCTGTCCACATGTGTTGCCATTATTGGCTAAATGAGCTTTGTAATTATCACAGTGATTTTTATAATGTATGACAGAAATAGGGAGGGGATGTGTTTTCAAGTAATTTTGAGTGATTGACTTCGAGGCATTCCTTTATTCCAGGCTGTTTTCCAAACAGTTTAATGCCTGTACATCTTCACAGAGTTGCAAACCCCCTCTTACTGGCATTAGCATGCAGCACCACTGCAGTGTGTTAGCAAATGCTACATAGCAGGTGCATTTCCACAGAATTTCAGTCCTGCTCCAGCTACTGCCTGGCACAGGTTTTCCATCAGCTCCTGTACTCCACTGGTTACTCTTCCCCTTCAAAGCTGTTAATTCATTCAGCAAAATTGGACTTACAGATTTATGCTGGAAAGAACATGTGACAGTCTCTGTGTTTTCTTTGTGTTGGGGATGCAGAGAAGTGGAAGAGGAAGTGTTGAATTGTATAAAATAGGCATTAAATTGAAAGAAGGTGCAGGTAAGGGGCACAGACTACAGATATTCAGAAAGAATCTCTAAAAAATGAGTGTTTTATTTGAAACCTTTTAAAAAGGGGAAGACTCCTTGTTCCAAGGTGTAGATTGTAAATCTTTGATTAAATCCTGAAACAGCCCTATTAAATAGACACGAAGTGTTCTGTAGTACTGAGGAAAAGGGATCATGGGTTATTCAGCTGCAGTTCTAAGAGCCTGTTACAACCATGCATTTTAATGAAGCCATCAGCCCAAGGAATGCTGGCTATACACTGCAGCATCCCTGCCTGCCTGCACAACCGTCCTATCGATACACAGAGCACTTCTATTTGCAAAGGCCTTTTAAAGTACATTAAAAAAATCCATTTGGGAGAGATTAATTAATAATTAAGCTAGTGTGGAATTAACCT
>NW_008246060.1:1606167-1618865 GCF_000691975.1 Corvus brachyrhynchos
GTTGAGGGAAGTGTCTTGTCTGTCACATCCATATAGTGACCCAATAAAGCACTGATACCAAAAATTCAATTCTCTGTAGCTAATCAGCATCCTGTTACAGCAAGGCCATCATTTGAGATACCTTTTGTTTCCTCACGCGTAATAATTTTTGAACATTATGTTAATTTTCACTAAAAGTTGATGGGATAGGGTTCCTGCAGAGGGGACAAATATTCCAGACTGCTTTATTTTATTTTTTTTTCCAGAGTGTTTGAGCATGAATCACTTCCCTGTACCTCATTTTATTTACTCTGATCAATGAGTCTTCTCTACTGGGGGAAGCAATATAAAACTATTGTGAGAATGTCTCTAACATTTCTTTGTTCCTGGAAGCTCACTTGCTGCTGGAGCTGAGGTTGTAAGCAAGGCTTTGCAGGGTCGAAATTCAAGGTAGAAATTCAAGGGCATCTGGTACACTTAAATGTAGCTCTTGGATTTTCTTTTTCTTTCTGTGAAATAGCTAATCAAGAGAGCAGAAGAGCTCAGACTGAGGGAAAGAAAGGGAGTGGACTGGGAGAGAGAAATCTAAAAAAGAAATAAAAATAATGATCTTTTTCCTTTCAGTGAGAACTAAACCTGACCTAGGGGTTTTCTGCAACTGGGAAATTACCTTAATAACCCTCCTTAAGGTTATAGGCAGAGACAGAAAATTCTGTAGTCTGTGAAAAGGATGAAAATTCATAAATCCTGATGTTGCTAAACTGGAACTAAATCTGCAAGATTTGGAAAACAGGAATACATTCCTTTAACTCTCATGTCCTCCCCCACCCTGCAGTAGTTCATCCTTAGTTCTGTAAATTTCTTCCCAGTGCTCTTCTGAGCTAATTCTAATAGGGGATCTATCAAAATTCATTATAAAAATACGTAAGCCCAGCTGTGCAGTCAGCCATTAGTGTTCATACTATTTGATGAATTAAAATGCCAGGAAGTTAAGCTAAAATACCATTCTGACAGTATCCCCTACTTCAGGCCTTTTCACCAGCTCTTCTGGGAGCCTCTGGGTTAGGGAAGAAGGGCATCCATCTCTCTTGGAAATGCCTTTCAAGCCTCAGATGTGTACACGAGCACATCTACATGCAAAGAACATTATTTTGATATCCTTCTCTGTTGATACTGGGGTGTTGACATAAATGTGGGACACTTTGAGAATATGAACTGGATGGAAGCAATGAGTACTTGTAATAAATTCTCACTACAGACTCTGCAGTAGCATTTTCTTTTCATCATCTCATTAACGACTTTGAGCCATTAACAGCTTCAAGTGCTGAGTAAGGATTTACATTTAATTTAAGTCCTCTGTTCTTAGCTGACAAAATGTATTTTACACACTTGATGGATGTAATTAGTGTGATGAGGCTTTAAAAGAAATTGGCTTGGTTAAATTTAGAATTTGCCATGTCAGTTTATACATAAAGCCAAAGCATACATATGAGTAGTTCCGTGGCTTTGTTAAAACACATTTTATTAGTATTACTGATAGATAGATATTTTTAATTTATGATACTGATACAGTCCAAATCCAACATGCTTTCAGATTTGGCAGCACAATCCATTACGTTATGATTTCAAATTATTTTATACTGTTCTTGCACATCAGAACTTACCATTATGTGCTATGGCTACAGACAAACTATCCTTTGGATAACAAGGAACTGTGCATAACTGCTTAATTTCCTGTGCTTTACTAAGCTTTCATAAAAGCAGACCTCCATGCTGGACTTGAGTACCTGCAAACTGAGGGCAACTGCACTGCACTCACACTCCCTTTTCCCTGCAACGTTACTGCTTACTGCTCAGCCTGGGTCAGTGTTCAGGATTCTCATTTGGAATGCTCTCCCTCATATTTTCTGTGATGACTTGCTCACTAAAAAAATGAAGCACTTGTTTGTGCTGCGAGCATCAGCAGGGATGGGTAGAAGGTGTTGTCCAGTACCATGTGTGCTTGGAGTAAATCTGTTCTTTAATGAAGGACAAGTTTCTGCCTGGTAATTGGAGCTCCTGAACTCAGGTAATAATATTGCTGGGTTTTGCTGCAGGCCCGCATTTTGTATCAGTAATGTAACCGGGAGCTGTTGTTAAAGATAAATTAAAGTAGGGACAACTAAGCATTTAGTTCCCAAAGTGGAGAGCCTGTTCATGCTATGTGCAAGGAGCAGTTCCCAGACAGGTTTCCATCCCCGTCTGGAAGGATCCTGTGTTGGAAGGAGGATAGTAAGTGTATTACACTGTGAGTCACAGCCGTGAGAGCACATGGAATGAATTTCTGAATTGGAGATGGCTGTGATGTGCAGTGTGGATGTGTCTGGGTAGCTCAGGGTGTTTCAGGAGAAGCTGGCTGCTCTGGAGCAGGGTGGAATGAAGCTGCACTGCTCTGAGGATATGACTCATATCGCAGATGGCTGCAAGGCTAATGCTGGCATCTGAAAGTGTCAGATTACAAGTAATAGTGCACTGCTAACAGAACTCTGATGTGCTGGAATGGTTATTTGATGTTACTCTTTTTTGAAGAGGAAGGGATGATCCTTTTCTCATACTTTGGCTAAATATTTTTGTTTAAGGTTACTATGATTGTTATTAGTGAGGAACGTGGGGAATAAACTCTTCTAGCTAAAAAAACCCCAGACTTGAGAATCTGTAGCTGTTTTTTAAAGTGAACCATAGTTAATTATTTTCTGAGACAAGTTCACTGTAACTGTGTGCCAGGAATTAGTGTCAGTCCTTTGTGTAGCAGGTCAGAAGGCAGCTCCCCAGGAAACACCCTTTTTCAATGTGCAGCCTTCCCAGTGTTACTGAGGTAGGTCTGCCCCAGCTGCACCTCACGGAGGTACAGCTGCTTCCTTTCCTTGCAAGAGAACTTGCCAAAATCTCTGGGGAAGTAATTTTTTAGAGAAGCTCCATGGAGCTGGCCAGAGCACTTTGTAGACCCTTGATTCTTGTTCAGATTTCCAGTTCTGGGGACAAATCTGGAGGAGATAATGTTCTGTCACAAAGGTTAAGTGGTCTACTGGTGCAACAAATGGGTGAGATTTGGGTGTTTAAATTCCCATTTGCAGGTTTGAAAACCTTTGCTGTAGTCTGTTTTAAAATAAACAGCATAATCTATAGGAGACTGAGAAAAGAGTTACAGCATACTAATTAAGATGAAGTCTGAAGTGTTTTTCTGTTTGACTCCAGTCTGCTTTTTATAAACTGTGTTCCCTTTCTCTGCTTTTATCACCTGCAGCTTTTGCACAACTTCGCACAGGCCAAATAGATGCTTCTGCAATGTTAAACAATGTGTTTAACATAGAAAAGCAAACGAGACAATGTGTATGCTAGAATATACATTATGGAGTCTGTATTTTTGGAACGAAAAATCCATTTATGATGATTGTTTTTTCAGTGGATTTGTATGACTAATGTATTACTATTGCTTATTATCAACACTGGAGCAAAAAATGTGTTCAGTCTTCACAGCTCCTTCATCTACAGCTGTTTGTAATCTTGAGGGCAGTGAAGGGAAGAGCTACCAAGGCAGTTGGGATGCCCAGCTTTCACTGGAGATCCTGGCTTGCATCTTTGAATGTTTGGTGCACCTCTTCTCCTGAGTTACAGCTGAACCAGGAAGCGGATGGTAATCTCATTGCATTAGTTTGGAGTCTGTCTGTGAGTTTTGCAGCCTTTAAGGAACTGGAAAATATAAGTTCCCAAAAAAACCAGAACCATGAATTCTACAGTGCTATTTATTCTAACACTAGTTAAAGGACGGGCATTCAAACATTCAGTAAGTTGTTCCTGACCATAAAGGGCACATGTTAAGAGCCAACAGCATAAGCTAGGATTTGCTATGAAGCACAAAATAAATGCCAGGAGGATGCGCTCAGCTAGAATTATGTACCTGTTACCTGTTAGCAGTATCTTACCATTTCTACAGGTGTGGTAAATAATCATGTAAGAAAGAACAAAATAATAAAATGGAATATGTTTAGATTTTTTCCAATACCAGCTCAGTCCCACAGCTTTTGAAAGTATGTGTTATGTTATAGGAAGGTATTTTCTTCCTTTCATTTAGTAAGGTGTGAAAGAGAAGAGAAGGTTTATATTTGATGTCTAAAGATGCCCAGAACCTGACAGTAGCAATTTAAAAAAACCTAGATGTTTAAAGAGATGTTCTAAGAGATGCAGAAATGTTTATTTGACATTCCATTTTTGTCTGTCTATCTATCTATCTATCTATCTATCTATCATTTTGTATCTTTTAAATCCAGATTTTTGAGTTCTGGAAAAGCTGAGTGACCCTTCCTGATGTTTTACTAGTACTGTAAGCCACATTGCAGTCCTTTCCCTGAGTTTTTTTCTTTTTTCATCTCTCAGTATAATTATGGACATGAACAGAAGTGCCCATGAAAATGCAGTGTTTTCTTATGATTAATACACCACACTGTGGGATAGAGCGCCAGGATAATCCTTGGCAAGTACAGGGGCTACTGCTGGATTTCAGGTGACAGTAACTAAAAAGGCTGAGTTCATGGTGGCAGCTTCTGCAGGCTGCTGCCACTATCACTGCAGTTAGGTTTGCTTTCTTCTGGCACTAAGGAATTAGGGTCCTGAGAGACTGACCTGGCTAGTTAGTGGGTTTGTTCGTCTGGGGAGGAAAAGGGTTTGCACACAGAACTGAGCCGATGATTTCCTCTCAGTGGTGTAGTGAAGCACTAAACCTTGTAATGCATTTCTGTCCTGGTTTGGTGGGTAAGTAGGTGAGTAATTATGTTATTTTGGTTTTCACATGTCCTTACAGTGTATTAGTAGGCTCTGGCTGTCACAAAACGCTTGGAAATTAGCAAGGTTAAAGTGTAATTATGAAGTCATACGTGGTCTCAATGCGGTGTTGGAGAAATAGAAATTCTGAATAAAAAGGTACTGCCTACCTGCAAATCTTTTATGATGTTTGTGCTCATTCTAAATGAGATTTGCAGGTTCTCTGGTAGGTAGAATGTTGGCCATCATCTCACAGCTAATTGTCCCAGAGAGTCTTGGATAAAATCCTTTTTATTACATTATGACCTCCTTGGTGATCTGTTCATAGCTGTTGAGCTCAGTCACTTTTTACTGCTTGTGTGCTCTGCTGTGCTCTGTTGGAGGTGATGCCAGGGAAGAGTTTGACTTTAACCCTGCCAATCACATCACAACCACATTCTGTCCCACTGTGATGCCACCCACTCTCAAAAGCCTCGCTAGGAGTGAAAAGCAAGGCACCAGAGCATGGACTGATAGATGACTTCCCAATGCACCTAAAAACATCGAAAGTTAGAATTACAACTGTATTTCCTCCAGTGTGGAGTGAAATGAGGTTCTGTGCACCTTCTTAGGGGCAATGAAATCTGAAGCCTATCAGCAGAGCTGTAATCCTGACTTCATTGTCTTACCTCCTTCACTGTGGTTTAAAATCATGCCAGTAACATTGGCACAGAGTTACTGAGACCTAATGTAGTTGCAGCAAAATGTGCCAGAGGTTTTGCCCAAGCAAATATGCTGCATATTCATGTCATGTTTCCCGTTGTGTGACTTTAATATTGTTTGTGAATTTGATCTTTCATCATTTGCCTCTTGTGTCTGTACATTTTGTGTTTTTGAGAAGAAGCTCTTACTTTGACTTGTTCCCAGGTGGTGAGTTGCCCTTCCTTTTGATGTCTAGTAATATCTGTCTAATAATATCTTTCTCATTATTATAAAAATAAACTAAAAAAAATTTTTTTTTAGTCTTCTGTTGTTAGGAAGTTGAATGAGTTGTTTGTGGCCTGAGTGTATTTTCTAGTCTAGTAAAGTGGTGTTTTATAAATAATTAGTTCTAAATCAGTGGCCACGAACTTGTTAGAGCTCCTACCCTTGCTTACTTATATGCTCCTTGCCTTTTGCTGGCAGTAGTGACTCACACACTGGATAGACCATTTCCTGCCAGCTTTCATCTACTTTTATTTTCTCCATGTATTCACTACATTCAGGTTATGGCTCCTGTACACAGATCCAGTTGAGTACTCGGTATTTTGTGAGGGCCTGATGCTACTGCTGTGTGATACAGAAGGATGCAAAGGGAAAAGGCAAACACATCTCTGTGAATTGATATATGCAGGAGATAGCCGTGATTAAGCTCCCTACCCACTGGATGTCACTATTGTTCCACAGAAATTCATCCATGGAATATTTATCTAGCGTTGAGGGCTGACAGCAAAGACCATTTGCTTGCAGCAAACTGAAAATTTCTAATTGTGTTTGCAGGAATATTGTACATTTATGTTCATTTTGCAATTGAATTTTATATCAAGGTTCACCATTTCATAGTAATAAGAAAAGAGAGCACTGCTAAACCTTCAGCTGTGATGACTGTGGAAGTGCAGATAGCGAGTCGTGAAAACCAGCCAGCAGAGAAGCTTGCAGTCATTATACTCAAGCCACTTGTTCTCATTATTATTCTCTAACTGTGCAGTTGCTGGAGGTAATCTCAACACAGTGAATGAACATTACCAGTCTCCTCAAATTTGCTTAGTACATCAGTTATTTTGTTTTTCCGAAGATGTGCATTCTGTGTGGTTTATTACTCTGAAATGGCACTTGACTATTCCAAGAGCTAAGTCGTTCAGAGGCCAAGTAATCCACTGGCGAGGATGTCTTGGTGTGAGGGGACTGGATTACACTCCCAGTACTCAGCTGCTGTGTGATCCAACAAGTTACCTGAAATCAGTCGTGTCTGTTTGCATGATCTTGCAACATCTCTTGTAAACAATGAATATTAAGAGATTGTTGAAAGGTGTTTCTACAGTGTCTCACAGAGGAAGTCCTGACTGCCTTTAAAATTTTGGGGTGCTACAATAAAATGAAGCAGTCTGGTGATTCCACCTAATATTTGTCTCAACATCTTTAAAATAAATGTAGACTGCAAAACCAATGGAAATGACAATGGGCATGGGATAACCCTGCACTTTGTCTGCATCTTGAAAAGCCTTGGCTTCAGTGATAGCCCCAGAACACCATACATGACTCAGGAAAAGGAATAGTAAATTACTAAGAATCCCAAAAACGTGCAGCAAAACAAGCTCCAAACACCTTCAAAACCTATTGCTGCTCTCCTGAAATTGGAATATGTAGGTGATACCAGCTCCATTAAGGAAGAGCCGGGTCATTGGAGGCATTCAGTAACATCTCCTTCCTCAACTTAGTGCCTAAAATGCTTGTGTGAAGGCTCACAGGTTTGTGAGAGGCATCATAGCTGCTGTGGCTCTTACTTTGACATCTTCTGAGGATTCCTTGGCATCACCCCAGCAAGGTTTTAACAGTTTTGTGAGAGACTAGCACCAAACCATCCAAAACCTGAGACAAAGTGGGATCAGGATTTTAGATACTGGAGAGAAGCAAAGGAGACATTTCTTTGCTGGAACCTTTGAGGCTTCAGCACTTCATTTGTATCCAGGAGAGGGGCATCCTTTCACAGGGATTAAAAGCTGCTCAGCTAACACCAAGTAATTCCCACAAGATTATTAGAATTTGTGACTCTGGTGGCCTTGCCACCCAAAACAAGTCACTTCTGGAGTATTTTATTTGACAGTGCTGAGGCTCAGTTTAGCTGAGTTCATGTGGGTTTTGCCCACATGAAAGCAGGGGGTTCATAATGTGTTCTAAGGTGTTGAGGAGCTGGTTTTGTTTTCTAAACCATAGGCACTAGAGTGGGATTTATGACCTTGGCTCACAGGCCTTGTGAGAAGGTTCAGAGTTACACTGGGCATGTTTTTTGTGTGGTCAGTGGCTTCAATACCAATGACAATGACACACATTGACCTGTGTGTGTGGTATGTGTTTGGGAATACCTGCAGCTGGAGTTTTTCAGGCAAGGAATGAATTAGTTGATCTGAGCATGTCTGTGCATGGACTGGTCTTATTTTCTTTTTCATGCCTGTAATTAAATATTTTTCAAAGGGAGCTAGTGATGATTTTACAGGTATCACTTTCTGAAGGAGGTTGTGGGTTGGTTCTTTTTGACTAGTTGTGTTTAGAACAAGGCATTAAAGAAACACAAAGGAAAGCATATAAACTCCATCTCAATTATAGACAACTCTCACAATCACAGTCCATTAAGAAGTTTTAGAAGATGTATTGAATATTTTTGAATAACAAAAATTCTAAAGTAATAGTATGAAATTATTTTCTGATTGCAGTTAGCAGTCCTAAAACTAAATATCAAAATATAAATTTTTTTAGTATGTATTTATATTTGTACACACATACACACGTGTATGTATGTATATATGAACATCATATGTTTTGGACCAAATCTCTTGTGTTTTGGCTGTGCCTGATGTTAGTCACCACTGCAGAGATGAAAGCCTCTGAAGTACAGGGATGGTTCTTAACACAAAGTTTATAGCAAACTCTAATCCTTCAGTACAGACAATAACCAAGACCTGCTGGTAGAAAACTGAAAGCTATCTCTAGTAGCTAAGATAATTAAATGTGTATTGACTTTTTAATAGCAGCTTCCAAGGTACAACTCAGGTGCAGCTCTGCTGTGCTGCTGAAGTGCCTCAAGCATTTGCACTGTTAATGGTGTGGGGTCCTTGTGCTCAGGGAAATGGGGTCTCTGTTGCAGAGCTCAGTACAGTCTCAAGCTCCCACCCTCAGCTATTTCCTCACTACAGTTCCTGAAAATGAGAATGGTTTCATTATATGAAAAAAACCTCAAACCAACCCCTTCAAGTGTATTAGTTCTTCTAAGAGATGTTTCTAGCTTTGTTTTCATTGTATCAAGCATTTTTCAAGGTGATTGTCTGTGTTTGGGTTTTTTCCAGTAACAATTCAGGAAAGCCTTCTGCTAAGGTTTTGCTTTTTCTAATCTGCTGCAGTGAAACTGCTTTGTAGAAACATTCCCTCCCAAGTGATTGAAGATGTGCAGTTTACTAAGCCAAATCAAGTTGCAAAATAGAGATAATTAAATTACTGACTTGCTTCTATAAAGGTGCTGCTGTATTATTTCATACCTTCCCTTCCTGATAATCAAAATAAGAGGTATGATTTATTTGCAAATATGGGAGGTATTATATTCTTCTGCAACCAACAAAATATGTGATTTTGGGAGAAAGAAGGCAGAGAATAGCTGGGTTACTAATCTGTATTTTGCCCAGAACCACTGGTGGATGACTGGACATTAAAACTGAGTATCTGTGAATTCTGTAATGTCATTAGGGTTTTGGTAAGAGAGAAAAATAATTTGTCTTGGATTTATATAAAAGGATTTTTGGGTGCACTCCTCTCAGATCAGTGAGTAACCAGGTTTCTCTGAAAGCTCTTTGCAGCTGTGGTATGTCTAAAATGCACAGTCTTTGGCATTTTAAGTAACGAAGCTTTATTTAGTTATTAGAGGGACACTGTGCAAAACATAACACACAACCTTAGCAAGCCTAGCCCAGCAAACAAACAGAAATGGAAGAAAATGACAGCTTTTAATGGTTTCCTCAGCTACATTAATGCCTTTGACAGTCTTGAAAAGAGAATTCCTAATGAGAGCTGAAACAAATGTGTGCAGGAAGTGGTCTTGCTTTTGCTGCTGCACATTTGGGTTCCTCTAATTGCATCAATAAGGAATTTCTGCTCCTCATCTAATGAATGCCTTTTGACTACTTTCTGAAAGGCAACTGGCTGTAGGGATAAACACTGGCACCTTTTGTATGAAGTCACATAAACAGGTTTCAATTGCTAGCTATCAGCCCTGGAAACACTGTGTTATAATGCAGTACAGTAAATCCCACTGTACCTTTTTATTTTTAATTTTTTATTAAGCCTAGGTTTCCCTCTGCTTTGCGTCTGGTATGATACCTCATATCCTGAGGGTGCTTTTTAGTCTCTCTTGCGTTGGGCAGCAATCAGGCATTTTTTCAGAGCTGTTCCTGCACCATCTCTCTCCTCAGACAACTCAGAATTCATATGATGCTACAGTACCTGGGTCTTTACTTCATTCTGGGTTCAAAAAGTGAGTTTGAGAGCAAGGACTGGGGTTGGGGAGACAGAGGGGGACACTCTGAGTTTGATTATTTTTTTTCATTGTTGTCGTTTTTCTCCCTAAACAGAGGCACAGTTGGTGCAGGTGCAGTGGATTACTTATGAAAGAAGTTTTCTATTTAAAAACAAGAGAGACTTTAATGAAATCAGTAGAGGGTTTGTACAATAGGTATTGTATTAAACCAGAGCTCAGGCTTCACATTGATTGCGGTATTTAAATTTCAATGAGTTGATTATGTATGAGAGTAAAATGACCAGTATTATGAATGTACAAAAAAGAGACATGGAAGAGCTGTGCCAGAAAAGTGAGAAAAACGTTCCCTTTATAGTCCCTAGAGTTCAATAAAGCACCACTATTTCCCAGCTTTTAAAAGCTCTTTTATCACAATGGTTCATACCTCGCATTCCCTGGAGCCTGATTTGTTATACGTGCAGGGTCCTGTTCCATTCAGCAGCATCTCACTGGTTTCAGTGTTGGTAGGTTTGTAATCTACATAAAATTCCTGTGTGCTTGGAGTCATTTGCTTCAGCGACTGTCTTTTCTTTTTCCTGTGCCTTCTCATGAGAGAGCGCTGCTGCAGCTGCTTCATGCTGGCAGGGTAACGCTTCCATGACACATAGATCACCAGCAGGATCACCAGCACAGACAGGAAAAGAGCCACGCTGCCTGCTATGATTTTATGGAAGGAGATGTGTTCTGTGTCGTGCTCGGGCTCGGAGCTGGATTCGGTGGCTCCAATAGTTGGGGGCAGAGGGGGCTTGCTGTCATGTTTAGGCCTGGTGAGTTTTGGTTTAAACGTTGGCTTTGGGAGAGCTCGTGCTAGTTCAAACCTTTCCGTGGTACTCTTGCCACAGATGCTGTAGTTTTTCACTGCATCAATAACATTCACCCCTTGCAGCTCTTTGGGGCTGGCACAAATAATTGTATTTTCCCTCAACCCTTTAAAACTTTTAAGCCAGTTTACCAGAGAGCAAATGTTTCTACTGCATTCCCATATATTCCCGGCAAGGCTGATGTCATTGAGAGATATCCAAGAATCCAAAATTTCTTGACCAATAAATGTGAGCTTGTTTGAATCCAGGTTGAGGCGCTGTAAATTGGGCACACACTGAAAAACACTGGGTCCACTGAAAGCTTCTATTTCATTGCCAGATAAATCAAGTCTTTGTAATGAGCTCCAGGTCCAGGACATAGTTTGTCCTATCACACTGATTTTATTCCACTGTAAATAAAGGTTTTGAAGGCTGACTAGCCTTGGAAAAAGTGCCAGGTTGAGCTTAGAAAATTGATTGTGCTCCAGATGAAGCTCTTTCAGTCTGATCATACCTGCAAAGACATTCCTTGCTAAACTTCGGATGCGATTATAACCCAGGTCCAAGAGTTCAAGGTTCCTACAATCTTGAAATATTCGAACAGGGATGGTTCGTAGGGAATTGGACCGCAAATGTAAACTCAGCAGCTTCCTTAAGCCCCTGAACTGTTCAGATCCCAGAGACTGCAGCTGATTGTATGACAGATCCAAATTCCGGAGATTTGTCACAGGTCTGAAGGTATTATTAAGAAAATAGGAGATTCTGTTGGAACTCAAGATCAACTCTTTTAGTCTGCGTATTCCACTGAAAGCATTTTCGTCAATATTGCTGATGTGGTTATGGTCTAAATAGAGCCAGGTGAGTTGATTAAGACCTTTAAATTGATTGTATTTTAGTTTTTGGAGGCTGTTATATCGAAGGGACAAACCTAAACAACCAGCAGATATACTTGAGGGAATCTCCTGCAATTTCTGAGATTCACAATATACCATTTTGCCTTCACACCTACAGCCCTTAGGGCATCCTCGTTCAGCAGAAGAAAGCATTGTCAGTAATACAGTAGGGGCTATTACCAGAGCTACAGCTGATCCGCTCAGTAGCCTAATTACATTGAAACCTGGAAATAAAAACAACTTAGAAAAGTTATCCCCCCACACATCAGTCATTTCTTTCAATCATGCTAAAATCTTTTACTTCAACAATCATTTACAAAGCCCTAGCTCAACTCGGCTACTTTTCACATTGGGTTTTTTTTACTCAGCTTTTTTTTTCTTTTAAGAACACCCTGATATAAGTACTGAAAAACAGTTGGGTAAAAGGTGTAATCCCTAAGTCATTTAATAACATAACACATCAAGGTAAGTCTATGGAGTAATTAAAGCACAGGCTATGCAGTAACTATGAACTATAAATTAAAAAGATAACATGAAAAACATACCCATCCTTTGTGGTGTTCAAAGGTCGTCCTTAGGTCTTTTGTTTTTTGCTTAGTGTGCCACAAGCATGGCAGCCCCTGTCAGCTGCACTGTAGTGAGTCAGGGCTCGCTGACACCCAGGAAGAAAAATTGGACCCCTTGGGAGATGGACCGATTTTGGAACATTATTCTTTGCCAGCCGTGCAGAACACTCCAAGAATAAATCAATCCCAACACCGCATTCGCAGCAAAATGTCAGATTCTTCCTAGGTAATAGGATCTTCATGGATATTACGGTTTTGCATCTTTCTAGTTAAGAACCTGGCTTTTAAAACGTTGCTTTATAGGAGAGCATGTTGGTCGGTGCTGCCCGCAGCGCTCAGCTCTGGGAGCTGCCACTCCTGCACT
>NW_008246060.1:1619026-1636768 GCF_000691975.1 Corvus brachyrhynchos
GTGTCGGGGTGCGCTGCCGAGGGTGCCGCACTACCCAGACCCTCTCTGTGTGGTTGTGGGAGCTGCCCTGTATCCCTGAGCTTAACAGCTCAGCGGCAACTGCTGAGACTTTCGTCTCAAGGACTGACGTGACATTTGTAGGACATAGATACAAATTTTTGGTCCGAAGGATTTTTTTTTCTTACTACATTGGACATGTGTTCATATAACCTTTTAGCAATCACTATTTTTCAGTGAAATATCAGGCTCCTCAGTGTGTATCTTATCAAGTGCTTTAGTTTAGACACTATATTTTACAACGTGAAAAATGTTTTTGGAGCTGACATTTTGCCTTTTTGCTTTCTTCTTCTCTGTTAACAGGCACAGTGCCAGGAGGTTAGAAGAGAGTACTGTGCTCATTTATTTTCCAACTTGCTGTCACTTTGTTCCACAACACTAACACTTCAACCACAGGCTTCCAGAACCTTTACAACATAGCGACTAAGCAGCTTGGTGTAGTACCTTAATGAGGTGAATTGTTTTTACTGTCACTTAGGACATGGACAAGAGTTTATGTGAAGGTACAATAATGTAGAGGTTTTTATATGTGCGATACTCAACAGTCCTCATATATCACCAAGAGAGCCACCTTTTCTTTCCTGAGTTTTCCCTCTTCCCTGCCTGCTGTAGACATCCTCTCATCTGGGCAGAGCAAGGGTAAGATGGTGTTACAGCAAGCACACCATGCTGGCAGTCTTCCTTCACCAAGAAATATGTGATCACAGATGATGGTGGGGAAGTGGAAAATCCTGGCTCTTTGTCATGCAGGAATGGGCAGAAGGCTGAAGAGAAGTGTACTGCTCCTTGGAAGAGAAGTGCGGAGTGCAGTCCTCAGATGCAGCCAGACAGTGCTGAGAACTGCTTTGCCTTTCTGGGGCAGAATCCTTAGCCTTGCAATAATGTGCTCTGTTTTTGCCCTTATTATTTACTGCCGTGAGAATAGAATAACTTAAAATGAGGTGAAACTTAAAATTTTCCAGGCATTAAAATGCCACCTTTGTTAGTGCTTAGGCTGTGAATGACTTCAAGTTTACAGTAATCCCACTAATATTAACGCACCAAACCAGAGTCCCCAAATGAGGAGCGCAGCCATTCCTGCCTAACAGCTATGAACATCCTTCATGTCAGAAACATATTCCTGCGTCATGGCACATTCTGTGAGAATTCTTCCCTTTGGGACAGATTGGTGGAGAGGGAAAGGGTTAATTGATCCATTGATCCATTAATCTCTGTCAGCATCACCATCTCCCCTTGTCTGCTACAGCTTGTTTGGGGCTCTGCAATCCGGTCTGTAGGGTCGAGGAGCCAGCGACAAACTGCAGAGTGCACTGGGAACTGGGCTGTTCTGCTGACAGCAGTGTCACGTGCCAGTCTGGTGTCCTGGTATAGGCTTTCCATCACTGCCTTGGGGTGTCTCTGTTCTTGATGGAGCAGGAAGAAGACAGTTCAGACCTCTGGTAAGTCAATTTGTCTTTTGGAACTGCTGCTCTTCCTCTCTTGACAGTAGATGTCTGTGAGAAGTAAACTCTTTATTGAAATGAATCTTTTAGGTTCCTAAACTTAAATGGTCTGAAATTAGGTCTGAATCTTCACCTGGTTCAAGCACAGTGTGTAAAACTTCCAAGAACATCCAGATCCTTTCTCCTGAAGAATTGGTGCTACTTAGTGTACAGATGGCACTCAGCCTTCTTCCCAAACTTTGTCTGTTCTCTGGCTTTTCCTTTTTTTGTTTCTCTCCCTCTTCCACCTTGGTTATGGACTTAACAAGTAACTTCTTGGCCACCATGAGTCAGCAGAGCTTCAGCAGCTTTCCTAGGGTTTTAATAATTGCCAATATACTGGACTAATAAGAGGGAACAGCCACTCTGTTACCAAGAGTTATTTTCATTTTTCTGAAAGGGGTGAGACATCAAGAGATGAACAGAGAGAGCATCAAATCTATGTTAATGGATTGCCAAATTGAATTTTCTTTACTGAAATCCTTTTTGAATTACACAAGCAGGAAAAGTGCCAGAGTCTGATAAACAGTTTTTTAAAATTACATTTCTGTATCTTTATACAGTAGAATAAGTTCTTCTCCAATTGTGGAAATAAAGCTCCTAGTATGAAACAAATCCCAGTATGAAACATTTCTTACAAAATTTCAGACTGGTCTGGCCATATAAAGGATGAAAAAAAGAGAATTAAGTTAAAGCTGTATTTTACATAAGAAGATACCTTTGCCTTGTATCAGCTACACCTTGTCTGTCAGTGCAACCCCACTGCATAACCATTCAACTCATGGAACAGGAAACAAGACCTTGAGGCCCAAGTGGTTAGCTTCTCCTATGGAGAAGCTACGGATAGTTTCCATTAGAACTAATCCCATAACTCCTGAGTGCCCAAAACCCAGGAGTTTGCTGACGCGTTGGTGTGAATTTAACTTGTGCTCTGTGTGAGTTCCTGTGCATTCATTCTGCAGTAGGCACAGGGCATTGTAAGCTCACCTCTCTGTTAAGCCCTGCAGGTCCCAGTCAGGAGCAGGAGGGAGAAAGCGACTGAAGTCTCAGTGACTTCATGCTGATGGAACATTAGTGCTCAGGAACAATGTTAATCCATCTGCCTGAGAGAAAAGTGTTTTAGCCAATTCTGCAAAGAAAAACTTCTTAAGAAAAATATTTTATTTATTTGTGTAGTCTTGAGCACAAAGTTCAAGTCTGTGTTTTGGGATTTCATCCTTAAACATAAACTGAGATACCACAGAACCTGAGATGCTCATAAGTTTTAAGTTTTACTATACCATGATCACTCTAATGTTTTCTCTTGTGCTTTTTCTGAGGGGGAAATGGCATAGATCAGGAAATACATTGGCAGATGCGTTATTACATATGCCTTAACATTCATCCAGATGAAAAGAGATGTGTTGGGCAGAGCCTGTGATGAACACATAGTTTTCTTCATCTACATGACAGAGAAATTCAAAGTTGTTTGGAAATTATGCACTGTCCTAAAGTAGCGATGGTCCAGATTTTTCTCTTGGTGCTAAATTTTCAGTAAGTTTTCTATCTGGATATTTATTCTATATTGATTTCACTGCTATCTGATTGTGTAATAATTTGCCTCGATTCAATTTCATGTTTGATTTTGGTTTTGCTTATGTAGTTAAATTCCAGTGTGTTTTCTTTTTCCATTCATTCTGGCTGAGTTCTCTATGCCTAACTGCAACTTCCCTATGGAAAGCTTAGTATGAACTGCAGCCAAAATAGTAAATGGTGAAACAAAAGGTGCCATTCACTGTGAAAGCCTGTTCCTCTACAGAGCTGGTTTGGAATTGAAACATTTCACAGAGAAACGGGGAAACAGCAAATTGTGCATTTTTCAGGATTATGAGAAGGCACCTGTAATGGCCAGGTACATCTGTTTGCTAAGTACATTTGAAAAGGGGAGTGACAGAATTATCAGGTTTCAGTAGAATGGGGGTGAGGGGCAGGGAAAGGATGTAAACTTCCCAGGGTGTAAGAAACCAGGTGCTAGTGGGATTCCATGCCAATCACTCAAAAGCCTTCTCCTGTTCTGTCACATGGTTCACCTTAGCCTTCCTCAGGATATTCTATGCTTACTCTTTAAATCCATTTAACGATGATGTTACAGAGAAGAGAAGAGAAATAATTTTAAAGGTTTCTGTTACTCCCATGAGAAGTACATTCAGGAATGCAGTCTGAGCTTTTCTAGACACAGTGCATGATGTTCATAGTGCGCAAACTTTGGAATTCAGACCAGACCAGAATACAGCATTTTTCTGCTCATAGACAGAGCTCTTGGGTCTGGGAGTGCCTTGTTGTGTGAATCACACATCCCTTTGGGGAGCTGTAGTTAGCAAGTGCCACACTATGTTCTTTTTGGGTTTATGAAGTGACACTGTGTGTCATTCCCTTGACTTTATTTCCCTATAAAGAAGCCAGGAGTCAGCTGGGTTAGCAGTAGTAGCTTGCTCTAAATGGTACTGTAGTGTGCTATCACTGTATCGTTAAGAGAGATAAGTCTAATAAAATGTGTTTGCAATTTTTGAGCCGGTGATTAAATGAACCTGCTGTTCCATGAGGATCAGATTAGAGCTGGGGGCGTACAACTCCCAGTGTAAATATCAGAGCGTGGGACGGCAGAGGGAAACTCAGGATGCAGCATTTGCTGAAGGCAGACATAAGGAAAGGGAAGTGTGGGAAAGCCAGGTTCAAGGAACATGCAGGCAAGGGAAATCGAGGCAACAGAGAATGTTCATTGTACTGCCCTAAAGGACTATGGTGGTAAATGGTAGGTAGGGGAGATGGCTAAATGAAAATATTCCCTTGCTCTTCCGCTAGGAACAACTAGCTTTGCAAGGCGTCTCCCAGCCTTTGTGAGGATGAAAGGATCGAATGTTTCACACTGATAAGCTGAAGGAGTGTAGGAGCCAGTGCTTCCCGTAATGTGGGATAGCTTGCAGAGGACACCAGGGACACATCTGTCAGTGTGTGTGCCCACAGGGTCTCCTCAGGGCCCTGTCCCAGGGCCACTCAGGCTATTGCTTTCCTCACACGCAGTTACACACTGTTGGGTAAGGAAGCTTTTCCAGCTGAGCACTTCTGTTTAAGTCTTAGCATTGTGGACAGGGGCCTCTGCACTGCCCCGGGGCAGGTGAGGCTTCACACAAACCTTTGTTCATGGCACCCACTGCCTGCATTTTTCTGGATCTGATCGTAAGTCCTTTATCCGTAATAGGCATTGGACACACAATTGTTCCTCAACAGGCTTTTTGTGCTATGGTTTTGAAGCTGTTTGAGGGCAAGCAGCCTGTGCTTCAGTCTTGTCCTCCAGAGACACGACATGAAATGCAAAGCTATCATTTTACTTACTCTCTGAAATTGATATGACCACTTCTGTTTCAATGGATTTAGTGTTGATCTATTCAGGCTTATCCTGCAGCATCTTCCTGGAAAGTTGAGTAGAAGCAGCAGGAAGTGCTGGAGGATGAATGATCATCACAGAAGTAGAAATTAGTTATATCTTCCACATAGTGCTTCAACCTGCAGAGTATGAACGATCCCCACCATAAGTGCCCTGGAGATGCGTAGGGGTGAAATGCAAGGCCGTGTTGGTGTTCTCTGCTTGTGATTCTGCCTGCAGTCTCTGTGAAGATGCCAGAGAGATTAGGTTAGAATAAACCCAGGCTTCCCACTCTTCCATAGGCCAGGATGCCGTTGCTGGAAGAATGCCTACTGTCTGATTGTCCAGACAGCACTTCCAGGGTTTGTGTGGCCTGAGTATTGAGAGAGCCTTAGGTATCACCATGAAGTGTGCTTTGTCTGGGAAGAATGATTTGTCTCTGTCTTGGTTTAAAAGACAAATGTCTGCCAAGGAAGGTGGAAACCTTCCTGGAATGGAAAGATAACTCTTCCCTTTGAAAATTACGGGACTTCTAAGCAAAAGTATGGGAAAAGGAATAACAGTTCTTGACTAGAATATATGTATGTAACAAGAGAGAACGACAACAACAAGGGCAATAAAACCCCCAGTAATGGCATTTCCCCACGCGTTAGGCGCTTTCCCCTCTGGTGTAGTTGGGGCCGCAGCCGGCAGGGGGCGCTGCTGGCTCCGTGTGAGGCGGAGGGGCCGCGGTGACTCCCTCATGGCTTCAGGGGCAGCCAGTGCGAGCCCTGAGGCCTCCGGGGTAATGGGGGCCCCGGGAAGAGAGAGCTGAGGTGTGTGGGGTTCGCTTTCCCCAGACGCTCATGTGTACGGTGTGAGTATCCCGGCCATGGCAGCCGCCGAGGTTCCAGTCAGCAGTAGGGACCCTCTCTCCGGAGACACGGAGGAGGTGGGGGCCCGGCTTCCCCTGAAACACTCGCGGAGGTGGTGAGGGTCTTCCGGCGCTGGTGGGTGCTGAAAAGTCCCTGTCAACCGGCAGCTGGGACCCCCTATCCCTCCTGCAAGCAGCGGGCTCACCAACGGGCAGCAAGGAGAGCTCCGAGCAGCACCGAGCCCCTCAGCAGGACAAATCCAGCACCAGAAACCGCCCGAACTGCCCCGCTCTCCGCACAGCCAGCGTGTTCCCCCTCAGCTAAGCGAGTGCCCAACCCCCGTTTTCCCCTTCCTGGAAGATTTCAGTGGAATGCGAGAACCATTGGCCAGATCTTTTGTATCGGAATTGCTGACTATTCGTTTCCCGGGAGTCAACCTCCTCTCTTCACGGCGTCTTTTTTTTCAGGTGACAAATGGGAGAAGATTCACTGAAAAATCAGTGAAAGGATTCACTGGGAAAAACCCAAAGCCCACAACAGTCTCCTGGGGTAGCTGACTTGGGCCTTGCTAGAACAGTTCTGTGTGTGCGTCGGGGGCGGACTGTGAGGGATGGCAGATGAACTTCCCGGGCAGCCAGATTTAAGTAGACATCTCATAGAACAGTTTTGTTCATGGAGAAGTCTACAAGGGCCGGGACATCAGTGTAGAGGCATTGCGTAACTGAATCCAAGCAGAGCTGCTGCCTGGCCCCGAGGAAAAGCAGTAATCCTGACAGTGTCCAGTTCTGGCCAGAGGGAAAGGAGTGAGCTCTGAGCACTTGCTGTCATGTTGGTAAGAACAGGAACAGGAACGTTTGGCTAAAGACGAGGTGGTGGTAGCGTCAGCCATGTGGCCGTTTGGACAGTTTTGTTTTTCACCAAGCCTTAGACTTTTTCAGTGTTCCATGTGTATGTGTAGTTAAAACCCTCAGGGCTGGCCTTCCATTCTCAGCTGTTCCCTCTGCCCTCATGCCTTTGCCGGTAGCTGCTCCTTTTTAACTCCTACCCTTTTCGTACCTCTCTGAGGGATTAGTATTTGTCATTTGCACATCACGGAGCACAAACAGATAGTGCATGTTCACACATTTCTTAGGAATTTCAGACCTGTTCCCTGCCATGCATTTAACTCTGTGGGGCTCCAGATGAAGCTGCCTTGATATCTCGCTGTGTGCTGAGGCTGTAGAATTAATTATTATTCCAGGTCAGCCCTGGAATATCTGTGGGCTGCAGTGGCTCCTTTACTGTTGGAGGAATGCAGCTGGCAAGAACTTTCATTATAGGAAACCCATGACATCCACATCATATCAAAAACCATTATAAGTGTTTTCCAAACTTGAGCTTTTTTTCTAATTTTTCTTGGGTCTCGATATCTTCACTTATGAGAGAGGAATCATGACATTTAATTATTCTATAAGCTTATCAGCATAATAGATGATTTGCTTGACGTTTTGTCTGACACTAGTTATATTCAAACATATATCCTTTCCATCAGTTCAGCTGTCTGTTCCTTTTTGGAATTCCAACACAGGTTATTCTGTATCTCCTGTAATTTTTATTGCTTGTTATGGGTATCATTTATTTTGATGCCTTTTTTTTGAGCTAGAGTGGCTAAATAGCAGAATTCCATGTGAGGACAATGTAGTTGTCAAATATATAAACACAGACTTCTTTTTAAAATTATCTCTTATCTGTGGTTAATAAATTTACCAATGTCTGTTCACTTACAGAACCTTTCTAACGTTACAAGAATACCATTTTGAAAATGACTTCAATAGCTGCTGAATATTACCTTTAATTTTCTGTATAAAAATTGTGACTAACATATTTTTAGCTTCTTGAAACAAAAGAAGAAACGTAGCATTTCTTAGCATCAGACCTAAACTAGCAGAAGACATTTATTGGTGTACTTCCTAGTCCTACTGCTCTTCACCATAAACAGGCATACAGGGGGCAGGAGGGCAGAGTAGCATGGTTTCATTTGACCTGTTGAAATATTCTAAAATAATTTCCAGTTTCTCCTTTCACTTGCTTATGCATGAAAAACTCCACAGAGAAAAAAGCATTCCAGCTATCCTCTGTTAGGACTCCTGCCTGGACTTCAGTGTGGTGTTCTGAGGCTGTGATTTCCAGTCCAAAGACAGTGATGTGTTATTATACAGCATTAGTAACATTTTGAAGAGAAAACTAATCATGACAGTTGAGCAGATTTGCAACTGAAAGAGAAAAACATGAACAAAGTTAAGAAGCATATAATTGTGCTCATTCCCACCGTGACTAGCATAGAAATGATTTATTCCAAGTGGCTGCAGTTGCATGCTTAGTCACTTCCTTGCCTGGCTTCAGCCTAATGCTGTTTTCTGCCATTTTCCTGCAAAAAAATGTTTGTTCTCTTTTTCATTGAAAGTTTCAGATTTTTTAGCTTTTAATAATTCAGTCAAGTCTTTTTCAATTAAACAAGCTGTGGCAGCTTGTAGATATTCCAGCTTTGGTAGCCTGGTGTTCCTGAGAAGGCTCAAAATGTTAATTATACTGACAGTCTTAGTTAACCAGCCTGTAATCAGCTGCTGCTTAGGCAGGGGTCACTCACCCAGGCCAGTAATGGTGGACTAGAACTTTATGATTTAAAAGAAAATAAAATACATGCAGGTATGTTTTGACTGTTCCATTCTGTATTTGCTCTCCTTCTTTGTCTTTTCCCATTGGGGTATCTGGCAGGCAGAGCTCTGAAGAATGTGATTTAAATGACCTATTAGCTCGTCTTCTCATGTCTACCCAGGATAATTGTCTTAAATTAAATGTGATTAAATAAAAAAATAACTATACAACCAAACCCCAGCATGTTTGGATGATTTCAAAAAGTGCAACAGACTTCCATAAAATCAATTAAAAAAAACCCCAAACCTAGGTACCTGTATATTTATTTTGGATTCTGTGACAAAATACTCTACTGTTTATTAAAACTAAGTGTCTTTTACCCAATGGACGTGACAGCAAACAAATGACAAACCAACTCAAAGCGACTCAGTATGTGTGTAAAACAGTAAATATCTGCAAACTGGTAGTTGCTGATGGACCAAAATGCTGAAGGGTAGAGGAGAGAAAGCTGACATGAAGAGAAGAATTGGAGTTTTCACTCTTTCTTCTCTTTCTTGCAACAATATTAGGGTAGGCATGTTGTATTTCTGGATTTTATAAATCCTTCTATCCAGCGTTCTGTATCTCCTAAGTAGGTAAGAGGCTTAAAAGCACCTTTTCCTCTTGCAGCTTAGTTGCATACAGAAGTGGTTAGAAAGCAAGAAATGCTGCAGTTGATAACCAGGTAGAGGCTGTGGCCAGCCCATGTAGTGGAGACACAGGACAGCTGAGCCTGAGTGAGTCTACAGCTTCATTTTGTGTCCCTGAATGGTAACAGGAACTGGCAGAAAACAGAAACACTTACAGACTTGGACTCAGTTTTAAAACCAAACATTTTGCCTCCAGGCAGACGGGAAGCAGGGGCACCTCTATCCATGTGGTCTTAAAGGGAACCTCTTTTGTCACAGACACATGCAAGGAAGATCTTCTGTGTGTGTCATAGGGGAATGGAGAGGCTGCTTGCTTTGGTCTTCCAGCATATGTTTGTGTCATCATTTATTTGGGATTTAGACAGATTGATCGGACTGAAATCCAGAGCAGGAATAGACATGTGCCAATATAATTAACACAACAAAAACACTTCCTGTGGCCATTTCTGGTGCTCTGGGTCGAGCAGTTTCCTGTATTCCTTTGTAAGTCTGTAAACTTCTAGGAAAGGGATGTGCTTTATTCTATCAATGTAGGACTAAAAAGAACCCAAATCTTAGGATAACTATGTGCAGATGTAATATACAGAACAACTGTAAAGAGAATGGTGCTACAATGTTATTTAGTTTGAAATTCATAAGAAAGATAGAAAAGAAGAACTTTTCAGGGAAAGCCAAATATACCTTTGGTTTTTTCTTTACATCACCAGTATGTCTCATTTCAGCTGTATAGTTTAGTTCATACTATGATAATTGAACCCACAATACAATGCCTGAGGGACTCCCAAGGTGATGTGCCCTGGTTCTGTTCAAGTGCATAAACAGTTCACACAGGGTATTTAGTAAAAGCTAAAAGACATGAAAATCTCATGTTTCAATGTAAAAGCCAGACAGTAACTAACTGGTGTTAGGAAAAGAAAAAACCAAGGTACCGTATGGCCACATTACTGAATAAGAGCTGTCTCTTATGAAGATTGTTGCAGTTTCCTTTCAAATACCCAGGAGTTGCCACTCCAAGACACAAAGGTGGAAGAGATCCAGTGCTCTTATCTGACCTAGCAATTTCAATGTTCTTCTTGGTGCGATTTAAACTCAAGTAGAGATACGCTGTTGGAATTGAGATATTTGTAAACGGATAAGTCTTGGAGTTGTATCAGAACACCACTGCCTCAGAGCATTTCCAAAAAGAAAACTATAAATGTCCTTGAATGCATTTGCTCCTTACATAAATACCATGGTATTTGGAATTCTGGATCAGATACTTGCTGATCAAAAGATTAACATTTTAAAGAAGTCAGTACATTCATATGTAAAGACCAGGATTTAAAATTTCACCCTTTCATAAACACAGAAACATGAGAGAAAGAGTGAGTGCCAGGCTCTGTAACAGTTGAGCTGCAGACTTCTTAATTTTCATAAAACAAAGTTTTACCCAAATCCAGCTTTAGAAAAGGTAATAACTGTTATTACAAAACGAAAAGGTAATAACTGTTATTCGCAAAGTCCAAATCTGCTTGTGATGGTTTCTATACCTTTAGTGAGAACTGTAGCAGCCTCCTTCTGTCATTGCCCATTACTGATGTGGTGGGAATTGCCATAGTACAGAAAAACTTCAAACTTGGATCTTCTGCCTGAAAAAAGTTGCTGTAAATTGCATCAGGGATGCCAAGAATGAGAGAACTCCTACTCTTAGTGTAGGGTTTTTTTCAGTCAAATGACTTAACTGCTGACAGTATTAATTATCATGAGTGTGGTTCAGTTGCAGAATTTCACAATGGGAGAGGATTCACCATTGGTGTATTTCTCTCTCTGTTTAAATATTATTTTAAATCTCAGATCATATAATGAACTAATACAATATGTTGCATGCAAAGATAAGGACTGGAGAGTTGCTGATCTTTTCAAGTCTGTCAAAATTAGCCTCTTAAATGTTCAGCATTTAATTTGATAGGTATGCCAGTGACCTTTCTTCTGTTGCTGTTCTTTTTCTCAGCTACTGGAAGTACTTTATGACTATTTTATTTTTTTATTTTCAAGTACTTCTCTAGGACATTTGTATTCTTTGCTTAGGTTGTCACTTACCTGCTATTTTTTACTTTAGGCCACTTGCAGCAAAAATGTATGAAATGCCTCATGTCCCACTGTGCCTACAATGTATTTGAAAAAGAGTAAATGCTTTTAGTGCTTTAAGGGTTTGCAGCCTCTGCCACGTTTTGCTGCTGTTTGTCTTTTGCATTCTGCACAATTTGCTTGGCGCTGCGCGCTGATGCCTTGTCAGAGGCTGGCTCCAAGTGTTGTGTGTGTCCGTGCTGCCGTATTTGAAGACTCCTTTGCCAGCAGCAGCAAAGGAGTCTGCTTTGTTTCAGTTCCCATTCTTTTCATTGTTACCATTCAGGAAAGGCAGAAACCACATATGAAAGCATTTATGAATTCATTAGAGCTTCTCATGTTCTCAAACACAGATGAATTTAAAAATTATGGAGAGCTTTACACATCGTTATATGGAGTGATGCACTATTTCAACACTTCCCAGGAGTGCTGATGAACAGGAATAGTAGTGGGTTGGATAGGGATGTGTAGGGCAGAGCAGCAGTGTCCTCCCGCACCTATGGATATGTGTGTCAGTGGTCATTAGTAGGAACTTTTTGATCAAGTTTCATGGTTTAACGTAACAGTTACTGGCTGTACGTTTTCCTGATTTTTGTTCCTTATGGAATTAATTACTGTCTCTGCTTGTCTCTAATTTGTATTTTACATTATTAGAACAGAGGTCAGAGGTAAATCTTCCATGTAGTCACTGTTTGGGTAGGTTTACTCCTGCTATTCATCTATCACATTTTATACTGATTCCATTCATGCACTTTGAATTTGAGCATAATAACTCCCTAAGAGCTTTGAGTATGCATTAGACATGCTTGTGTCTGCTGTAGGTAGTGTCTTTAGAAGATTGGTAAAATCTGAAATGCAAATACTCTGTTTTCTTGGAGTCTAAGACTATAGGAGTTGTTGCTGGCTTTGAAACAAAATGAATAAATGGGAACTCACTATAAAGTGCTGCTGCCTCTCCTGAGTTTTGCCATTACCTTTGTTTAATGGAATAGGTTTTGACATCCATCAAGCAGCTGTATTGGCTTCTCATTCTCTTTACTTCCTCATGAAAGGGAATTATTTCACGTGATGAAAAAGCAGTACGACTGTCTGTTAAATGCAGTCTGCTTGTTGAAGTCAGGAGCCATGAAAACACCACACAGTTGAAATGTTCTTGGCTCTGGTACCACAAGGGGTGGGTGTATCTTGTTTAGTCTAAACATACTGGCATGAAAGATGTTCTTCTCTTGTAGGTAGCTGCCCCTCATGCTGTTGAATGTCTTCATGTAGGGTTAGGGAGACAGGCTTTAACATTGTGTCTCCAATTTGCATCTTAATTAACTTGGAACTGAAGCAGATAACTTACGTGACATTCCAAAGGGGAGATTTTGTGTCCCATTATTCTGGATTACTATTCCATGGGGAAATAGATCGAGATAGGCAGATCATCACCACCTTGTGAAAAGTCCCCCATGCACCGGTAGAAGCTCTTGTTTGCAAGGTTCATTTCTGCAGAGTAGATGAGAATATAGGATGTCACGTTTCACCTTTCTCTGCCCGTTCTTGGTCCCACAATTAAAGGTCAGTTTAAGTTGTGCATATTCACCCAGATTGCACCGGTGTGTGAGTAGTTCCCGTGTGTGTGTATCCGTGTACCGGTATCAGTTTGTGTGTGTATCCGTGTACCGGTATCAGTTTGTCGGGTACCTGCCTTCAGGCTCATTGCAGCCTCATGACAGTGGTGTTCTGTGATGTGAGGTGTTTTCTTTCTCCCTATTCGTTCCATTAATCAATATATAAGTCCAAGTTGAATCACTTCGTAAGGCACAAAGTAATTAAACATCCACATGATATTTAATACAGGAGTTTTACTACAGCAGACACAGGATGTGTTTTGATTTGTGGAAGATTGTTGCAAAATGTAATTGCACTGCAAAAAGATTACAAGGGAAATGAAATAATCCTTTTATCCAGGTCCTTGTCATTCCCATTTAGTTACAGCTGAAACAATAATGGATGCTTCTGACGCAAGTCCATAGGGACAGATGGGACCCACCCAGGGGTACTGAGGGAGCCAGCAGAGGTGCTCCCCAAGCCCCTTTCCATCATTTCCCAGCGGTCCTGGCTAACTGGGGAGGTCACAGGTGACTGGAGCTTGGCCAGTGGGACACCCATCTATGAGAAGGGCTGGGAGCATCCAGGGAACTACAGGAACTACAGGCCTGGCAGGTGTGAGGTTCAACAAGACCAAGTGCTTGCATTACAACAGCCCCCTGCTTTCATATCTGGGGTCTTCAGAGCTTTATAATTAGACAAACATGTTTTGAATGAGTTAAGGGGGAAAAAAAGATAACAGCTTTAGTTTAAGGCACTGAATGGTTAACCTTCCTTCTCTTATTTCTTCTCTGCCAGATAAAACTCCCACCACTTCAGTGTTGCCATGCAATAAATTTGTTTTGTTGGATTTTTTCCCTGCTTTGACTTCATGATTCATTGAGATCAAACATGTGTTAAACTGCACTTTTAAAATTTCCGTTTATTATTTTTCTATGCTTGGTATTTTGAGGGCTGCTTGAAAAAGTTGACTTGTTTTTTCACTAGGCTAATCCTAAGTAATATTTTCTACAATTAATTTTATTGAAAGAAATGCAAGTTTCAAAAATGTTGTTTTGTGTTTTTCAGGTTGGTTTTTTTTTTTGGTAGATGACAGGCAAAGGAATGTATTTGCTATTGAGCCTGCATGAATACTCAGGACATCTACCATGAAATGCTCCTCTCCTCAGGTTTTTTTTTGTTTGTTTGTTTTTTTCTGTCTTGGGTAGAGTTTTTTTTAAATTGTTTTTCTATTCTGCTCCTTCTCCATGGCTGCACCCAAACCATCTCGCCTTAAGAGCCCTAATCAGCTTCCTTGGGGTAAAGAATGGCACAGAGTAAGCAAAGAACAGCTGTACTGAGAGGGATCAAAGGAGGGTGGCTGGCATAAAGGAGTTCTGGATTGTAGGCATTGTGGAATTAGGGTAGAAGAACGTAAATCCAGATACTAGGAAGGCAAAAGCATAGGAGACAGGAAAGAGAAAGGAGACTGCTGGATCTAGAAGGGTGTTTTTGGAAGTAAGCAAAAGCAGGACCTCTGATAGTAAAAACAGAAATCCACTTCTTTAGCACCAAGAAGTCATGATTGCTTTAATTGTAATCAGCTTTAATGAAAAAGCCTGGTTGTTGTAAATGAGAAACTGAGGCAGTTTAGGGCAGAATGTTAGGAGGGGACTCTGTCAGGGTTTGCAGCATGAGGGGAAAATTCTTGCAAGGATTAAAATTGTAATAACTCTGAAATAGGCGCCTCCAGGAAGGGATGAGAGCTGTGGAGAAGGTTGTGGTATTGAATTGGCTTGGAGACTTCTTGGATATTAGAACAGGGAAGGAAGAGTTTTTACAAAACAAATGGGTTTGTGACAAGGCACAGATCTCAGAAAATACTGTCTGGTCAGCTTAAACTGAGACTCTGTTTCCAGATAGACACAAACAAAAGGCTGTTTGCACACTTTGGAAAGGCTCAAGGCACTTCCTAATTGTCTTTCATTTTATATATGTCTACAGGATCTCTGATATTTTGATAGAAGGACTCTCCATTTATTAGACCAGTGCCAGGATCCAGGTAGTACACAAGTATCAGTGTCAGCTCCTGTCCTTGGGACTCAGTGACCCCATGCACCATGACAGACTGGGGGTAGAGTGGCTGGAAAACTGCCTGGTGGGAAGGGACCTGGGGTTTATCCTTTGGACCTCACCACCTCTTGGGAGTAAAGCATTTGTCCTGGTGGGGACAGACAGTCACAGTAATGTGGTTACCTTATTTATCGTAGGTTAAAAGTGCGCTTGGGGGAAGTTGTCACTTCCCAGGGAGTTGGTGGAGGGAGTCCTTGGTGTACAGGAAGCCTGTTGGTGTATGGGAGTTCTTGGATGGATTTGACTCAGGAAATGTTCTCACATGGTTGCTGCAATGAGCTGGCAATGGCTAATGTTGCACTTCCATGCAGCCCAAATCCAGCTGTGTTCTGTTGCCAGACATTTAACCAAGTCTAAAAATTTGATAGTTTAGTATTCTATTCATAATTTCTCCTGAACACACCACAGCTGGTATGATTGTTGTATAATAATTGAAGTGGATGTGTTTGGTATTCTCAGATACTCCCTGGTTGTTGATTAGGGCTTTTATGTAACACAGACTACAGAATAGGTTCTGATGGCCTTTCCCTGTTGGGAGGTTATGCAATCTTTCAGTTTAATGAAACCATTTGGGTATACTGAATAAGAGAAAATCAATTTTTGAGGTATTGATTGCAACAAAATTCAAAAGGTCAAGTATAATGCTTGATCTTGGAGTCTCTGGCTTAATACTCTGTTCAGGTAGGTATTAAGTATTAGGCGTGGTTGCTCATCATGGATCAGGATCATGAAATAGAGAATGAAATGCTGTTTAAGGCAAGAGTAGCTGGCTCTCTGCATTTAGGACCACTCAGTGGGGGGTATTCAGGGATGAAATGGTTCTGGTTTTATCAATCTTCAATGCTTGCAAACATACCTTTAAATTATAACACAAGTTCTCTTTAGGTCTTTAGTGTATAAATTATTAGCTGGAGCAGAGTCAGTGGACAGTCTACAAAAAAGGTTAATCCCAGCCCTAAAAGTTCATGGTATCACTGAAAAAAAGACATGACAGATGTTATCAAAAGAGTGACAGATACAGTAGTTCTTTTCAGAACTTTCTCATGACTAATGTTCTCTACAGCTTGATGGTTTGACGTCATTGATCCATATTGATTTCATTGGGAAGTTCAGAATAGTTGCTGCCATTATTTAATTAGTGCTTCGAAGCTATTAAAACAGACAAAAAGCAGATACAGCAGCTTCAGTGCTGTTAGAATTGTAATGCTTCAGTTTCACAGCATTTTATACACTGATAAATCAGGGGAACCTGCCAGCTTTATCTGAAGAGTGGCCTTAGCATGGATAGGAGAAGAATATTTGACAGCAGACAGACATTTAGACAGAGGAAGAGGAAAACCTAACTGTTCTTTGGATCTCAGTTCTTGCTGTGTTTACATCTTTGATTCAAACTATTGTCCCACATTCTGTGATGATAGATTTTTGTGAGATTTCCTTGGAATCACTAAATATTTAGTAGTGTTTTATTAGTGCGTGTCTTTTCAGAGCTAGAACTATTTATGGATTGAAGCGAGCATTTCTCAGTCCATCTTTGCTGTTTTACTTCATGGTAATATATAAGGATGTGAGCCTATTTCTTGTATTCTGTTGGTATGGAATGCACCTCTCTAGGTGTGCACATCTCATAGGGTCCTACTGTACATCACAGAGGTTTTCTTCTTCCTTGCTCAGGCTTATGGAGATAGACAACTTGGGAGACAGAAGGACATGGTGAATAGGCTGATGTGACCAGTGAATAGGCTCCAGCAGGATAAATGTCTGGCTGCAATGTAATGTTGGACACTGCATGGAATGAGTTAAACTTCAGTCCTGAATCTTTAAAATTGTGTTTATCCTCCAGCGAGAAAAGGTTCTTCTCTTTAAGGAAAGTTAAAATTGTTCAATGGGAATAAAACTTTTATGGCAAAAATTGTTCCCTGAGGAAGAATGGAATTATAGGAACACAGACTTGCCTGCCAGTCTGGTCTCTGTGGGAATGACACCTTGTATAAACAGCATTTGTTCCTTTCTGAGTGTGTATTAAAGCAATATCTTTGGACACTTGTGGTGATAGAACTCTCAGACCACAGCCAAATTGCCTCCCACAGTGGAAGGTATTTGAATTGAAATAATTAGAAAAGTTCTGTTGGAAACATTTTAGTCACGGGGTTTTGCTATTGCAGCAAAAGGCAGTTCATTCCTTGGGACTACAGAAAGGTATTTACGTTAAAATCAGTTGGAAAACTGGATTTAACTAACACCTAATAAACACAGAATTAATAAAAACTGATGCATATACAAAATAGTCTTAATTGATTACACACATTGCATTAGCACTTTTAGATGACATTGAATTTTAGAATGTATAATGTTTGAATACATACATACATCCCCTGAGATTGCAAGCAGCTCCATATTATTGCAAAATATGACATGCTGGTAACAATAAAAGAAACCAGTGATTTTATTGTTTTGTTTAGATTCCAGAAATCAGAGGTGAGGAACATGATAACTGTGTTCATAGTTATTTATTGGTAAATCCCTCATCTGCCTTAGTGTGACTGAGTTAGTAACAGCCAAATGGTTTGATGCTGAAGTGAGGGAGGATGCTTTAGAAGAGGTGCTGTACTGAGAGGTTTATTTTTCTTTCAAGGAAGATGATATTAGTATAAATCATATTAACTTACTGGTGATAAAAAATACAGCTTTAAATGCCACCAGTGCTAGCATAATTTTTCAGGTTGGTTGACCTGAATGTAACTGGTAGCAATCACCCCTGGCACACTTGTGGCTGCTGCTGAGGCACAGTTTTTAATTCAGTGTGCCTGTGCTGC
>NW_008246060.1:1636798-1680714 GCF_000691975.1 Corvus brachyrhynchos
GGAAGGAGGTGAGCTGAGCTTCATGCTTCTTCCACTGTTCTAAAATCCCAGCTCCTCCTGCAACTGGTAAATACCAGTGTAGTTCAGAGCTTTGAACAGACTTCTCAGCTCAACTAATACAGGGTATATGCTGTTGTCTTTAGGTAGGCTCTAAAGGAAATTAAATAATTTATGGTATTTTCTGCTGTAATAGAAATGTGGTTTTGTTTACTGGTTTGACAAGTTATCATTGATTAAATAATTAACCCATATGATTCCACTAATAGCCAGAGAAATGAAACTTTGTATTTTGTATCTTCCATAGAAGCTAAGATGCTCTGAGAAATCTGTGTCACTTCAGTGAGCTGCATTCCTTAAATCCTCAGGGGGCCAGAGGGCATTGGCTGTGATCCTTTGGTTGGCCAACCCAGCTCTCCAGTGCAGATTCCCCACTCTGGGCCAAAGTCAGATTTTAGTGGAAATAGTTGCAGTTCTGTACAGTGTAGAAGAGCTTAATGAGGTTTAGGATGATAGATTTCAAGTCTCCATTCCTTGGTCACTTCCACAGATGTTATAACTGTATCCAACTCTATCCTTGTGTAGTCTGGAAACTTTGTTCTAAAGTAGCCAGAGTTTTTTTGAATGTGTGATTCTTACCATAAGGGCTGGAAGCTAAGTGATAGGCAAAACCTCCAATCATTTAATAGAAATAAGCTTGTAATTGCTTTTTGTAAAGTATTTGAAATATTTGAAAATATTAGCTTTGGTGTTTAGCGTTAACTTTGATGGACAAAAAGAAATACAAACGTTGCAAGTCTGCCAAACTGCCATTCCAAAGGCAAAACCTGAAGTCTAAGGAATGTTACTAATAGTTTGATCTAAGATGCTGAACTTCAGAAATAGGCTGTAAGAGTATAAAATGTTCTTTGTAGGAAGGCTTAGATTTTTGCATTTCAAAAATAATTATATTTAGCAATTATTTGATTTTTTTCCCCAATCAGTTAGAGGTTTGAGACATTATGTGTGTGGATGTCTGAAATTACTTTTATAGACATGTGCATGTTTTCAAGTGAAGTCAGATCCTTGGAATACCTGTTGTGAGAGGTAAAAACAAAAGCAAAAGTACTGATATTTCGAGATACCCTTGGGGACATGTGATACTGCCTGAAAATTGAGTGAAGTGTTTTGGAATGAAAGGTCAGTACCTGGGCTTGTGATTTGTGAGCTGGGAGCCACAGAGGGGTGAAGGCACAAGCATATGGGATCCAAGCTCTGAGGAAGGAGAACTGAGAAGTGGATCTGTAAGGCAGAATGGGAGACAGTGGGGAAATAAAAGTATTACTTGGAGAGAACATTTCTGTGGCACTTGGAAAGGCCGGCACTGGAGGATGAGTGCCCGGCACCCACAGGACAGCTGGGGGTGTGTCCTTCCTCTGTCCTCTGCAGCACAGGGCTGCTAGGTATGGCCCTCCCTTGCTGCTCATGGCCCTCCCAAGGCTGTTCTCTGCTCCCTCACAATTCCCACATCTCGATTTGATTATAGTGCAATATCTGTTAAGGCCAATATTAGCTATATTGAGGACTTCTCTTTGTCAGGAAATGCATGAAGCAGGCACAGCAAACTGCATGTGCATCTGGCCATGTGCACATCCTGTGCTTGGGTTTTCAGAAACATTTAGATTCGCAGTTAGGTATTTGGGTTATTAATGAAAAAAATACTATTTTTGAGGTGCTCGTTTCACACACATTTTGTAGTTGCACTTGGAAGACCAAGGAAAATGTATTTTTCAGAGTGCCTGGCATAATGTGGTTGGTCTGATGGCAAAATCGTTAGCACTGGTACATTTTGTCTTCATTGCTGTTCAAAACAGTGAGGAATTCTGATGTGTGAGAGTATATTTGTTATCAAACTAAGACATACTTTAGTGGCATCTAGACACTTGTTTTCTGCTGACACTCAATTCATGTGGCAGAGATTGAAAATGGTAGTGGTGTGTACAGTGAATACTTCTACAGTGGCATGTGCATTTTATGAACTGTGAAATGAAGAGGATAACCTACTAAGTTTACTTTGGTGGAAAAGATCCGGAAGAATGAAAATATCAGTATAATTTCTTTAGTACTTGGCATAGCTGTTGGAAATATGATGTTTCTCCAGCTTCATTTACTATTAATTATTTCAATTTATATTTTAGTTAGTGTGCTATGTTCTTTTTAGTTTAAAAGAGGAGGAGACTTTTGTAGGAATCTTCAGTGTTTCAAGATGAAATTTTCAAAGCAGTGCAAGTGATTTAGAAACCCAGTTTATGGACTGTGATGACAAATCTGGTAGCTAAGGCTTGTTATCATCACAGAGTTTATTTGGTTAACTGGAATAGTATTGGATCAATCCCTCCTCCTCCTGTATTTTAATAATCTAACAATGTATGTGCCACCTCCAACAAAGAAAACCAACAAAAGGGACGAAACACTGCCCTACCTGACCTGTTCTGTCTGGAAGTGAGACCTGGAAGCAAGAGGCACAGGCTGAAACCATGTCAGGCTGAGTGGTGTGATATCCTGAGACAGCTGTCCGATCTCTGAGTAAGGAAGGGAATTAGATGTGCTGTTACTTTCTACTAACAACCTCTTGGTAGCTGTTCTTTTTGTGTATCATTTTCTGAATTGCTCTCTGGGAATGGGCTGTCTTCTCCCTATTGATTGATTATAGAGGGAATGTAGAGTGCTATCTCTAGATGGCCTCCAGTTTTGTGCATTGAAGTTAGTTGGAGAAATTCACATGGGTGTCTGGATCCAGTCTGGAATTTCCAGTACAGGAGAGGATAATGCATTTAAGGATTAATTCCATTGTGCCTCCACAGTACAAATTCTTAGTTTAAACCCTCTAGCTGTTTTGAAATGTAGTTTGAAAATGCTGCAAACTGAAGGGGATTAATGAGATGTACATGGAATTTGGGCCAAAAATTCAGAAGGGGCTTCCACGCGATTTGGTACATAGTGAACATCAGTGTCAGCTATAGGTAGTGTGCTTTTCAGCAGACAGTTTCTGGCAGTCTGCTTTTTTTTCAGATAGTAGCATTGAGATGTGATTAGGAATTCCAGGAGACACACATGTCATTGTCTTTTGTTTTTGCTTCTTGTGTTAGGTAGCATCTTGAAAAGGAGGGAAGGGAAAGATGAAAAGAGAAGCATCTTTGAAATAGTTACAGTCCAAAAACAATGGAGCTATGGTCCTGGCTGATTTCTGTTTGCCTCATGCTGGGGGAAGTAAAGGAGTCAGAAGAGACAGAGCTTAGGCAACCTTGTAGTACCCATCCCTTCATTCCTGATGAGACCTGGAGGGATGAGGAGAAGTGGAGAACACCAAAAATTAGCAGTTCTCCGAGCATGGGATTTAGCCAAACATTTAGTTACAAACAAATTATCTGGCTAAAGCAGCATTTGTTTGTGAATTGTTCATGAACAAGCATTCCTCTTTGCTTATATATTATTAACGTTGACATAGTTTGTGAACAAGTGTTAGCCCTTGGGCATAAACTGTTTGCTTGAATTATTTGCAATTTATTGTTCATAGCGTGCAGTTACTCACCTGGGTCATGGAGTATTGTTTCTACTATGAGCTTCAGTGACTGAAGAGTAATGAATTATGGAGGTAGCAGTGAAACACAGTTTTATTCACTGCAGCTGTGGATTTGTACTAAGAGGCGGAAGCCACCCCTGGCTCAGCAAGGCCCAAGGTCAGCAAGTTGTGCTGCACATTGCCAATAGGTGGGAGCACATAATTTGGATATTACCAGTGTGTATTTTTTCTGTCCTACATACTTTTCCTAACCTTTCTCGCTGATTACTGTCAGAGGCAGGGTCCTGAGCAGTGGGGACCTGTGGCCTGATTTCTTACACTTGTTCTTTTATTTATATGAAATCCCAAACACTTGTGTATTTATCTTTTCTGGATGTGGTTGGGTGTAACATAGCACTATATTAACTGGGACTAATCTTCTGGAGATCTGAAAAAGCGTTGCACATGAGCACAAACATTATACATGGGGTCATCTTATGGATTGCTTTTGTATCAGGTGGATTGTTCTGCTGAACTATGACAAAGATTATTTTTTGCTCACTTTACCATTGTAAACTAAGTTAATGGTTCTTTTTGGACCTGTGTGGTAGCAGAGAGAAAGTCATATGAAAATTCAGTGAATTGGAAGTTTGGGAAATAGGGAATAATAATAATTTGTATTTTTTAGTGATTTTCAGTATAGTTTGGAGTAGCTGCATAGAAGAAAAAAACTTAGGAACAACAACATACTAAAGATTTGACATTTATTCATTTGAATCTTTCCTTTCATATTTATTATTGAAGACATTCCTCCCTCTTGTTCAGGGCTTCCTCACACTAGTCTATTTCTGCAACCCGTTATTTATGCAGGACGTATGGATATATGTGTATAATGCAGTCCTATACACAAATGGTAAATTTCTCTGCATGACAGTAGATTTTCTATTGTTGTTTAATACTGTGAGGAAAAGGAGGGCAAAATATAATAAAAATATAACATAATTTTAATGGCACATTGAATTTGTTTATCTATTCATATGTATTATAAGTAATTGGTATTTTTTATATGCTACTATTTGCATTTTATAGTGTACTCTTGTAGGCAATACCATTAACACAACTCTAGCTACTATTATTGAGCAATGTAAAGCTATATTTTAGTGGTTATATCATCAATAAAAAAGCTCTTTCAAAACTGTTTTTTTCCCATCTTGAAATTTTGTTTGAGCTTCAGATGAAAATGATACATATATAGATTAGAATGAATGCTACAACGACACTGTATACATTGTTTCGGTTATAAAAAAATCTGTATTTAAAAATAAAACCAAGGGAAACCTTCTAAAGAGAAGGAGATAAGTACAAAATCAGAGCAGGAACTGACATGAGCTCATTAGGTCTGTCCCACTGGTTTCCAGTGCTGGCTTCACTTGCTGGTGGGAAAAGGTGAGGCCAGTGTGAGGAATCTCTTATTTGTTGGTGTGCAAAGTTTTACTGCACTCAAGCCCCCACTGCTATGCTACTGCTTATTTAATTGGACTTCTTCACACTTAAAATTGGATACTTACTTGATGTGTTTTCCTGGCTTGAGGCTTTTACAAAATAAATGCTATTTAGCTTGGTTTCTTAGGAAAATGAGGCTTAAATGATTACATTGCTGACTGTGGGCCCCCTTGAAACACATCCCTAGCAAGTCCCACTGTGGGGAGGCTCTGCTCAGTTCTCAGAGGCCTGTACAGTCTTACACATCACTCTAAGAAGAGTCAAGATCGTGTATACTAAATATGAGTTGGTTTTACTCTCGGTAGGTTTTGAATTTCCAATTGTGTTACTTTGTCTCCTGGGGGTTTATTCATATCTTACGCTGTAAAATGCTATAGTAAGGAAAAAACCTCTGAAAATAATGTGAGGAACATCCTTGTAATTCTCAATCTACTAGTGGGTGCTCATGAAGGATGAGTAGATGAATCTTGAGGACATTCCAGAAACTTCACAGAATACCTGTGTTCTCTCAGGTATTCAGCACTGCTGTGGTGATGAATTGGTTTGTCTGCTGTAAGCATGGGATCCTTGTCCATTAACTGCAGCAATGTCAGAGTGTTCTTAGAACACCAGTCAGCTGAGTTATGATCCCAAAGGTAAGGGTATGGGTTTGAGAGCACCGTGCACCTGGAGGAGTGTGCTGCTCTCCTTTCACATACTCTGAATCTCTTCATACCACCTTAAATCAAGTGAGTGAGTAAGGAGCCGACACCCTCTGCCCTCACCTCAGCAACATGACAGGACTGTTGTGAGGCTTGGCCGTGCTCCTTCCGCTGCAGGGTTACAGCTTTTTGCTTCAAAAGGAGGGGAAGTCGGTGTGCTAGTTTGAAAACAAACCAGTGAGAGGCACTAAGTCAGAATAACAATTTAATGGAAATTAAAGAAAAGGGGAAAAAAAAAGGTAAAAGAAAACACTGTCAAACTGACAGAGTCAAGGTACAACCTGACACCCTGTTAGGCAGGGTGGTGGTAGCAGTCTGGTAGAAATGGTGGCTGCAGTCTTCTGAAGCAGTGATCCTGTAGTAAAACAGTCTGCTCTTCCTCAGGAAGTCCAATGGTGGCTGTGTAGCTCCTGTCCTCTGGAAATCCAGTGGGAAGCCGGTGTCTCTGGTGTTCAGCCTCAGATTATATCCACGATGGGATGCTTGGTTCCTCCCTCTGGGTGGAGCATCTCACAATGGGGTGATGAGTCATGAGGCAAAGTGTTGATTAGGCTCATTAACAGAAGATAGTCCGGAGGGAGTTATCTCTGAGTCAGGCGGCAGGACAATGATGGGCAATTAACAGAAAGATAGTCTGGGGGGAGGAGGCAAGGAAACACTGCCCCACCTGATTTCAACGGCTGATGGGGATGGTAATAGAATACACTGCAACCCAGGACAGTCGGGCAAGGGAGGGTGAGTGTTTTCAGGATGCTATTTGTAGTGTTACCTAATTTTGGTGGCTTTTGTGGATACAGAACTAGTAAAACCTGATATCCTACTTAGTTCTCACCCTTAATGGTGTGGTAGAGGTCCATCTGAGACCCTTTGCAGTACACAAAAATGGCAGTGATGCATCTGGAATGGCTCTGAATGAGCAGGATTTGTCACACACCCTGAAGAGGCATTTTGGGTGACAGGAAACTACTACTGTGTTCTCCCTGAAGTCACCAACAGCATCAAGATCCACAAATTGGTAGGGCTTATTCAGCTTCTTCACAGAGGATGTGCAGGGGCTACCGTGGTTGCAGATCTCACAGAACGAAGGATCAAGGCAGGGCAGTGAACTTTTATTGTCCTTTTTCACATGTGACAATCTTAAGGTAGTGGAATGGCTCCAAACTATGTGCTCTGAGATCTTTTGCAGTTCCTGAGGTGAAGGGATGCAAGTTCACATCTGGAGGGGGAAAACTCTACATGAAAGACCTGCAGTGTGGGCTCTGGCTCTTAAAAGATACAAAGTCTGTGAACAGGGGATTAGTAATCAGAGGAATTCATGGACAAAGAAAGCTTAGGGAAGAAATGAAAAGAGAGAATTGTGATTTCATAGCAGATGTAATGAAGGTAGCAAAAGAGAGGCCGTGTTAAATGTAATCAGGCATTGATTCCCTTTGGGAAATGACAGAAGCGGCAGCGCTGCTGCGGCTCTGTGCCAGTTCCATCCATTGCCAAAGTACCCATACAGCTGTTGTTTGGAGATAGCATTTCTCTGGAATGTGCCATTTTCTTTTATTCCTGGGAGTGAGTGGGGAAGTGATAGCTAGTTAATTGGAAATCCGTCAATGTAAAATGTATTGTAAACAAAGGCTTCACATGCTATCATGGTACACGTTCCCCCATTTTATAGTCCCTGCATTAAGATGTACACCCTCCTTCAAATTGTTCAGTGGAGGGGCTGTAGATGAGTGACTTGTGGCATACACAAGGCTCTTGTTCTGAATAATAAGCAAAATTAACTTAATTGTGTAGAAAAACAAATTATTTATGCTGGCTAGAATGAACCAGCTCAGGCCTTAAGGGAAATGTCCTGTTGTATCTTGTTGGCCACGAACAGCCGTGCGTGTGCTGGTGATTGCTTGGTGCATTTCTGCCACCCCCTGAGCACTAAGCTCTGTCTGTCTGTCTGTATTCAGCTCTGAGGAAATGCTTTTTGCCCCCCTGTATTGTCACACCTATTGCTGGGAATGCAAGTGGAGCTTCCTCTGTGATGTGAGGAGGTACTTGGGCAGTCAAGCCCTTCTTCTGTCTCTCAGACCTCGTGTCTGAAACTGAAGAGCCAAATCTAAGACAGGCAAAAAGAAATTTTAGACCAGGAGTTTAATCTTTAAAAATCAGAATATAGAACCAGGCTGACTCTGAGCAGTAAGGTAAATAATTTGTCATAATATTAACATATATTTTCATTCCATATTTTTAATTGTGATGGAACTCCAAGCTCTTTAGCATGTTTTGCTGGGGCAGAACAAAAATGAGGAGCAGTGAAAACCAGGAGATGAAAATACTGTATCTGCAGACACAGAGACTCAGTTTCTGTCATTCAGTGGATCAGTCAGCTCTAACCATCTAGGCCAGCTGCTCTACGTTAAGCTACACTAATCAGGGTAACGTCTATTTAGAATACTATCAAGATGTATTGTAGAGAATTTAGCTGTAACAATAAAAAGAGAATGAACATTAAATTAGGTCTTTGAATGAAATGAAACCCAAACCTCCTCTGTGTTTTTTTTGCAGTAAAACAGCAAAATGTTCTTAAAATGCACACATGTAATTGATACCTGTACATTGCTAAAATTTCTAGTTTAGACTTGGTCCAGTCTATAACATGGGTTTTTCTTTGTCTAAACAGATGCTTGTGCTCTAAACTGATGACAGACAGTATTGGAGATTTAAAGCTAATGCATTTATGATAGAAAATAAAATTAGAATTAGCTTTGTGAGCAGAATTTAAGCATTATATGAACATCAGCCTCTGTCCTGTTTACCCGTCTTTGGCTTTTTATCAGGTAAATGTTATTTGCTGTTTTCCCTGAGCTAATATTTGCTTTCTGTTGCCCTGTTCTTTTTTGGCTGAGGTTACAGACTGTACCTGTAGTCATCATTCTTGCTCTGAAAAGGGGCTGCACATAAGACAGTGGTGACTGAGGCAGTGCAAACATGGGCCTTTTGTTGTCGCATTTCTGGCTGAAATGGAAGGACTGTCCCTTTGGAAATGGAAAGAGCACATTTCAGTCCGTGTGAGTGAGCTGATGGCGAGCTCGGCTGAGGGGGTTGGTGTGGTAAGAGGGAGGAGCTGTGGATCCCCAGCTCGCCCTCAGCACTGCACAGGTTCACTTTTTGCGAGGGAGGCATTGTGAGCTATAGTTCTCCTTATTAAATGCACTGGAAAGAAAAAGAAATGTTGGGCTGTTTGTGTGCTAACTTCAAATAGAACTCTCCATAGAATTGTAGTACAATCAAATCTTCCTATGTAGCTTGAACCGCTGAAAAAGAGTATGTTGGTTTGATTTTTATGTAGGGAAGATTTAATTTTGTTTTTGCTCTATAAATTCTTTGGAGTTTTTGAAATGAAAAAAGTGTTAGGGAGCAAAATGTAGTTAATTTGAATGTATAGTTCCACAAAATATGTATTTTTTGAAAATAGGTGTTTTAGTTTCCAAATAGTTCAAGGCTTTCTTGTGAAAAAAATCTTCAGTTCTGCTTCCATTTAGACAGGTGGTAGTGTTCGTGCTGCCTTCAGTGGATGCAGCATTGTCTTCTACTGTTTTCTATCAAATTTGTGAAATATTTTTTGTATGTTCTGTATGTTTTCATCCAGCTCTCCCAATAGCCAGTTTCAGGTGTTTTAATTTAGTGGCTGGAGAAACTGGAAAAATTTTGCCCGACCCAGGGGACACACCTTTTAAGGGTTTTTTTGCAAAAAAAATCCCAAACATCAAAACAGAAAATACTCAGGCCTTTAATTTACACTTATGCGTGAAAAAAACTTTCATAGTGACATTATCAAACCCATATAAAAATAAAAGGGCCTGTGATTTTTTTGGGCACTGAGAGTGGAACTTGTGTTGCTTAAATTTCTGTATCTACAGTGCAGTGATCTCCACCCAGCCCAGCTGATGAGGTTCACATCCCAGCGCTGGGGGATGAGTCAGTGCAGTCAGTCCACAGTCTGACCAACTACAAAGGCCGAGTTTAGGCTGAGTTTAGAATCACAGAATATCCTGAGTTGGAACTGACTCCACTGTCAGAATTGATTCTCTCTCCACTGGCACAGAAAGAGTTCAGAGCAGCTCACTCAGGTGTAGGTATCAATAGTGCAGATACCAAAAGTCAGATGGTTTGAACTGAGTGAGAAGGGTGATTTTGCTGTGTTCAATATGTGACTTTCCTCATTGTTGTGTTGCCAAGCGTTGAGAAATCAATGGACCCAGATATTAAAAACAGGGACTTGAAATTGAAAGTGGCAAACATTTGATACACTACGGCCTTTCAGATATTGACTAATGATAACTAGAAAATAGATCGGTACTTTCAATCTGTTAGTTTTGTACTGTTAAAGATCAATGAACTTCACCAAAATACAAGAGGCTGGAACAGAATTCATAGGATAACTAAGATCAGAAGCATAAATTCCTATGTATTCCCCCCTCTCCTCCAGCTGCCAAATACTGTCTTGTCAACATAATGCAAAAGGAAATTCTGAGATCTCCTAAACTAGCTGGGGAGTTGGTGTGAGTTATTTGAGACTATCCTAGACAATCTAGATTGTTTCAGAAAGATGAATTTGCAGTTCTAAATGTGATGCTAGATGTCCAGCCAACATATACTCCCCTTCTGTTTTACATTCAATGCAGCTTTTAAGCCATTCAAAGGGAATTGATATTTCCAAGAGCTATGACTGTATCAGTCAGCTAGGCCCATTTGGGTGTAAATCCCAAACACTACACAAATCATTTTAAAGTAAAAGGAAACAAATTTAAGTTTTGTGGTGGTCAACTGCAGAATTGGGAAAGCTTGGGGTTTTTCCCTTCATCCAAATGGAAATGAGTCTGTGGAGGAAAATGAATACCAAGTTAGAAGCAGAACAAATAAGAGGAATAAATAACCACCATGCAGCACTATAAGATTGGTGGCTTAAAGGCTGAGAGAATTAAAGGGAATTTGGCTATAATAAAGGTACTGTATCATAGTGAAGTGTAATGCAATTGGAATGTTGAGTCCATTTTGTAGGAACAATAAAAAAGACCTTAAAAGGGATTTTTAAAAAAACCCTATCTCATGTGATATTGCAAGTAAACTGTACAAATATTTCTCATTCTTAATAATTACTTACTTTAAGCAAATCTACTTGACATGCACACCAGTAAATTCCCACTAAGCTTATATCAGTACTGAATTGGTCCTGTGTTTCCTGTCAATCTGTACAGTTTGATAGTACTTATTTTTATGTTTTCATAGCTACTGCTTCTGAAGCAATTGATTCTAGGTGCTGAGAATCTTTTTTTTTTTTCTGTGCTGAAGCCAGTCAAAATCTTGTCCAGAGATATTTCTCTCTACATAGCAAATAACTGTGCTCCTGTAACGGTGATAAACAGTATTTCATATGCATGTCTCATGTAAAGAATGCAGAAACAAAATATGAATAGCACTGAGACTGTGCCTTTCCCATTATATGAGATGCTACATTACAGGCTTATCCTGCTGAGTTATTAACAAAGGCTTGGCTGGTCGTAAACATTTCATAACTGCAAAGTACACTTTGCAAACTGGATAATACTAACAGCCTTTTAGTCCAGAGTATTTATCATGGCTAAATGCAGTAAAAGTTGGCTTATTACGTCTATGATTGTAGTCCTGTGTGGCAAAGCCACTCTGTGGAGTAGTGAAGCCAGAGAGCCAGCCGTCCCTGTTATCAAGCCTATAAAGCAGCTCTGTCTATTTCTTCTGCAGTCTTGAGGTGACAGCAGGTTATACAACTTCCATACTCAGCCTCTTCACTGTTAAATGAACACATGGCAGGCTTTTGGCTCCATGTCTGGATCCCCATGGCCCCCTGTGACTGCAGACATTCCATAAGCCACAATACGCTGAAGTTGCAAACCCCAGTTTTGGTCTCATCATAATGGATTAGCACTTTCTTTTCTGCCAGGTGATCTGTAGCAGGAGAGGAGGTGTCATTGTACTGAATATCCCACCTCATGAAATGTTTTCAATTAGGGAAGGGATTGACAGTACAGTTATTGGGGATTTTTTACCGCTTTCTTGTACATGTAGCTTGAATCTCAAGTTATTAGTGACCAAAAAATGCCTGCTCTGTGAAGGTTCAGCATTGGTCCATGTGCAGCAATGATCATAGTTTGGAGTTCATAAAACATTGATTCATAATCGTTTCAAATTGGCTGTTGTGATAGGTAAAAGATGTGCACAAGTAGCTGCTGTCTCAGCCTGGGTTGGATGTTTCTGGCTCTTCCATCCTTCATCTTTTGACTTGATACAATTTTACACTTAATGCATCCTGCGTTAACTTCTCATCAGTCACTCTAAGGTACAAAGTACTTCACTGTTCCCTTTCAGACAGCTGTTGTATTGATGGTGTATTTCAGGGGTACTGTTGATTCCTAAACCCTCTGATTGCTGGAGAGCTTTAAAGCTCTATTGTTCTCTTTTCCCCAACAGACTATTGGGAGACTTTTGCACGCTCCCCTCCAGCCACGTTTGTTATCTGTGACTGCTGTGAGTGTCAGTCCTGCCTATTCCCCGCAGGATGGAGGCTGGTGCTGGGGCAGCCTCTGGGGGCAGGCCTGTGGGGAATTGCCCATCATGGCTGATAAACCACCATGTCTCTCCACCGTGTGGGGAGAGCTCGCAAGGACAGTTTGTCCTTGGCTGTGCTCTGGGAAGCACGGGCATCCTTTGTCCATTTGGAGAGACAAACCTCAGCATACACGTGCATTTTAACAATGGAGATTCAGCAGTGCCCTGAACAGCCAGAACAACAGTGCCTGAGAATGTGAGGGATAAGGAATAGGGTTTCTGGGGTTATGTTCTATGTCATTAGAAGACAGGAGGCAAACTTAAACTTCAAAATGTGCAGTTGTGTTTGTTCCACTGAAAAAGGGTCTATCAACTGCAGTCAGAAGGGCAGTGCTTACTTTTATTTACTGGCATCTCTGTTTATTATCTTAACCCCAAAGGTAAGGACTGCGTGGACGTGTAAAATGAATTAATTTCATTCTGAGAGTTATTTCCTAATGTGAGAGAAGAAGAAATCGTGAATGATAGCTTGCTGTGCTCTGACTTGCCTTTTGACTGTAGTTTCGTAGCTAAACAAAGAACTGTTCATCCAAAACACTCTCTACTGTCACTTTAGAGAACTTAAAAAAGATTTATCCATCCCTAAATCCATGGAACAAAACAATAAAAGAAAGTGCTTTTCACTGCTGCTTGTTTAATGATGACCGAGACAGAGGGATGACATTGCCTGTAAGGTTATGTGATGTACACTGAAACCACTTCCATCATTTTGAAAGTGATTGATTTAAGCTTTTGCTATAATATTTGATTTGTGTCTTTGTAATGTGCATCAGTAGTCTGGCCAACTCAGATTCTTTCTATAGCCCCGACTCTGTAGCATTTGCAGAATACATTTCTGGAATTTTTAGGGATTCGTTCAGGAAAATACATCTAATTTCTGTGTCCTTCTTAGGGTGAGTGTGGCACAGAGTAAGATCCAGGTTAAGCGAATAAATGGATTCTAATTATTTTAGTTTGCATGCTCTGCAGATGATTTTGTTCTTCAACAACATGTTCGTTCTTTTCACAGTTACCCTGCCATTGCCTGTTATTTTATTTCTTTGAAACTTTTATTGCTGCCAGGAAATATGATAGGTTTGTACTGATTATTGTCCTAGATGGATTTTTGCCTGGAAAAACCCAAGGAAGTTGGCATTCCCATTCCTCTTAACCTTGTCTTGGGCTGATGGCTGGCTTTTCCATTACTCAGCAAGTCAGACAAGCAAAAGTAGAAGTTGGACCTGTCTGTTGTTTAAAGGGGGGAAAAATGGTTAGAAGATGAAGACATGACTTTGTAAACACAAAAGCAGGGAGATTGAAAGGTGAAGTGATTCAGCTGTTGGTAAATTGAGGCTGTCTATCCAGTTTCCCATGCCTGCCTTGTCAGTGTAGGATTGTTAGCTGGATAATGGCGGATTTTTATGTGATATTGCATTTCATCATAGCAGTAAGTTACAGTGACAACTGGTGTCAGTGAATACTGAGTTTGTCATGTGAAATCCTGACCTGCACTGGGAGTCTTGTCTCAGGAAATCCAGATTATTTTCTCTAGTTAGTTGCATTTACTAGTTAGTTATTATTTACCCTCTCAGTTGTATTTTCAGGTGTGACCCCTTTGAGTTTAATTGCTTTTTTTAGTTTTATTTTCCATCTCTGGCTTTGGTTTTGGCCTGAAGGTGGCAATGGCCACATAACATCACCATTCAGTGCCTCAATTTTCTCATGGGGAAATCAGGGAGGAGTACTTGCTTTCCTTAAACAACACTTTGAGAAAAGCTTCATGGAAAAGCTGGCTGTTGTGGTTGTATTTTACAGTTCTGCGGTGATTCCCGTTGCACTATGGATGATAGATGACATTAGACTGATCCTATTGACATAATAACCGAGTACAGATACTGATGGGTCAGTGTGTGTCCCTCAAATCACAGAATAACTTTTGGCTGTAGATCTGATTCTTCTGCAGGAAGAGTAAATAAAACAACAAAGTAGTGGACAGGTGGCCGAGCTCCGCATGTCTCTCAGGAGTGTCTCTGCATTTTGTAAAGCCTGAGCTGTGGGCTTTCTGTGCTGGGTTCACTGAGAAGTTCAGGGCACTGCTCATTCGGTCTGTCAAAAGGCAAGTGCTTAAAATTGTCTCATTTCTGTACTTAAAGGATCAGAAGACACAGTTGGAGAAAAGGTACTGTGGATCTCATGCTACTGAACACCTATTTAGTGTCATTATGCCCAAGTTGATTATTTGCCTTGGAGAAGCAGGAGAAATGCAGATAATAAGATTTTATTATTTTCTGTGTTTACAGAGGTTTTAATGAGTGGGTTTTAACAGCAACATTAAAATGTTATGTGTGTCTCTCTGCTGTATTTCTGAGGTGGTGTGCTGTACATCTGAACTTACCCTTTTGATTATAGACTTCATAGCTACAGTGGTATGCTGTTACATTAAACTAAGCTGCTTTAAATTTCAGTTTGCATGGTTGCTACAGCTGGGCAGTTACGTAGCAAGTGGTACCTGTATTTTTTATATCTGAACAAACGTATGTTGTGTGGATTTGTATCCATCTCAGAGGTTTGCCTTTGAGTAATAACATACAATTACACCCTTAATTTGGTTTTTCCTTGTAAAGAATGGCCTAGTCCAAATCAGGAAGTTCATAGAATTGTCTCTGAATCTCAAAGTACCCAGGATTTTTGCTTTTTGCCTTTTAAAATATTTTTCTTTTAAATGAATGTTACAAAATTGTCTAGAATAGAAATATACTTGAAAAAGCCATTGATATCTTTAAAATGGAATTAGCAGTTACTAATTGTAACACCTTTCTATGTGTGTATATTTTTTTGTTAGCCAAATGTTTAATGATCAGAAATCAGCAACAATACACGTTAGAAAACTTCTAAATCAAACACTGATTGACAGTTTCAACAAACAAGCCACATGATAAAAGGCTATGAGCAGAAACTGAATTACTCTTTCATGAGAAACTTTCATTGGCTTCCTTTAACATAGAGTTCTTTAATGGACCATGAACATTTGGCAGGTCATTAATGTAGAAGTGCTACAATACGACTGAGTCCCGGGAACACTTATTTTGAAAAAAATAAAAAAGGAAAAGAAAATGGAAGAGAACAGCCAATTTCAGCTTCAACATGCACAGTATGCACATTTTCCACAATGACTGCAAAAATGAAGTGCCAAGGTGGACAGGTAGAGATGTAACATGTGGGTTTACCAGCTTTTCAGAAACAGCAAAAGTAAAAACATCTGGGGTGCTTGTGCTTGATTTGGAACAGAGGAATTAAAATAAACAAGAGAAAGACACTAAAAAAAAGTCAGTCACAAGTGAACTCTTCAAGATGTGGAGGTGATTTGAATAAACTCTATTAGAGGCCCAGAGCACCTTCATAGCACCTGTCAGAGAAGACTTTGAAAACAGCCTCAGAAAGCTTAAATCCCTGAACAATAGTGTGAATTTGAATACAAAATAAAAAAGTTAAATCACAGTGACTTTAAGACATGCATAAGGGCTTGCAAGAATTGCATGTGAGGTGAGCCAGAAATGACTGAAATATTTTCAAAAGTGGTCACTGAGTGCAAATTCATCTGTGTTCATTAGGAAAGTAGCTGGTAGGATTCTTGCTCCCACTTTTACAATGGACATTAGAGGTCATCCTCATGAAGCACAGGCAAGGAAATCACAGAAAAACTGTCAGAATGAAAAGCAATAAATCTTCAAACCCCTGTAATCTTCCTTCTACTAAAGGTGATTGCCCAGCTACAGCTGAACTGCCTCTGTCCTAGAGCACTGCTGCTGTCCGTTCCTACAGCTGTCATGTAAACTTCTAGTGCCAGGCAATAAACAGCATCGAGGCAGTAGAGATGTTTATCTGGAGAGTTTTAGTGACAATCTTGTTCACTGGTAAACAAGGATGAAAGGCACAAAACAGGCAAGCTCAATCCACTGCATAGTGCTTTATATGATTAGACAGCCGGACTGTTTCTTGTGATGCAGTTTCAAATCCTGTTTGCTCTTTTGCCCTCAGAGACCCCTCTATTATCAAAATTTTTGAGACCAAATCTATGAATGCATTTACAATTGCATCACAACCTTATCTGCTGTCATAGGAAGCTGCTGCTGTTGTTATTATTATTCCTGTTTTTATGATTATCACATTTGTTCCTGTGTTCAATAATCTGGCCCACTGAGTTTCGGCAGCCTGTCTGCTCAGTCCTATATTACCCAGTCAAGTTTTCAAGGATGTAAATGAGCTTGCTTAATACAGCTTGATTATATAAATGTTCTTTTCTACCAGTTAACATAAAGCCACTTGCAGTGTAGCCTGTGAAACTATTTCAGTGTATGGTTATGAATAAAAACCTGACTGTGATGTTGAAGTGTAAATATTTCAAAGTAAGCCTAGTATTTAGGGTACAGTCTTACTCATGTTATTACAGCGTATTTGGTATTTCAGTAAAGAACTGCTTTTTGAAGATATTGCAAGTTGTAGATGTACTGTTTTCTTGTCCAGCCTTCACTGTTTCCAAGTAAGTATTATAATTCTTATTTTACAATAGACTAAAGATGAACATGTTGTGAGAATCTCAAAGCATTAACCACTGTGATAAAGGCTGATAAGGTTGATACCACTCCTCCATTACTATAATGAGTACTGTCTTCAGTGCACTTATTTGTTTCCAACAGAGACCTCATCCTAGTGCATTGTGTGTAAGGAGATGAAACAGGTTTTCAGAGTTTATAATGCACCCAGGTGAGCATTAGACACACAGTGTCGTGGTATGATCAGTGTGACAGCTGACCCTGTCTTACCAAAACAATGCTGGCTCTTTGTTGCATCGACTGTGACTCCTCTTTATCATGAGGCTTGATAATGCTCTGCAGCAAAATTTGCTTGCCACAACAACACAGAAGCTTCAGAAAGGACTGTGGTCGTGCACATCAAAGCAGGCTGGTAATTGCACTTGTCTGTTCTGTGTTTACCTGGGTCAGCTCCAAATTACTTCCAGTCTTATATCTGAATGACATTTTTTTTGTGATTGTATCTGTGGCATGATCTTGCTTTTATTTCCTGGCAGACACATTTCCCTAGCCCTAGAAGTAATATTCCTTGATAACAACTGTTTCCCACCCAAGGTGAATTTGTAAGAGTCTGTCTCCATATATTGTGTTTTTCATGTTAAGATATGCCCAGTTAATACTTGCTGGTAAACAATGCACAGGGAACCACGCTTATACATTTATTTCTTATTTTCTTTTGAGCGATAAACTTCATATGCTTCCCTGTTTTCTAACAGGCCGGCACACTTTTTCCAATTTCCCTTTCAAAAGAGAAATAGTGCTTTAATCTAATAGAAGATAATTTGCAAAAATACTAAAAGGGACAGACATTTCATAATATTTTCAGTGTTATGACACTAAGGTCAGTGGAAGACTTTCTACATCTTTCTCTTTTATTTCAGGTAAACCAAGAGTATGTTTGATTTCTTCCTCACTCATATCTCTTTTTGCTGTGGCAGCTCGTGTGCTTTAAATTTCCTGCCACATGGATATTCTTATGCTGATTTTTTTTCTTAGCTTCTTTGTAAAAATTGTTTTATTAGTCCTGTATCCATCTTTTGATGTATATAAAGAGTGTATTATGCATATTTAAAAGTAACCATGGGACTTAAGTAAAGACCCCATATAGTGGTCAGAAAGCTCCAGGTAAAAACACCTCCAAATATTCTGTGTTGCTGGTACCAAATTATCCATCAGGAGTGCCTTCTCATGGACAATGGATCGACTGCATGCTGTGTGTTCACTCAGGGGAGACAAATCAGGAAGATTGCTGCTTGCTGTAGACATTCCTGATTTTCTGATGAAGAACGTTCTTGCACTACAGAACACTCGCATTAATCTTTTCCTTCTATATGAAAAGAGGACAACTAGAGGATCAGGGCTAGCCTGGGTTTATGAAAGGCAGGTCCTGCTTGAACAACCTGATCTCTTTCTATGCCCAGGTGACCACACCGGTACATGAGGAAAAGGCTGTGGGTGTTGTCTACCTGGAGTTTAAAAATGCCCTTGACAAGGATTCCCAGAGTGTTTTTGTGGTGGCAGTGGCTGCTCACAGCTTGGACAGGTGCACTGGTTGCTGGCCTGAGACCTGGCTGATGGCCGGGCCCAGGGAGTGCTGGAGGATGGAGCCACATCCAGCTGCACATCCCTGCTCCCCAGGGGTCAGTGTTTATTGTCTCCATTGATGATCTGGACAAGGGCATTGAGGGCGCCCTCACGTAGTTGGCAGATGACACCAAGCTGGGTGGGAGCGTTGATCTTCTGGAGGTCAGGAAGGCTCTGCAGAGGGATCTGCACAGTCTGGATCCATGGGCCAAGGTCAAAGGTGTGAGGTTCAACCAGGCCAAATGCCAGGTCCTGCCCTTGGGTCACATCAACCCTCTGCAGCTCCAGGCTGGGCAGAGGGGCTGGAAGGCAGCAGGAAAGGCCCTGGGGGTGCTGGTGACAGAGGCTGAACATGAGCCCAGGTGTGCCCAGGGGGGCAAGAAGGCCAAGGGCATCTGGGCTGTCACTGTCCCTGAAGGTGTTTAAAAGATGTATGTATACGTGGCACTTAGGGACATGGTTTAGTGGTGGGCCTGGTAATGCTGATGGAATGTTTGGACTTGATGACCTTAAAGGTGTTCTCCAAACTAAACATTTCAGTGATTCCATATTTCTCCTGTGTCAGCCTCCTTAGATCTACTTGATGTGATTTGGGACTCTGCCAGCTGCCGTCTGTGCACATTGATGTCCTCTCTCTTGCGCTGTGTGGCTTGGGGGTTCCTGGTATTGCACAGAGACCCTGAGAAGGATCTGTTTGCTATTCTGTGTGGCAGGAGGCAGAGCAGAGAGATTTAAATTGGGCTTTAACTCATTAGCTGATGGTTCATTAGTGTTTGAAACTGGAGTTCTGACCTGGGTGTAACAGTGTTACACAAACCTATTCACAGAGCTCTTCCCGGTAAAATTATTTGCAGTGCAAATATGTGTTTAGATACTGAGTATTGTCTTTGCTCAGTGTGTGTTCTGTGTCTGGCGACAAGCTCGTTGAGGAAAATGAAAAATGGCTGTAAACAAAGAAGGACTTTGAAGTTCATCTCCCGCCTCTCTGATCACTAGGGGTAGCTGTTCTTTGGCATTCCATTACTGTGAGTTATGACACAGATAACAGGCATTGCTGTACTTCTAGGGCCATGTCATGTGAGATATATATTAATGAGAGACTCAGTAATTAATGACAAGGTGTAGTTTTCAAAAGCTTTTGACTTATCCAGGATTTATTTAAAGTATAAAGAATAAAAGGGACGGAATCTAAACATAGTCTTGAGCAGAATCTGCAAATGTTTACAGATTTTGTATTGTTAAACTAAAGTGGGACTTAGGTATTCTTTAGCGGAGTGTTTTGTAGTCTGCAGATAGGAAATGTATTTTACAAAACTCACGGATCTTGATTTTCAATTGAATCAGGTTCTCTTTGTTGAGCCTTAGGTGAATGAGATTCTGGTTAGCCAAACAAAGTAAGAAAGGTTTGAATTTTGTTCTGGCGTGTGTCCAGAAGCTGAAGAGCTTTTTAGAGTGTGTTAGAAATGACGTGAATAGTCTCAAAACTTATGGAGGTGAATTCTTCATGAGGTCACAGATGGTACTTAGCATCCTTTGTAGGAACCACCAGCTTTTAGAGTTTCAGTCCAAGTCTTCTGTGCTGGCTCCTGTCATTTTGCAGTACTTGGTGCTAAGGAAGGGAGTTAATGTAGAAGCAATTTTCAGTTTAGCAACATTTCCTATTAATTTAAATACAAATTCCAGGAGTGGTACGAATGTTGTTTGTGCTCTAAATAAGTGCACGTTGTGCACACATATAATTTAGGGTATTTTCTGGCTTATTGATCAGTGCATTGAATCAGAATTCTGTCTCATTTAAGTATGGATTAAAAATTGGATCAGTCTTTCTTACACTTTACCTGTTTCAACAGTTTATATATATCATTATGCAGCAAGGAGCATGACCCATACTGTATGGAAGCTGTGTTGTAGTGGGTGGGAGTCACAGGACACTAATTGCTAATGAGAGAGGACTAACTATTGCTAACTATAGAGGAAGCTCATTGCTTCTGTAACAGCAGAAACATATTTATAACAAAGACTTTGTTTCTTGAACTTCAGTTTTTCTTCCAAAAGCTTGGAGAAAAACTGCTTGATAAAGCCCTGCTTTGCAAATCCACATTGCTCTCTAATAAGTCAACAAGTAAAATTACAGATATTGTCTTCAGAGCTCTTTTCCGACATGCCATTCTGTCATCTGGCTTGTTCCTGCTCAACTCTTCCTTTTCCATAACTAAACTTATTCCCGTGGTGGGAAGTTGTTCATTTTCTGCCATGGCCTCAGAGCCGGTCAGTGCCTTCATTTTGTAGCAATGTCTCTTCATAGCAGGCTTGAAATGGACGAGGCACTTGTTTCTCTGTGATGATGTGGTTTTAAATTCTTAGTCCTTTTTAAGTTCAGAGACGGCAGTTTTGTATGAAACAACCTCCAAAATTTAACGTTAGCAAGAACGGGCAATTCCTGTCATTCTCTGCCCCATGTTGAATGTTCATTGATGCTGGAACTGAGTTACTTGATTTTTGTTTCATCACTGATTTCCATCATACATCATTTAGAGGCCCTGAGTATGCTTCTCTGGTATTTCAGTTATATATGAAAATGAAAGCAGAGTGTAGTTTGTGCTGCTTAGAAGCTTGTTCTTATTTTCTTTTTCTTAGCTTTATCAGCAAAGTTGCGTACACTCTATTGAGGTTTACCAGGTCTTTCAACTAATGCATTGAACCTTTCAGTTTTGTTGTCTTGGTTTTATTTATGCTCAGGTTACAGGTAAAATTCGAGTGTATTTATCTTTCAAAATGATATTGGATGGCATTAGGTTGGACCATTTTTTAGTGGATGAAATTTGTTAAAAGCAAAGCACTTACTTGTATGTTGCACATTTCCCAACCTTGTGATTGCTACCAAGCTACTTTTAAAACTGTTCAGAATGCTAAATTAAAACATTTTCAGTAAATGCCATACTTAATATATAGTGATAAGTAGTTAAAGACATTTTATATAACATGGGATCTTTATCTTTTTATTGCATGAGGGCTAAGTGGATGTTATAGTGTATTTTCTTTAGCCTATTTGATCTCCCCCATGCACATAATTTCTGCTGGCACTTGGGTAGTGTTGGCTTCTTGCTGCAAAAACAGCCACAAAGTGATCAGAGCTTTTGCAGAGTATGTATGCACTCATGTATTCTAAACAAAACCTGCACTTAATGTTTTTGCGGGCACTACAACCTCTCAAAATTTCTTGAAACATGGATAAGAGTACCCAGAGGCTCCCAGTACACATTGCCCATATATTGTCAGGGGCTTCTCAGAGTACTGATGTTGTGCTGCTCATGGTGGATTTAACTGACATTTTTTAAAAGTTGGTTTGTCCCAGACCCTATAGCCTCTATCTTCCAGTATTGCTTAAAATTTCAGTAATTTAAGAGAGAGAATGTTTTTTTTTTCACATGCTTTTAAGTGCCATGAGATTACCATGATGATTGAATGAAAACTCATTCTGTCGAACATCTGCCAGCTTTTGGGTTTGGACTTGGCCAGTATTGGGTACATGAAGTGATCCTGTTTGACTGCATAATTGACATCACAAAGTGCCTTTTTCCTTTTTCTCAAAATGGCTTCTCAGGGTAGTGTAAATCAGACATACCTCCAGTGCCCTGCAGCTCTGTCTGCTGTTCTCCTCTCCTGATCACTTGGGGGAAAAGTAGTTGTCCTGAAAGGTTTGATGGGATTCCTGCAAAACCAGAGAATCTTTTAGTTGGCACCTGCTCTGCTGACACAGGCTGAATGTCTTTAGGCAAGAAGTACTGGGCAGGGATCATGGCATATCCAGTTATTGCCATCTTCTGACTCCAGTGGTGTGGTTCTCTATGGCTTTGTTTAACTGTCAGAGTTTCATTGGATGGTGTGTGAGGAGTCAGGTGTTCCTGAGGCTGGATTAGCAGAAAGACCATCTGGAAGCATTGAGGCTCTTCTCAGCCAAGTTGCCATGCTCAGCATGGCTGAATGATGCACCAAGATGGATGAGCCTTCCCCTTTGTCACTGTCAGGCCCGAGCATTTGGTTTGGTTTCTTGAGCTCAGTGCCTTGGCTTTAAGTTATGTCACTGTGTGCCTGCAGTGGCTCTTACGTGTTAGTGCCCACCTGAGGTTTCCTGAGTGTAGCAAAAATGTGTGTTATATTTAATTTGCTGTTGTTATGGATGAGTGTAGAAGCATATCAGTAACCTTAAAAAAATAATGAGTTGGAGTTTGATAGTCTTAAGCAAGCAAAACTAAGCCCTGGTTCCGCAAACTCATTTCAGCTCCAAGTATCACTCTCACTCATGCCTTCTGAGTAGGAAACAACTCTTCCATAATTTATAATTTAATTTCTTTTTTGTAATTACAGAAGAAACCTTGCCTGGAATATTTACTTTGCCTTTTCTGCTTAGCTTTCCCATTCTCATTCTTTTATGATTTTGATTTTGCTCTTATTAACATTCTTTGCAGACACACTGTCACATCAGCTTTGTGCTTTAAGTAATATGGTTTACTACAGCATCCATTTTATCTTACACTATAAGCACAATCTGATATAAAGCCTTTTCATGTACAATTGCTCTTGTGTTTTCTTGGATCCCATTTAATGTGATTTTGTTCAATTATTATTTGTACTTGTTTTTAATACATAATATTGTCATGTGATTGAAGAGGTATTTTTTCTACTTTGGAAGACATACTCTAGTTAGAAATGAACATATGGCACCCTTGAATATCCCTGAAAAACAGACATTTTATACTTTCAGTGTGAAAATTTTAGTAAGTTAATAAAGGAGGTTTCCAGCATTTGTTTTTAGTGCTTGTTGTGGCAGTCTGGAAGCATGGCACCCTGAAGTCTATTTGATACAACAAGTGCATTTGAAAGTGTATTTATTTACATACAAAAGATGATGCCAAACTGAAGTTACACTTTCAGTACTGGGCCTTTTAATGTGTTTTATACTTCTGTAAGCAATTGATATTTGAAGTGATTTCACATTTTTCTCCCCCACAAACACATACAATTCTCCTTGAGATTTTAGAATAGGGAGGTCAGAATAACTTTTGGTGGAACAGGAGTGGAGGGGAGGGGTTACAGAAGAGGGCTTACATCCTGCCATGCTGTTCCTAGTATGATAGCAAGTATTTTATTCATGGAACTTTATTCATGGAAGTCTAAGGTAAGATAAATACATCTAGTAAGTATCACATTATCTTCATTCTCAGAATTGTGCTCCCAGTTTTACTATATGCTAAAGTCTTTTTCCATGGAACTAACTAACAGTATATATGTTTCAAATTAATATAAAATTTGCTTTTTTTGATTTGGAATGCTTAAACATGGCTCTCAAATATGGTAAATTGAGAGGTTTGTACACTTGCTGTTTTGAGGCTCCCATCAGATCAGCCTGGACTTTTGGCAGCTCTTTCAGTCCAAAGAGGGTTTATAATGTAAACTAAATACAGTCTGACATATTTATCTGTATTTATTTTTGTATATGTATGTGTGAGGATTGTGGTGTGTTTGAAGAATGTATCTGTGTGTGTGACAAAATGCACAGATACCGATACAACTAATAGCAACAGCTCTTGAAGCAGCAGGACTTGGTGAAATTAGGATGGTTCTTCACACCTATTGTGTCCCCCCAGCAGAACAACGTTGAAATGCGTGCTGGAATGGCGCGTGTTCTCCACAGGAGTGCTACTGCAGTGTCCATGAACAGTTCTATCCGGAGCTTGCCAGTGTGCTCACTGTTGGGAATCTGTCCCATGGCTCCTGAGAGGATTCTAAGCACGGCAAGCTGAGTCTACTGAGCTGCTGCAGGGGCTGTCCTGCACCAGCCTGAGCTTGTTACAGAGTCCCCCTGGGTGTCTGTGGCTGGGCTGCGACTGCAGCTCTGCGTGGCTGCTGGGTGCAACCTGCAGCTCCACTGGCACTGCCATTGAATGCTATGGCCTCTGGGAAGAACCAGGAGGTGACGTGGCTTTTGGCAGGGTGGCACTTCATCAGTAATTACATGAGAAACTTCAAAACTATCTGCCAGCTAATAAATGAAAGTGGTAACTGGCTGCCCCTGCTAGAACAAACATAAGCACTTGCAAAGAATAAAGAAGACTTCCTTAGCAGTAAACTGTTCCTTGAAGTTGGCAGTGTGGGTAGACTTTGCCTCCCAGCTGCCCTTTGTTACTCCTGTTGAAGCGCCTGTCGGGTGGTGAGTTACTGCAGTAGTGGCAGCTGCTCTGACCTGACATTGTAGCGAGGAGCTGGGAGGGAAATCCCAGAGCAAACACTCAGTGGTTTTACTAAGGAAACATTTCAAATCTTACACAGTGGGGTATAGAATGTGCCCACTTTTAGGTTATGCAAACAGCAGATCTTTTAAGACCTTGATTACAGGTCCACACAACTTGAATATTTCTTTAATACAAATGGATCTTATATGCATTTATATAGAAATGCAAACTATAAATGTTTGAATTTTCATGTACATTACAACTAGGGAACCATATTTATGAAGATCGTACTTAACCTTTTGCTTTTAATCTTCTGACTTTGTGTATTTTTAACATTTCTTAAACTTCACATGAAATTCAGTAGCACACATTTCTAGCAAGAACATTAGATTTCAGCCAAGCATTTAATTTATTTCATTGAAAGTTGAAGGAATTAGTATAAATCTTAAAGGAAAAAGGTCTTTGGGATCTATAATATTTTTGCTTTACCCAACATATTCCTAATGACTTTTCTATTGATTCTGTTCTAGTTAGATGTTTCTCCTTTCTTTTTTTTGCTATATTCTTCCATGGAGCTGATCACAATTATATGAAAATTTAGGTTCATTTTTAATAAATGAAATCCTTGGCTAATTGGAGATGTGAATAGTTAAAAAAATTAAACATGAAACTTTGAATTTTTAATTGAGACAAAAATTCTCTACAATGTTTAAGGTAAAAGTCCTGCAGAAAACGAACTTCCAACATGAAGTATGATTGCTATGTTAGAATGTCAGAAATATTGCATGCTGGGTTTGAATGTTTCCACAGGTATATTTAGGTTTTTTCTGTGTAAAAATAAATAGGGGAAAAGCCACAGGGAATTTCTGCATAGAACTGCAGAGGAATATGCCATGAATAGCAGACTCTCCTGATCTCATGTAGGATTCTGCAGATCCCTGCCCTGTAGGAGACTGTAATTTTCAGTTGTCTTCCCTACATGCCATCACATACAGCCTCCCTTGTTCCATTTGGTAGCTGCTACTTTTAACAAATTGGGGCATTTTTCTCCCTTGCAGCACAGGAGCCCAGGATCTTCAAACTTGTGCTGCAAGTCTAATCCAACAGCCCAAGTAACACAGTGATTTCTCACTCTCCAAATCCATCTGTTGAATTAATGGCTATGCAAGGGCCCCTTTCTGGCAGTTGTCAGTGTGAAAAGCATCATTGAAGTGCTCTTCTACCAATCTCTTCTGTGTTCATTCCCCCACAAGTGCTAACAACAGAAACTATCTGACCTAGAGTAGATCTTCTCTAGCTAACAATAGTGAAGTTTTAAATAACAGTTGAGTATTTGAAACATTTAGTTATGAGCTTCTAGGAATACCACCTTGGAGTCATTTTATTCTGTTGCTATAAATAGAGGTATGTTTTGTTCAGGAGTGACTGAATTCACCCAGTGAGGTGATGGCATCAACTACCATTTGCTGCAATGATCCCCCAAAGCTTCCTACCTCTTATATCATAGTCCTCTGTATAGACTGGACAAGTATAAAGGAATTCACACAGTCTGGACTCACTGTACACACAGGATCCTGGGGAGTGTTTAGCTGAAGTATTTGTAAATTTGAGAACTTAACTTAGTCCTCTCCCTAAAAGCTGGGCTTCAATTCACTGCACATGCTTAAGTCCCTCCTGGCCTCCTAGATTCACATACTGCATCACAGTGTGGTGTTAAATTAATTACTGTGGATTAGAAAGGGATTAACTAATACAATTAATACATAATTAAATGGAATTACATTTTTTTGTCTGTTTGGGGTTTCAGTATTTAACTTTTATTTAGAAGTACAGTTTTGAACAGAGTCACATCCACAGCATGTGTGTTATATGAAATTACCAAGCTCTGCCTGGTTCAGAGCTGAAGTATTTGAGAAGTAGCTGTTTTCTAAGGTTTCTGTCTGTAGGCCAAGTTCTGTCATGGGTCCATCCATATTTATCTCAAGCTGCTTTCTTGTGGAAAACTCCACAGAAATGTTAAAGTTATTTGGGAGAGAAAATCAGGGAAATTAATCTTCATTGCCCATCCAGTGTGATACAAAAGTGTGCTTCATTTTTTGTTAAAAGATGTATCACAGCATGTCTGTTCTATGAGTGATCATGAATAGTATCATAGAGATTTTCCAGAGTAATGAGTGTGCAACAACACAGCAAACTTCTTCTTTTACTGTTCTACCCTCCTTATCGCTTTGTGGTACTCTTTGATGTAGTGGAAATACAAGGAGAAAGTGTGATGGTGATGGTACTGGATGGCATGGAGTGCCTGTGAGGACCTGGAAGATTTTATTTTTAGAAATTTTTTAGTCACCCTGTATATTTTAAAATATATATTACATGTATATTTATAATGCTGTTTGATTTGAGTGCTATTACACTCCTCTTAAGTCTACAGGAATCTGTTTGTGTAGTACACTGTGCATTAAAATACCACCTCAAAAGCCACAGCAAGCTTGTTTTTGATTTCTTGAAAAAAGCAGGATGTGCCTTTGCTGTGCTGCTTTGGAACCTGCACTAACTCAGTCTGTCCCTAGGTATGGCAGAATGTGAGTGGCTTGGTGCTGGACATTTTTCCCTATTTATGGCTGCTGTTAAAGACTGTAACTTTCAGATTTAAAGTACAGCTAAGACTTTTAAACAATCTGGATGAGAAATACTGTCTCAGCAACTCTACTATATTTTCTTTTGAATTTTCTTCTCCTTCCATCCCCTTCCTCTTTTTCATAGCAGCATATTATCTCCAAGCAATTTATATGATAGTTCATCATAGGAAAGTCTTATGCTGCTGCTGTAGAATTAGATTTTCTCCAACTAATTTTCTATTTTCCTGCTGTACAACTGCCAGAACACTTTGGTGAAAGGTAGATGGATATTCAATTAAAAACTTCCATACTAGAAACTTAGAAAATTGCTTCTTAGTAAAAGGCAGATTAACCTTAAGTATACTTCCTGCTGTCAGTTCAACAGTATTGCTCTATTTCTACTTAGGTTTGCCTTTCCTTCCTGCATCATCTGTGAATGACAGTAACATCTGATTAAAAGAAATTTAACATCGTTTTTGCTCCCTGCTAATTCCTCCAGTAAGCTTAGAGTTGAAATACAAACCAAAGTACTACTGGCCTTTAAGGTTTCTCTATCAGGTTTTAAGACTGTCATATTTCAAATATGAAGTGCTGTGGCATTTGGTTTTTGCATTAGAAGTAGTAAGTGATGGTTGTATTTGCTCTGCAACACACCAGTTATGACACATGCACTTCCCAGGACACTTCTCCCCAAGTGAGTACTGGAAAAGTATGATGTTTTATCAGCATCATCTTGGAGTCATGCTGAACTTTTCTAATATTCCCAATGTGAAAAAGTAGGAGAAAAACTGATATCTATGTATCAGAAAGAAACAATAAATATTTAGAACAGTGTAGGTTCCTCGTCTTCTCCTATGACTGGATCCCAGTCACTTTTCAAGAGAATTTGTTATCCCAGGGATAAAAATCCCCACTCTGTCCTTTGAGACAGCCTGGCCACCCTCCACACCTTCAGCTGATTGACACCAGTGTTTTGGAGAGTGGATTAAAATGTGCAATATTATGCATATTCCAGCAACATAATTCTTTCTGAGATTTTAGGATTAATTAGGATCTGAAAATTTCAGTGTTTTTTCTGATAATTAAAGGGTTATGCATTCTAAATTTTTGTTTCTGGGTTTTTTAGGCTGTTTTATGCATGCTTATCTAGAATGAAATTTGTTTCACAGTATTACAAACTATATGTAACTGAATGCCAGAAAAGGGTTATACTGAGAGGCTTTAAATTCAAGGCTGTTCCTGCATATTGATTGGAAAAGGGTAATTGACACAGGGGGGAGAACCCGTGATACTCCAGTTGTAGCAGTGGAGGCTGAGGTAATTAATTTCTTCTGAGGTACTTCACATCTCACAGCGTTAGATCCATACGGAGTATTCCATGAGGGCTTGAAGAGGAGAAAAATGACAATCTCATATTGAAGCTGTTGAGGAAAAAACCCTATCTATAATGAGAAACAGTTCCACATGAAAGAGTCCTTATTTGCTCACTTGCATATGATTTTCCATACCCCTTTTTAAAAAATATGCTTACCTGTTTATCACAGAAATAGGTTTTCTTGAGCCAGGTGTCTTTAAAAAATTGCACTAGGGGTGGGTGTGTTAGAGTAGGGAATCTGTGTCACTGAGTGGAGGTGATTTTCAACTTAAAGTACTTGTGGGTTATTCATTCTTTATGTTTCCCATATTAAAAAAGAAAGGTAATAAATGTACTCCTAAATTAATTTCCCTCTCCAGGCTTTTGATGTACAGTAAAAATAGACTTTGAAATGCTGTATGAAAAGGCCTGGGAGCTTTTGGCTTTTCAAAGGAATTTTTGTCCTGTAAAATGTCAGAAATGTCAGGTTCTGCCGTAACTGCCTTGTCAGAGGATTCCTTGAGTAACTTCTGAAATGTTCATTTAAGAGATTTCTCCGGCAGTGAATTCTGTGCATATAATTGTTCATGCATCTAAATAATTCCACATTTCAATAGGTTGCTTGTGCTCAAAAAGTTATTCCTATCCCCTTCCAGGATGGGGAACCAAGAGGTCTTTAAAACATTTTGTTTGCAAGCATGAGACATACTTAAAAAGAAGAAATGTAAACAGCTGGCTCATTTTTGTGTTCCAGCCCAACACAAACTTGTCCACTGAGTTCTGCAGGTTTGGAGAAGGTCATTGTTTTGTTCTGGTGTATTAACCAGATCTGGCACCTCCAACAAGCAATCTTGGGTTTTACTTGGACATTGCACTTTGAGGAACAAGTTGAAAAATTGAAAGGTAAAATAATATTTAAATTAATTCTGCATTTAAAGGACAAATCCCAGGGCCTAGTGGTACAAAGGAATACAAGGAGGTTCTGTCTCAGACTTGGCATTTCTCACAGGTGTTTCATAGCCAAACAGTCATCTTGGATTTTTTTCACTGTGTGACCTTCAAGGTGACAAATCCTTTGTCTCCTCCCAGCAAAGAATGCAGGAAGTGGTATTAGTTTTATTTAACTATTGATGGCTGAAGCACCGTGTTAACTAATTGTGGCAGAAGTGAACCAATTGGGATAAATGAAGACTGCAACAGGATTGAACTGAATCATCCCTTATAAAGGCTTACGGGCTTCATTGGGGCTTTTTGAGACAGATGCTTGTAGGCATCTTTACTTTGTTGAATTCCACAACAGGATTTGAAACATCAGGGTTTCTATAAGCTGTGTATGAAAAAAAAAATTTTGTCTTTGCACAAAAAATTCAGATGTGGAAATTTCCCAAGTAATGACAAAATTGTTTCACCGTGCAAAATAAATTGTAAAACTGCTTTTTATACTATTTTTAAAAATCTTATGGTTTTGCTTAGAATTCACAATGACTTTATAACTCAAAAGAAGAACCATTTATAAATTCATATGCAAAAAAAGTCATTAAATGTTACATGCGAAATTGTAACAACAGACATCAAATGCTTGGTATCTCTATAGAGTCTGTGACTTTGCTTTAATGTCCTACCTAAGTTGTGTGAGAGTTTGTTTCTTTGGGGTTTTTTTGATTAAGGTACAATGAACAGGATCCTCTAATTGCTGAGCATAGGATTATTTTCAGTCAACACATAGCCTGAAACAGTCAGTCATTTAATTAGAGCTCTGACATTTATTAAGCTATTGTAGTATTGATTGGTGTTTACCTTTTAGCTTGGCTTCTTTTTTTTTAATATTTCCGTAGAGAACTGATTATGATAAACGTGCTAGTCTTTCAAAAAATAAAATTGTTCTTGGACACATAGAACTATATGAAAAGTTGTTTATCACAGAGTCATGGTACAGATGCTGGAGACAATTGACAGAGGGCAGGTTTAGATCAGATATTGGGAAGAAATTCTTCCCTGTGAGGGTGGAGAGGCCCTGGAACAGGTTGCCCAGAGAAGCTCTGGATCCCTGGAAGTGTCCAAGGCCAGGCTGGATGGATCTTGCAGCAACCTGGGATAGTGGAAGGTGTTCCTGCCCATGGCAGGGGTTGGAATGAGATGGGCTTTAAAGTCCCTTCCAACCCAAATCATTCTGTCATTGTGGGATAAACCAAGAAAATTATGCTAGTGGATTGCATTTTTTTTCTGTTTATTCCTCCCAAGATTGTGCAATGGGTGTTTGGGAACAGACACATCCCATGAAACAAAACGTGCTTAATTTCTGGCCGTAAGCCTTTAAATATGGAGATGTATTAGCCTAAGTACTAGAAGAGATTAGATGAACACTTAAGTAGTTCTGCCCGTATCTTCCATGTAATCTACTGATCAGTGTAACTATCAGGTAAACATTTGTAGGCCTTCAGGGGTATCAACAAAGTGAAATTAGAACCCTCCTTAGAGTATCTATATAGTCCTTTGTTTAAGCTCTCTGCAACTCGACAAAGTCTAAAGCTTATGGAATTCCTGCAGTCTTTGTTGCCGCTGGTAACTGTTGGCATGTACCCACAAAGGCTTGGCTGGGGACTTGTTCCTGAGCCCTGCAAGGCTGTGCAGCCAGTGCAGATGTCTTGGTTTGCATCTGTGTTCCTTGGGGTGCTGAAGGACCTGTAATGCCTGGGAAGGTCACAATCCCCTGCTGGTATAAATGAGCTTCATCGAAACCAGTGGGGATATGGCCATGTGTTTCAGCTGAGAATCTGCCCTTAGATATGTCCTGGTTTAAATGGAAATCCAGCAGGAAAGATTTTCTTCACATGTGGTTTTTGAGGCATTAACTAATGTGGTTTGCCAGTGTGTGAAATAGGCCTGTATTATTTGCAGTACCCAGCATTTACCTTTGGGCTATCCAGTGTTAATTAAAAATACTTACTTTCCTTCAGTGGAATATTAATAACAGTTTGACGTTGTGCTTGTAAAATGTTTCAAATGTTAAAAATGCATTGAAATAGGAACTGGATATTGCTTTTAGGATCTTCATGAGGGAGCAATATAGCTGTTACTACATATATTTTACAGGAAAAAACAGTAGGTGAGTGCAGGGTAACTGAAAGGCTCAAGTGCCTAGTTTTTAAAATCCAGACCCAGAATAATGTGCATAATTTTTGTAGACCTTTTCTTAATTCAGTCAATCTGTACAAGAAGGAACTTTTTCAGGATAGGCTTGTTTGTTTTGAAGTACAGCAGTCACAAGGACATTAGTTGCCAAGCAGATGCAGAGTATTGCAACTCCAGACGTGTGAGTTCCGTCGCTGGGGAGTGAGACAGCTGCACTCTGCTGAGTGTGGAGGTGCTCAAGTCACCTTCGGTTTCACTGTGCCAGCCTTTCAATGTACACTTTTAAAACATTACATCTGCTCTTTTTCGGTTATTCAAGAGTGGAGTCATCTCATGTAGCTCTTGGACTGTTACTGTCAGATCCAAGATGGAGGTCTGCAGAGGAGTGTGAACTCACAGGAGTACTTCAGATCCCAAGGTACTTGGGACCAATGGATGTTACCCTACAGATGCAGGAGAAGGCAACATGAGGCCAGTGATGTTCGAGAGTGTTCCCACAGGGGACTTTGTAGCCAGGTGTCCCCCTGACTGGAAAAGACTGTGTACGATTTTGAAGTTCGTAAGTCTTTATAAGTAGAATTTATCCAAACAGTAGTGTGGGTTTTTTCATGTTCAAATTTCTTTAGGGGAGAATGAGAGTCTGCAGTCATGAGGTTACCTGCACTCTGGACTTGTCCATATTCTACAGCCTGAAGCTGCATTTACAGTGCCTTTGCAGTGTATTTATTTCTTAGGGAAAACATGAGGTGAAGAATAACTTCATTTACAGTTATATTTGCTCTCTAAACATTGACTATATGGTAAGAATTTGCAAATAAAGTATTTTTAACTTGTTCACTGTAATATTTTATGCCACTTGCTGCCTGAGGTTATTTCATATTAGCTGCTCCAAAGATTTAGGTTAGCTTACAGCCAGTTGTATCATTAGTGGCCACTGCTGAAATTACAGATTACCAGAGAATTCGAAAAATATCCCAATATTTTGCAATGATTTTTTTTTTTGGTAGGAAAATAGGCTCTAAATATAAAGCTTTCAAAGGATTTGCCAATGCATCCTCATAGTCTGAAAATGCATAGGTATAAGGTGAGTTGTATCCACAGTCTTTCCTGGCCCTGTTTACCTGGCAGTTCAGAAGGGATCATTTTGTTGTCAAGGTTGACAAGAGCTTGCAAAGCATAATAGAAGAGTCATTATTTACTTTGGTTCCTGTGCAAGCCTTGGTACAAGATGTGATGGCATTGCTGTGGAACAGAAAGTGAGTATCCACCTCCAGGGATTCCTTGCAGGTTTTAAGGTGAAGTTCAGACCTTTCTCCAAGACCTGGTTTTGATCATCTGTTCCCTGAAAGACTATAGGCAATTTCAGAAATAGAAGGTCATAGGAGATTTTCTAAGTCTCCCTGAAAATACAAGCTCAATTTTAAAATCTGTTTTTCCTTTCAGTTGATAGAGAATGTGCTAATAATTTCAAGACATTTTTGACATTGCACATTCAGTTTTAACGTAAGAGTTCTTTTCTTGTCACCTCTAGGTTTTATTTTAATATTAAGCATATTGTCCTGTTCGTAAGTTTCTTTAATAAGGAAATAACTCTGGTTGAAGTATGATATATAGATAGCAAGGTTGTACTCCTAGGTGCCTACCAAGATATTACTACTTTCATATTAATTTTAATGTTATTTACAAAATGAGACAGTCATGTTCATAATGGAGACTTCCTGGTGGTCTGTAAATGAAGTCCGAATACTGTGGTCAGTGTACACAGCTATTTCTTAGCATTTATGAGAATCTGGTTCTTTGTGCTGTAAATGTCATGTGTGCTGACTTTGTGTAAAGAACCACTGTTTGTGGTTCTTTCCTTTAGACCAGGGCAGTCCAAGGTGGTGAGCAATGATTGCTTGCTTTGGGCAAATAAAATTCATCAAGCATTTTGGGTTTTCATGTAGTTTCTGTACTAACAGGGGAAAAAAAAAAATCAAACCAGCTAGTAGGCACAGAAGTTTTATGGTAATATTGTAGGAAAAAAAGGCTGAGCAGTCCAGTAAAGTGTAGAGTACACTTTTCAAATAGGTAACAATGACAGAAGCATTTTGCTTATAGGTGGAAATAAAATAAATAAGATTGTTTCGAAAGTATACAACTAATTCTCTTCAGACCTCTCAAATATCTCAAGAACTCAGTCTTCTAGATGCTGAGAATGAATGTGCTGTTGAATGAAGAGATTGCCATTTCACGGACAGTGTTGGCATTACAACATCTTGGACATTCCAAAACTCACCTATTCTGATTTACAGGAGGAAAATAATGAATGCTGCAGACAAAAGCATAACCAAATTGCATTGTGGGCACCTGAACTTGTACATTAGTTGTAGAAAGAGAACAGTATTTTTCACATGAATAGGGTATTAATGAATTGACATAAATATGATTGTTGTTGTTATTACTATTATTAATCATCATCACCATCATCACTATCATCATAATTCTATTAATGTTGTTGTTGATTACACTAGGAGTATTACAGCAATTCAGAAGTTAAGAAGTGTTTATTTTGTTCCTACATACTACTTCTAAAGCATGTGTTTTGATTCAGCAAATTATGTTTAACATCACAAATGGGCATTCTGTGAATATTGTGGTACTGGCTCTTGAAATGTATGAAAAATTTGAAAAATCCTCCAGCATGTATGATTTACCAAATGCTCTGATGCACTGGGGACACAAAGAATGTGCTTGCTAAGGAATCCCAGATAACCACTGATGTGTTTTCTGTCCCATTGGTTGCAGACTGACAAGGCAGAGAGAAGCAATGCCTTGACTGTTGCCATAGACAGTATGTGCAAGAAGACCAGAGACCTCCGCAGACAGGTGAGCACCTGGGCAAATGAAAAGGGAGAAAAAGGTCTTGAGGGATTCTTTTCAAAATTGCTGTTTTCAGTTTATGCATTTTGAAAATAAGAATTTTTTTTTATATTAAAAATGTATTAATGACAATTGCACTATTCCACAGAATATTTACATACCAGTTTTCAAAATTCTGGGAGAAAACCCTGCCAAATGATACTGGCTGAATATATATTTGTACATGGCAAAACGCTTCATGTATGCATGTCTAAATATATTTGCTGTAGATATATATCAGTAATGTACTCTGGCCATCAAGACTTGTTTAATTTTCAATAAGCTTGAATTATTACTGGTTGTTGGAACAGACACCTTGAAGGAACTACTGAGTCACTATGTGTGGGTCTTTACAGTTGTCAGAACTCCTAGCCCACAGGAGGGCCCTTGGAATGCCTAATCCACAGTCCACCCCCCCTCATTTTACATGCCAGTGTCCTAAAACTAACGTGAGATATGGACCAAAATCCACTATTTCAGTGAAGTGCAGAAGGTTAGCAGTAGACATCAGCTGTGTTTACGTCCTTTCTCTGCAAGAAATACCTTTGAGAAAAATTGCAAATTATGCTGAAAGTGTATAATGTGCCAGTTCAGAAAAAAAAACCCCTAGAAAGCCAGTAGTTCTTTCAGCCAGGCTGCCCCAACCAAGTGTATGAAAATTTACAGCTACACAGAACATGAGAACACCTCTTTCATCCTGTCTCTCTCAGGCCGTTTATCAACTCCCTGGTGGAAGACTATCCCTCCCAACTTTGTGTTAGTCTTGCAGGCCAGCCTGTGCTTCAAGATGAGGAATAAATTCCTTCCTGCTCCCATTATCAGCCAGGGGAAACCTTGAAAAATGAGAAGAGTATCATATAAATATAGTGTTTACAACTAACTAGCTATCCAATTTCTGTTTACATTCAGTCAAAAATATGTTCAGTGCAGAGACCTGCATCACCAGCTCAGTGTGTCTAGGAGCTCTCCCATTCATTCTCTTCCATGAGTTAATTAAACTCCAGCTTATAATACTTTACTGACTCTGTTACAGTGGTTAGAAGCTGTTAACTAATTCAATTTGTGTCTTTCTGTACACCTTTGGAAAATGTTCAGGCTGAATGTAATCATGCCCAATTTATAGTCAATCTAGAACCAGTAATTTTCTCTTAGGAGAACAGCTCTGTGCTTCTTGACATTTTTTTCCATTGGAAAGCATTTATGAGATATATTTTATTTATTTCCTCCAATTCTATGTTCATACATATGAATTGCATAAGAATTGTTTTAGGAAGAGTGGTTAGTGCATGCCTAATTCCTGATCTGGGAGACAAGAAATTGTGAGTTTTTGTGCCTGCAGATACTGCAGTACAGTCTTATTTGCTTTTACTTATGAACATTCCTTATTCTGTCTCCCAGCAATTTTACAAGAAACGTGACAATTGTTGTTTGCTCTACTCTTGCTTACAGCTTTTATAATACTTTATTGTTTAATGATACTGTGTACCTTTGCTGCTATTCCATCAGGCGCTCACAGTGGATTCAGGGCTGTGGCGTGCATTGTACCGGCTTGCAGTCATGACTAGGATTGCCTCTGCAAAATTGGGGTTAAAGATGAAACCTTATAAAGCTGTATTTTTAAAATCTTTTCAGTAGTACCCAATAAACAAAACCATCAGAGGGGTGCTGTCCCAGTCAGCAGTCTGGCTGGGGGTTATGCCATGGGCCCCTTTGAAACACCTTTGCACGCCACAGCAAGGGGAGTGAAAAAAGGCTTGTGTCTGGCAAGACTTGAAGGCAAAAGTAGCTGTCCCCAGAACAGCATATTCTGGGAGATGTAAAAATTCTCAGGTTTTTCAAGAGAAGCTATTTGCATTCATTTCAGGAGCTTGTCCACTACTTCTGGGGATTTTAAACCATTCTGATTTATTTTCATTTTTACTAGTATTGTGCTGGAGATGTGCATGTCACTTCTGTGTGTGCAGTTTTACCTAGATCACTGCTTCCCTGCTGAGGAGAGCTGGACAAATATTTAGGAAGGAATTGCCTATTCATTCCAATTTGTAATTATGTGAAAATTACCACACTCAGTTCTTGCCTCCCAGTTCTTTCCCAGTGTAACATGAATGGACTGCACAGATGTTTCTCCTATGGTTTTTCTGCAGTTCTGGCTGGTTGGTTGTTTTAATAAATGTTATTCCTGATGATTTTTTTATATTTCTATGTTACTTCTTCATCATAGATTGCCTTCCTGGCATCCCTTTGAAACAGGAAAGGGAGATCCTTCAGTAACAACTACTCTAAGGTTTGTCCAGGCCTTTTGCCAGGGTAGTCTTGTGAAGGAAGAGGCAAGTAGAGGCAAACACACTTTTCTGTACTCATCAGTACTGATGTTGAGTAGTGTTGCGAACAGCTGCTGGCATTTTCTTCTCTACCCTCCACTGTTTTTGACAACCTTCTGCCCCATGTTTTATAAACAATATGCTTCTATGTTATCTTTTTAATACATTTTAGTATCAAAACAAAAATTCTTCATGCTTCTGCTTCTGCAACAGTCTGCTCAAAGGGTAAATGTAAGACCTTGCATCTTAAGAAGAAAACAATTTGTCAGACATCATCCTCCCCCTCCTTTCCCTCTTCTGATGGTGTCTCTTTCACTTAAAAATATGAGAAAAAGTTTAATTATAGCACAATAACTTTGCTAGCATTGCCTGCTGGCACTATGGTGCTGTCCTTTGTACATATGCCTTCCTTTCTTGGCTACTTAGCTTTTAGCATTTTGCCCTACAGGTGGCCAGAGTCAGAAACAGACTTACTGAGTCATGGAAAAAATGCTTGTTAGGATTAGCATGAAAAGAAATAGATATTGCTTCAGATATTCCTTTTTTCTTTTGTCTTTTCCTTCTTTTTCTATGTTGTATTTCTTTGTTCTTTAATGCTACACAAGCCATTCTTTGAAACTCTCAGCTTCATGTATTCCTTTGCAAAGCTGGAACAGGAACATAATTTCAAACTTGTTTGTATTCAGCAAAGACACAGCATTATCTTCGTTTTTTTGAAGAAAATATGATTTGCTGCATAATTGCAGGATAGAGCATTTCTTAGAACAAAATAATAATGATAATTTCTGCATGAAAGGATAATTGAGCCAAGAAAACCAGTGAAAAGCTATAGCAAAGAATTATGCAAGGAGAGATAAAATTAGGCTGTGGGTTTGAAATTGGACGTCTCAAGCTCACCACAAATGTGACTGAGGTTACTGTAGTCACAGTACACTAAGGGTGTGAAAGTCCTGCAGTCTGGGCTGTACAGAGCCCCAGAATATTTCTGTTGGAGATAATGAGTCATCGGGCATGGATATGATGGGTTCCACAACTTTTTGTTGTTGTTTTTTTGTAAATTGACATCTTAATTTTTAAACTGTGACTCCTCAAGGTCACATTAATGTACCTAATTTTAAACAGGTAAGAATATCTGTTTTCTTAAGTTGAGCCTTTACAACACAAGTCTTAACTTGGCAGGACTCAGAGGTTTGATGTATTTTATTTCTGGTAGTGAAACTTTCTAATAACTTTTTTTTTTTTTTTTTTTAATTCCAGCCTGAATAAAGCTGAGAATGTAAGAAATCCAATTTTGTATTGGAATCCCACTTTGTCTTTGCAAATTACTTTTCAGAACATACACTATCTAGACAGTATATCCTACTGTGATAGGCTACAGTAAGGAGACAAAGAAACCATTCCAAACATAAATTGCTTGTGTTTGTTTGAGAGGTTTGTCTGTCCATCTGGTGGGTCAATGAGAGCTGACTTTAGGTGGTGAGGCCATCCAAAAGCTAATGGTGGAATTCATATCCAGATCTTGTCTGATAATCAACAGATTTCTCCACAATTCTTTCTGCTGTGCATGGGCCCTGTCCTACCTGCAAACACAGCAGCAGCAAAAAGACTGTCGTTTTTTCTATTTTTCTTGTGGTAGGAGTCTTTACTGAGTTTTCACACAGATACATTGGAGCAAAACACAAAGTGAAAACAGGTACTTTGGCAACAGCCTGTAAGAGCTTAAAAACATTCTATGTCCTTTTCTGTTCCTATCAATATCTTTCCTATATACTGTAAAAATATTGGAGTAGGAAATTCAATGAACTCTACAATTAAGTTGCATTTTGTGTATTGTTCCAGTTGGTATGTGTGTTGTAGTGCTGCATGATCTAAATGAACAGTTGTCATGTGTAGATAACATGCAAAATAACCTCATAAGTGAAGTAATGTCCCAGTGATCAGTTACAAGCTTCTGTGACGCCTAATTTAAGACAGGTAATTTATAGCAGAATGTTACACTTCTTTAATAATTTAAGTTAGAAGTTCAAGAACAATTAATTTAAACAGAGAAAATTGAACTTCAGCCTCATTTATAGATCTTCTTGCTCTATTAATACATTATCAGGTGGCACAATCAGTAATCTCATTGACATAATTACCATGAAGGTTGCCATTCTGCAAACCAGACCGTGTCGGTGGGTTTCCCAGCAAGAAAATACTTGGGTAATTTTGGAATTATGGAAACAGGGGATGTATATATTTTGTGAGTACCAAGAAGATTAAATTAATATTTTCTTTGTAAAACTAAATAGCCTTTTCCCTTGGCATCTGAATTATAAGGAAGAATACCCAGGAGATATGAGGTCTGGGCTAATTGATTTTTCATGTGTGGAATTGCTTAAGTAGCCTGTTTATCAAGGAAGGGGAACATTCTTTTGGCTCCCTTGATTTCAAGAGGACCAGTACGTGTTGGAAGTGTTTTATGTGTTGGTGCTCACACTTACAAACAGACATATTTACCTAGTGGCATATTAAAGTTGTCCTTAAAATTAAATACAGTTTTCTGTCTAATACATAAATTGTAGCTGCCATACGTTTCAGACCTATGGTGCAAATAATGCAGGAATACAGTGTGTACCTGTTGGTGTTACAAAATAGGAATGGACAATAATTGCAGCAGACTGTAATGAATAGTCCAATTAGCAGGTACTGATGTACTTCTTTCTTTTGCAGCTCCGGAAAGCCATTATAGATCACATCTCAGACTCCTTCTTAGACACCACTGTTCCACTGCTAGTTCTCATTGAAGCTGCTAAAAATGGGAGAGAGAAAGAAATAAAGGAATATGCTGCTATATTTCGAGAACATACCAGCAGGCTTGTGGAGGTATGTTTGATGGAATTGCACTTTTTTTGGAATATGTGTTGTAAGTGACTTGCCACTGAACACTCCCTTTGCTGGCAGATATCAAAAAATGTTTAAAGCTGGCGTTTCACGAAAGAATAAATAAATGGCCTTGTGTAATAGTAAATGTACTCCATTTTTCCATAATGGTATGTAGTAAGACAGAGGGCTTTGTGCTTGTACAGCATTTCATTGCATAGAAATTAGATGGTGTGGAATTGTAATTTAAGAAATCAGTATAAGCCTTTCCACAAAGATATTCAGTGGGAATTTGATTAAATGTGTGTTTCTGGGAGTATTAGCTCGCAGTGTTCAGGATCCTGCAGCCCAAACTACAGAAGACACCGTGTGAGTGTCAGTTGTTTGCCAGCTTTCTTCCTTGGAAAGTCTGTAATCTCTGCAGTGATTTGCTGAAGGGGAAACAGGGCTCTGACACAGCTTAGAGCCAGGAGCCTGCTGGCAGAATCATTGAATATTCTCAGTTGGAAGGGACCCACAAGAGTCATCGAGCCCAGCTCCTGCCTCTATGCTAAATGAATTCCCCTGCACACATTGGAGACTCAGGATTCATTTCTAAAGGATGTACTTCTTTATTGCTTATAAATGATACTTCTTCATTTATAAAACTTAGAGATTTGCAGATATAACTGGGGGGAGATTTTTGTTTGTTGGACAGTCAGTCCTGCAAACATGACTAAATATACATTGACCTAAACTCATTTGAACTGGAGCTTGGAACACTGCTGGAATACTAAAGTCAGAAATTTACAGCAATATTATCTCGAGTGCCTGTAAGGAATACATTAGTAATTTTTGTGGGGTGTTTTAGCTTTTGGTGCTTTTGTGTGCAGTAATGCAAAAATGAGAAAAAAATCAATGAATTCACTCTGCGGATGAAAATTTACTTAGAAAAACTATTTGGCTCAGAATTAATAATAAATCTTGAGTGATCTAGAGATAATGAAAGAAAAATAGGTAAAGAGCTAAAGTAAAAGTAGGGTATTGCATTTACGTTTCTCTTCATGGTCACGCGATTACAGAATAAGAACAGTTGTTATTCTTTGATTTACAAGAGTATCTGATTTTGACCATGCTGCAAAATCAAATGACAGCTGAAACACAAACTCAAAGTTGCAAGCTTTTCAGATTTTTAGTACTGAAGCTAAACCATCCTGAAGTGACTTCATTTTTAGAAAGAACAGGTGATCACTGAAGATCAAATAACTTGACTGAATTTCTGAGTCCAGCTGAAATACCCAAATCATTATTCATTTTAGAAGATGTAAGCCTAAAATCCAATATTCATTTCCTTTCATGGGTTTGAATTTGTGTCCCAAATGCAAGGAATAGCTGGCCATGAGTGTGGGTGTGTGATTAGAGGGACTGATGGCTGCACAGATTCACTGCCTGGAAAATCCACAGACTGGTCTTGCTGTATGTGTGAATACACTCTGTGTGTGTGTGTATGTATTTATATTTATGCTGTGACTCAATGTGCTGCCTACAGTGAAGAAAACTTACTTTTAAAGAGAGCCTGTATGCAGTGCCACCTCCTATTGTTGAATTAGTTGTTCCAAATGTCACTTTACCAGGGATTATATCGTGGGCTGCTATTGAAAATTAACTTCAATTTTACGTTATGTTATTTTCTGGATATCTACTAGAACTAAGTATTGTATTTAAAATTTACTTACATTGGTTTAATGCTCTTACCAGTATCTCTAAGCAAGATCTTGATTGATGGCTTTTTGATAAACTGTATTTATCAACTGCTAAACTCTCCAGCAGATTAATTAGGTTGTAGTTGTACTGCATCCATCAACTGTGATCCTATCCGAGGTAAAACAAAACAGAAATGAAAAAAACATTAACAGCTAGGCAAGTGGCCATAAAGGGCCTTTGTAGATTTATCTCATTTTTAAGAAAAATTCAATCATTTCCAACAGCATCATGTAAGAGAAAGAAGTATGGCAGCTGTTTTGGGGAATGTTTAATACCAATTAAATTTATATAAATGGAATAGCTTTTAAATGCATTAGAGCAGTTATTAGAGCAGTTCTGGAAGCATATCTTGGGTTTTAGTGGCCTAAATCATGTTAAGCTGAGAGTACACATATTTTTAAATGGATATACTGGTGCACTGTGCTTTTGCTTTAACTTCTCAAGGAAAATAGTATGGATAGAGTTGGATCTGACTAACTGTGGTTTGCAGAAGCCTGTGTGCTTACGAAACACACACATACTTCAGAACTGAGATGTGGCACATATGCTTGGAGCTTGGTTTCCAGCTGAACACGGGGCCATGGACAATGCATGTGCTATAGAAATCAGGTCTTCCCTAAGCAGGGAGCCTGATTCTGCAAGAAGGGCAGGACAAATCAAAAGGAGATGAGTTGCCTTTGGATCCTTGCTATTTCTGTTATCCCTTTATTTATCACAGAATTTATGTTTCTTGGTGAAAATTCTTAATGTGTAAACATCACTTGTCCCCTTTGGGACAGGTGCCCAGCCTTTAGCCAGGGAGATGTTCCACAGCATGGTGTTGCCTCTCTCTGTAAGACTTGGAGTTGGATGACAGGTTAATTCAAGATCTAATCCAGAAGAAAATTCCCATAACTGATGAGAAAGTTGCCAAGCATTAATCTATTTTATTAGAGGGTTCTTAAATGACAAGTATGATTTGCATGTTTGCAGGAGAGGCCTCACATTCTTTCCTTTGTTGTTTATTTCCTGCACTGATACAAGAGACAACAAACAAATTACCTTACAACTTTGAGGTTATACAAATCTGAAAGCCAGTCATGTGTGCTGTTGCAGAAATGGGCTTCATCTCTGCTACTGAAAATAATTTAAGTATTGAAGTGCCAGATCATAGGTGGCATGTACCTGGCTTTGGAATACTAAGAGACAATAGGTGTAATTGAAATATTTTAAAAGCTAAACAACTAAGAAAAATGTTGCAGAAAAAGGCACAGAACAGTAACTGTACCAGAGAAGGCTGGTGAGACATCAGGTCATTGAAATACAACTATGAAAGCAGTTTTACCATCTAGGTATAGTTGTGGCATTGAGGGAGCTGGGTGGCTTGTGGGCACCAGATGATAGAGCAAAGGCCAATGATGCAAGCAAAGGTACCCATATTGTTAAATACGTAATACCTTGTTTAGCAGATTAAAAAAGGGTGTTTTTTTATTTTGTCAGCTGCAAGTAGCCTTTCTGGAGCATGGGACATAGCAGAGCTGCTTGCAAGCACTGAGAGGTGAAAACCAGCTCAGATGCTGACAATCCCTAGGCTTTATTTAGGGGAACAAAAGCTAAGAAAAAAAAGCCATTTGCATTCTCACTGTCCTTTGTTTCTGACTGTAAAGCACTCTAGGTGTGGGTCTGATCCCACTAAACCTTTGACATCTCTAGCATCCTGTGGTGAAGAATTTCACAGCCTATGTGTTGTATAGAGAAGTGTCTGTGAAACCCCCACATGATCTTTTCTTTTGCTGTCTCTGAATTCTGGTATCAGAAGAGAAAATGAGCACTAGTCCCTATTTTCCTTCTCCATGCCACTTACTCTTTCAATTTTTTTTATTGTTTTCAAAGTATTTCTGATCTTTTAAAATTTTCCTTATTTGGAAGCCACAAAAGGATCAGCTTGTTCCCTTCCCTATACCTTTTCCAGCACCTTGCAGCCCATGAGGTGGGAGGACAGAACTGTGCATGCTAATCAATACAGTCAAGATATTTCACAGAATCACAGAAACTGTTGTTTTTTCCTCACAAAACAACTGAATTTCATCTATGTTATAATTTATTCATCTAGTACCATGACATCCTTTTGCAAATCTTCATTAGTTCTTTTATTTACTGCTCTAAACAACTTGTTAAAATATGTGTAAACAAAATTTATAAAAAGTTAGTGCAGAGACCACGACCACAAGGAAATTCTTGGCTCC
>NW_008246060.1:1680788-1691380 GCF_000691975.1 Corvus brachyrhynchos
CTGATTTGTTCCTGAGGCTGAAACAAGTGGTGCTAATCTGTCTGAATTACCTGGGAATTTACTGGTTACTCAGCCACCCTAATTCTTGGAGGAGTCGTGGCATTCACATGCCTGGATCTCATACACAGTACACCAGTCCAGCTCTTTCATTCTTCCATTGCTTTCACGTATGAAAACATGGGCGTCCATTCTTGCTATTTTAACATTGCTCTTCCAAAAGTTATTTATGGCATAAGGAAGATGTATGACTATTTCCTTTTCATCTTATAAAGGTAACTTGTTGCACTTGAAGATAAATGCTGTGAAATCACCTATCTAATGACTGCTGAAGTTTAATTCTCTCCAAATTAAGGAAAAAGTGTTTCTAAAAAAAAATAGACTTTCCTGAATCCAATCACGAGTTCATCTTGAGTGAAGCAGTGTCTCAGCTCTATCCTGTCAAACACTGTTCCAGCTGAACATGTTCCACACACTTGTCAGGCTTCAGAGCAAAGTTGTTGAGCTGGGCCCATGATGTCAGTGTTGCAGCAAAGTTGGAATTGATAATAGTAATTAGAAAGCGAAGGCAGAACAACATGTCAAAAGAGATGATACTGCATTCTCAAAATAATCAGTGAGCAAGAATTTGAATCAGCATAGAGGTATTGCCTACTCTCATATATCCTTTGTTAATGTTGTTCTATGGCTCAGTTATAAATATGCTGTTGTTGCCATATGGATAAAACCATCAGTGTTTAATTTTCCTGTCACAATATTTCACTTGATTGCAGAAATTTATGAAATAAGTTTCTGAATCTGGACCACAAAGACCTGTGTATTTGTGTAGCCAGATCTCCAGTCACATAAAAATGGATTTTATTATTGCATCCAGCAAGTCCAGTGGTGATAGGTAATAAAATGATTTTGATGTTACAGGACTAGGCTATAAGTCCATTTTTCAGTAAAACAAGCCATTGATAGTTATGTTATTTCCAGTTAAGCGTTTCCTTATGTGCTCAGTTTAAAACCTGTACTAATAATACTAGCCTGTACCCCCCACCCACCAGTATCACTCCTCTTGTTGTTTTGCTTGTTTTGCATTCTTTCAAAGTTAACAAATTCAAGCAGGTACTCTTGAGATTTGACTGTGTTGGTCTTTTTTCAGTTTAAAACCTTATTTACCCCATTGACTCTTAACCCAAGATAAAGATTTTCCAAAGATTTCTCTTGATTACATAAAGTGCCTGTTTCTTCTTTGCCTAAATGATTAGCTTAGTGTGGATGACTAATTTTTAGATGAAAGATGTGGGGTGAGTTGATTTGTACCTTGAGACATGACTGTTGGTCTGTTTTGAGACATGCATTATGTTTCATTTTCCTATGCTTTGTATAGCAGTTTTAATTAGGCATACCTTGTATTTGAGGACAGCTTTTGAATCTGTTTTTGAAAGATCAAGAATGTTTGAAGAGTAGATTATGAAATGTTTTGTGTATAAACACAACAGTCTGAATTGGATCTTATAAAAACAAAAGTTCATCTTCTCACAAAGGTTAATCCAACAGTGAATTTGGTATGGAAATTAGAAGTACTGCTTAAAATATCAAGAGAGATTTTCTGTGGTTTCTATTTTAATCTGAAAATGAAGAATTCTCTAATAGAAACAACAGGTCTTGAGAAAGAAGATACTTTTTCCCCTCCTTGAATAGGAAATGTTAATTGAGCTAAGCTAAATTGCTGCTACACTGACTCACTGCTCACACTGTAATTTAAGAAACAAACAGTATCCTCACAGGCCAGTGACCTTTGTAAATCGGCTTGAGCAGTGAGATCTCTTGCAAATCTCGCTTCTGAATTAGCATTTGGAAGTTACAGTCCTTCCTTCAAAAATTGATTTAAGACATAACAAAATAATACAATTCAGAAGTATGTTATATAAATTCAGTGAGGTACAAAACATCAGTGAGGTGGAAAGACTGAACACCATACCAGGAATGGGGCAATAGTATTTCCAGAGGTAGTAGTAACTAAAGGTAATATCTTCTTTCTTGTGTTCTTTCTTGTTTCTCTCTGCTGAGTTTATTAACTACTCTGTGCTCTTACCCTGGAAGTTCTGCCTCCTGATAAAAGGTGCACAGGCTTGGGTGTCAGCCACGCTTCCCAGGAGCATCAGCTGGGGCTTTGTGGCCAGCACTAGTATTGGAAAAGCTCAGACAGTGCAAAGGATTTGAGATACCTCGGTTAGCATCTTTGCACTGCCATAGCTGCACAATAATTGCACACACCAGAGTCTCTCAGTTTTAAATACGAATAGTGTATTCAGGTATGTGGAGGAAGCAGAATAGTCCTAGTTACATAGTAAAAAACCCCAAAAAACACATTAAACTGCCCACTTTGGCTATGATATTGGACACTTCCCACATATGAAATGAGCACTCAGCTGCTGAAGTATTTTGATGAGCACCAAGGGCCACATTAAACATTCTTCTGATGGAGGTTATTTTAGGCTGCAGTGCCTTATTCCTCATACACTGCATCAAATATTTTTGAGTATTGATTTTGTAATATTGAAAAAAACCTAGAATATATTGCAAGATGAAAAAAGATTAGGGTTAAGATTGTCTCTGTAGTCTAAGTCTTTGTGAGCCTTGGCTAAAATAAATTCTTCAAAGATTTGGTTTTTTTAGAAAATATTTGTTATTAACGGTAATTCCATTTTAAAATGCCGCAATTTTGAAAAAATATTTCGAAATATGAAGATTAAGTACTTTCAGATTTGACACATTTAGGTTTTGCTTTGAAATGCCTTTTCATTTAAAATGCTGCAATTGAATTGTGAATCTAGTTGAAATATTTCATTGTATAGAAACATTTTCAAAGAGTCTTGTCTTCTAGGACATTTCAAAATTATCTCTGAATATAAACACTTTTAAATTATGAAAATTAAGGCAAAATAATAATGAAAAGCATTCAGAGACCCAGGTGTACTTTCTAGTCCCCTCTAAGACACGCCTGTTTTTAGTGGCTGGAGTGTTCTGGCCTCTGGTTCACTTCTATCAAAGACAAAAGCAAATTCTGCTGTTGCGATAGCAAGTATATAAAAGTGAACAAAAAATAGGTAACAAGAAGACTGAAATGTCACATCTACACAAAGAGAAAAGAAGGCCCTGTGTAACTGGCAATTTCTTGTTTGGGGAAGCTGACAGACTGTTCTCCTGAGCTGATCCATCACAGAGATGTAATGCTTTCTGAGAGGAGGAGTGATAGGCTGGGTGAACTTGAGATTAAAAAAGGAATTTGATGGGAGCAGGGAAGAATCCTCTGATTATCTTTTCTTTTGGCACAGATGCAAATCTCCCACTACAGTGTTTAAAGGTCAGCCATACCAAGCAGAGGCAGAGAGATTTAATAGGAGAAGTGGAGGCGATGATGAAGTGAACTTGTGTTCTTCATCTCTTCTCTCAGTACACGAATACATCATTTTCTCTGTTGTTTGATCTAATAACACTGACTTTAGATCTGCTGATACATTAATTTGATACTTTAGCCTATGGCCTAATTCTTGCCCGTGTGTTTTTCAGTTTTGCCTGTAGTGCAATATGACAGTGCTGGCTTCTGGGACTTCTCAGGTTGAATCTGTTACAAACAAGGGACAGTAACAAACAGCACCTATATTTGAGTGCATCAGTGTTGTGATGTGTTGATATAGAGTAGCAAAGGCATGCAGGACACAGAGTGTTGCTCAAAATACAAGTTTTCAAGTTAGTACAAAGATTTCCAGTGCTGAAAATGCACATCTATTAAAGGAGAATTCTCTTTAAGAGAGCATTTTTTAAAAATTAAGTTAAAAGCTGTAAAGGAGAAAAATGCTTGAATGCATATTGCTTCTATTTCTAGAAGGAAATGGAGGTTTTAGATATACATAGATTAAAAATGATTTTTCATTTAATGCTATTGGAATTACAATGACATTTTGGCAAACTGTATGGAAGAACTTACATATGGTAAAAATGAAATGTTTTCAATGTTTTCAGTTCATTTGCAAAATGTTTGCAAAACTGAGGACAGTGGAAATAATAGTAAGTATTATTGACAATAAATTAATAAGCATGCTAAAGAACACTCTTCCTTTCTCTCAAGCAAAACACAGCCACTGGCTCTTGAACTAAAGCTGTCCGCATCTGCCTCTCGTGGAAAACAGCTCTGCCAAAAGTCAGTTTTAACATGGAATCTGCAAAATGTAACAGGTTGCTTATTATTTTCTATGCAAACAGTGAATATTTCTTTAAGTACAATGGGAAAACTCTCAACACTTCAGTCTGTTGTATTGGCATGCATCTAAAAGATGATAGCTCTTATTCACCACCTTGTCTGATTTTGTATTTAATTTGCTATATCTTTCTATGTCAAATTTTAAATATAGCGACCCAGAAAATTGGGTTGAGAGCAACTTCCCATAGCTCTGAAAGATGCATCAAAGACACTCTAAAAAAATCATCTCACTCTTGTACTTTCCTGAGTGCACAACAACCAACTTTCAAGCAGCCTGTGACAGCTGTTACTTTAACCTCTGAACATCCAGTACTTAAGGACTACATTCTTTAACCTTACTTATCTTTTACTTGAAGCTAAGGTCCATGGAAATAAAACTACTTGAACTCTGAATACCAACAACCCCCCTGATTTGATACCCAGTATAACATTTGCATAGCTTCCTGTCAGATAGGAGCTTAGGTAAAATAGGATTTAACAATCCTTTAATTTTGCTTTATATATCAAAGTACTGCATGTACAAAGTCCTGTCAACTGGAAGACACTGATTTCTTTCTACCACCTTCAAAGACAATAGGGAATTGAGTATTCTTAGCACTGCTCCTGTTTCTATCAGTTTTAATCCCAGACTGGTAAACACAAAATAAAAATAACATTTGAATCCTTCATTGCCTCTTTTTTAATATTGATTTTACTGAGCTACTGGAAAAACAAAACTATTTCTGACAATGGCAAAACTTCAAGACTGCATGCGTAGAGGTCAAACTGACAGATTACTGGAACATCTTTATTAACTTTCAGAATATCAGAAGAGAGCAGAATCTTTTATCATTCTCCTTTGGAGTATAATCAGAAGACAAGAAGCATGAATCCTGTTGAGTGGAAGTTTTTAGTTTCAGGCTGTTCAATGCTAAGGATTTTCATCCCCAGATGTAAGATCCAAGTCAAGGGCTTGTCATTTTTTTGCTGGTGCTTTTGTTCTTACTATTCTTCTTTAACCCATAATATACTTTCAATGGTATGGTCATATATGTCAAAATAGCAGTTGAAGACTGTAAGCTGTAGAATATATCCCCATATCTATTTTTGTGGTGCAGTTTGTCTGTCATGTACAGAGGTGTGCACAGCAGCTGTCCTGAGAATACAGGGTCCCTTTGCACGATGGGATCTGCAGGCACAGAACTCCAGTGTGGCTTTCTGCTCCAGAAAGCATCTATCTAACTGTGGAGCAGTTAGCATATGGAGATGGGGATGCAGAATATTGGGCAGCATTTTGGGAATAAAATATATCTGTTAGCAGATTAGGATGTCATTTTTGTAAGTAAGATAAGCTCTTTTAAGTATGAATAATATTTATAAATGGGAAGTGGATTTTCATTACATTACTATACTAATTTCTATAGTCAGTCTGTCCTTGACAAATTAACCCTCCTCTCTTATCACACATTCTTTATTTTTTTTTACTCTTAGTTAGTAAGCTAATGCTTTGTTTTTGAGAGGAAAACCACCTAATTTTAGTTTGCTAATTTCTATGCATCCTCAATTTGTGTGATTCAGAATTCCCATTCAGATTCCTCTGTTGCTGTCTGAATTTCTGACTTTCAGGAGAGACCCATGTGCTGCTGCCTCCCTGTTCAGGCCGGGTTTAGTTAATGGCACACTGGGGACGTCTGGGCAGTAGGGGTTCCTTTCGTGCAGCTTCTTCATCGTTCAGTCAAATCCAAAGATCTCAGTTGTGAGAAATGAGACAACTCTTAAAAAGATTAATTTATTGAAAACAGAAAAATTGAAAAATTACAGAAATCAGAAAAATATAAAAATTTGGGATCCTATGGCTCAGTAGATGGTATGCCCCAGGAGCGCAGGGATATGAGATCTTCTGGCTGAGACAGCACTAGACCTCAGGTAGAGAAAAAGAACTTGCAGTGCTGGGCTGACTTTTAAAAAAATTACTAAAAGCCCCTTAAAAGGGGTAAGGCTTTTAATGCCCAGCACCGATGTCTCCCACAGCTCGTCTGAAGATAGCAAGAGGGGAAAAGAGAAGAGAGCCTGCCTCTCGGCTTCGTCCTTTTTATAGTTTTTGCTCCGCCCCCAGTCCGCCCATAGCCCGCCCCTTTGGTCCAAAGCGATTGGTGCTTTCCCTTTGATGGATCATCTCCGTCCACCAATGGCTCATCGTTGTCGGGGGGGGTGGTATCAGTTAGAGATAAGGGAATACAATACTTTCATTAAAATTCAGGTATTCAGGTTGCCATGGGACTTGCCTGCAGAGTAATGGCCATGGCTAAAAATAGCTGCTGGCTATTAAGACTGGGTGGGGTTTTGGCCTTGGAATGCAAGTCCAACACATCTCAAAACACTTGTAAAAGTATACAGTAAACACAGGAAAGGTAACTCTTATGGTGTACCAGTGGTTTGAATCTTGAAAAGGGGCAAGTTTATGATTTTTAACTGGGAAAATTTTAACTGGGAAGGGTGCAACTCTATTAATAAACTTTAAACAAATGGAAACACTGATAATGGAACTGGACTTTTTGTACCTGGGCTGATGGGTTAATTGTAATATTAAATTTAAAAATAATTAACTCAAAATTAATTAATTAAAGCACTTAATATGCAAAGACCAAGCACAAATAGGGATTTCATGTATGACATCAGTGGACCCATCTGAGTAACCTGACTGCTGACTTTGCTAATTTTAGCTAGTCTGTGATTAGCAATACTAATCTAACTACAAAAAAAAAAAAAAAAAAAAAAGCAAGCAGTACCTCATTTTACTTAGAGATACTTTTTTTTCTGCAGCTGTTTAAAAATCAAACTTTTGATGTCTGAAACACAAATGCAGTGCTGATAAGCCCAAGAGTTGGTATAAACCCCACTTTACCATTTCAGTGAGTTTGCAGTCTCTCAGCAAACCGACCTGCCTGGCAGGAGGGTCTGATGGCCCTGGGGGCAGCCTACAAACCCTCTGCTGCCAGGTGTTGCTTGAGTTGGGTGGGTGTTTGCAAAGAGCCTGCAACAGGTAAAGGTGGTTTACCTAAAGATGGTAATGGCAGTTGGGGGCGGAGGGTTGTGTGGAATTACTTCTAAAATTAAAGGCAGCACAGGAATGATGCACAAATGCTTTAAATGCAAAAAATAGTATTACATTCTAATAGAAGAAGTCTGGCAATAGTAATTTAAGAGGTGGCAGGCAGATGGAAGGTGGCTTTTAAAGACAGGTAACTTGTTTCTGGATGTTTTGGAGCTGGTAGATGGATGCTTAATGGAGAGCTAATGTGGTCAAGACAGTGAATTAAGAAAATTAATTCAATAAAATTTGGTTAAAGTCACAGATGTACTTCTAAGTGTATGCAAGCTTTAAGACTTTGAACCTTGCTGTTTGGGGGCTCACAGAGTTCTAGCATTTGGGAGCAAGTCCTGAATTAATAATGCAAGGATTTTTGCACCTCTATGTAATTAATCAAATAAGGTCCAACTTTCCTATTACTGATTGAACTTCAGGTGATAAATGGTGGCATTTTCATTAATCCTCTTAATCACAGTGAGCCTTTATTGCATAAGTGTGAAGCAAGGGTACAAAAGATAAACAACCCAAAGATTTATCAGACTTTCTGTGTCTGAGGGGCATATTTCAGCAGCTGGAAACATCAGGCGCCTCGTGCAGTGTGCTGGGAGTTATAGGAGCTCCAGAGGGAGATGGACTGCCCAGCAGGATATACTGGTTAACATTTGTGGTGATACTGTACAGAGAGCTGACAAGTGCATTGGCACTGACTTCTTGCCTTTTATTACTGCAGAAACCAGATTTAGATGTTCCTCAGAATATTAGAAATTGTGATAATTGCGATTCCATTACACCCCCAGAAGTCTCATAATTTTGATACATTGATCTGTAATGAGCCAGTCAGCTGTAACAGAATAATTCCAGAGGTGCTAAAAAAAGCACTCATCATCAAAATATTAACATCATTTTAGTAAAGCTTGTACTTAAATACCAAACAAGTCTGTGTGTTCGTTTGTTAGGGTTTCCTGGCTTGTTGGTTTTTTTTTTCCCCCCTTGGAATATGAATGCTGTGATAACTGTTAAAGGAGGAGGTTTACTCTTCATGAGTAAAATTAAATTGAAAGAGGGTAGGTTTAGATTAGGTAGGAGGAAGAAATTCTTCCCTGTGAGGGTGGTGAGGTAATGGCACAGACTGCCCAGAGAAGTTGGCCTGTCCCTGGAAATGTTCAAGGCCAGGCTGGAGCAACCTGGTCTGGTGGGAGGTGTCCTTCCCTGTGGGAGGGGAGTGGGACTGGATGATCCCTTTCAACCCAAAGCATTCTATGACTTTAAGAGTATTTTCCTAATGATTGGGCAACAATTTGGCTTGCTCAATTTAATCAACTCTCTAGGAGTCTTTGTGGTTATTTTACCATTGGCAAATGGCTTTTGAACCAGTATTTTTCTGCCACTGCCTGGGTGATGCTTTTTACAAGACTGTACTTTATAACATGAATTTCTGGATACATTGAAATAACTGATAAACATTCTTGTTCTGAAATGCAGTTTGTACACAATACTTAGAGAAGCTATGTCATATCTTGTATTTGAGACAAAAAAGCAAAAAGTAGGGCATATTCTTTTATAATACAAGCTTAACAGCATAAATCAAATTTTAAAAAAAAGAGAGGCTGGGGAAAAAAAAGTAAGAAAATTATCAGAAAACACTGTGGGAAGCCATGGACTAGAATATCTGATTATAAGGAAGGCAAGTGATCGTTGTTTATCAGGGAAGTTGGATATGTTTTTGTTTATGACAAGCTTGACTGAGAAAAAAGGAGCATCCTGCTAGGTATTTCCCTTTAGTTTAATTCATCTTCTGCAGAAGTTTTTTAAAAGAATCTGAATATCAAGCTTGAGCAATATGCAGTAATGTCAATGTAGTTACTTCCAACTACTTCACATGGCTCACATTTTAACATCATTGTATTAAATTGCTTTTTAATAACTGTTAGCCTAGCATTCAAAATACTGAGTTCATGACAAATTTCTAAAACCTTCTGGAAAACACAGGCTGGTCTTGCTAGGTGTAAGGAATCTCCTTGCTAGGCTCAGCAGGACAGAACTAAAGTGTCCAGACATGCTTTCTAAATGAGCTGTCCTCAGTCACAACACTATCACAGTCGTTTACCCAGCTGGTGCAGGGAGGAGACAGAGGACAGTAGTAACCATATCCCAGGAACTTTTGTGATGGGAAGTTCAGATCAGCATATTCTGAGATTTAGCTTAATTAACCAGGAGTCATTTGTAGATTTAAGATCTAGACATCTTTGCACAGAGATTTGTTTCCTTTGAAATGTGACTCCTGCATGTCTTTCTGTTGCTGTTGGACAGGTGTCTGCTGTGTGTGAGGATCATATCTCATCAGAGCATCACTTTACAGTGAATAACAGTCAATTCATTTGTCTCTTTTCAAGGCCAGTGTACTGTAAACAAGATTGAATCTCCTAGAAGTTTTTCACTGAACTTAGTATAATGACATCCCTGCAGTTTGAATTCTATGCACATACTTAAGGGTAAGCCCACACTGATGCTTCAGACCACACTGTGATCTGCGGTTTGCAGTCTGGACAATTTTATATGTGAGTTTCGGTTGCAAGGCTTATGAACAGTTTTAAATGTTTTCTTTGTGATCAGTTTCACATTTCCTACATCAGAGATTACACAGCAAGAATTAGTCGAGGCTTTCTTATAAAATGTTTTATGAACCTTTAAACTTTAAACTACATTAACAGAGACTTCTACTGCCACGGAAACATTTTATATTAGTATAACGTTTGTTCCATATAAACTACATTAGCTGTGAGCTTACCTCCAGCTCCACTGACAATTGGAATTGGCTGTCTATACACGGCTTTCATGGCACCATTTACAAAGAGGAGAATAAAAACTAATAAACCTGAGAAAATTACTGATTCATTTAAGGGGTAAAGGAAGAGTGAAAATGAATGAGAGGGCTAATTATATTTTTACAAGATATTTGAAATGTAGGCTATAGTGAATGCATAAGAACATACTGTAATGCAGTAATGATGTAATGTACTGCATAAGAACGTACTCTGTGTGCCTGTGGCCGGCCGGGTGGTGGCTCCTTGTGCTGCAGGGGGGACACTTGTGAGCGATAGGCCCCTCACACACAAACACACACACACACACACACAGAGCTGTGAGCAATGGGCCCCTCACACACACACACACACACAGAGCTGTAAGCAATGGGCCCCTCACACACAAACACACACACACACACACACAGAGCTGTGAGCAATGGGCCCCTCACACACACACACACACACA
>NW_008246060.1:1692756-1713853 GCF_000691975.1 Corvus brachyrhynchos
TCACATTCTACTTACTTAATTACTAATAAATTTCATTTATTAAACTAAGAGTGCACTCCCCTTATTGTTGCGCACTCGTTACACACACACACACACAACCACAGACTGGGACACACACACACACACACACACAAACACACACACAGACTGGGAGCGATGGGCCCCTCACACACACACCTGTGCGCAATAAGGCCCTCATTTGCACCCGCTTAGAGCTAGGAGCGATGGGCCCCACACACACACACACACACACACACAAACACACACATGTGCTGGGAGCGATGGGCCCCTCACACACACACCTGTGCGCAATAAGGCCCTCATTTGCACCCGCTCAGCGTTGTGCCTGCCCTGCCCGCTTCTGGAAAGTTTGGAGCGGGTGGCGAGTGCCGGTGCGGGTGGCTTTGGCTGCACGTCTCCGCAAGGAGCTTTCAGGGCGAGTGCGGAAGGTGTGTGCGGCTGGAATTTCGCCGTTTTGTCCATCGGAATCCCACCTTCTTGGCCGCTAGAGTTCTGCTGTCCCGGCCGCCGGTGCTGAGGGGAGGTGGCGCGGGCAGGGCGGGCGGCTAAACCCACCCGCAGCCGTGAGGTTTCTGCTTTATTGTCTATTTTGAGATGTGTTTTCTCTTTTGCGACCAGAGAGCTTTGGTGGCCTTGCTGCTTTAAAGCGCAGTTGTGTGTAGCATAAATTCTAAAATAGCAATCTGTGAAGCAACAACAGAAAACAATACGTTTGGTTCCTTGGGTTACAAAATTTTCAGTCTCAGTTCTTGGAGACAAAATGACGTCCATTGGGGTGAAGGAGTGCAGCTCAGCAGTGGTGAGGGTCTGGGAGCGGCCGCGGGGGGGAGGGACAAACAGCCCGGTGTGGGGTGGTGTTTGGGTCACTACTTGGGCTTAGTTTTAAGATGTTGCCCTTGAGTGTAAAGCTGTCTGGGGATGGACTGTTACAGTAATCCTCCTCTGCTTATCACTTTTTAAAGTCTGTTGAGTGGAAGCAGGATAAGAATAGACTAAAGGCCTTTTCCAAAGGTTGGAGGGAGACACTTGGGTTGGAGAGACATTCCAGGAATACTGAAAGAGAGAATTAACTCCTGATAAGCTTTGGAAGAGGGATTTGTTTTCTTTCTGAAAAGCTACTACTTTGAAAGAATTCTTTAAACACACGTGACACATTTACTTGTGTGAGGTGGGAGGGCTTGGTGGGGGTACATTACATATGCTGCCTTAGGCTCTGACTTGCTTTCTTCAGTAAATTTCATCTTTTAAAGTGGGAGATCGACTTGTACTTGCTCTGGGACGGCTTTTAGTGCTGGGTTTCAGATATTGCTACTAGCAGAATATTGAAAGTTGAATGAGCCTTTTTAATCCTTTTTGTTGGGGATTTTTTTTGTGTGGAATATTTGTATAATGAGTAATAAGAAAACAAATAAGGATGTACTAATGCATATATTCGAATCTTGCCTCTGCTTTATAGATGATAGGGGCCTGAAATTTTATTGACTTATATAAGAGTATGCTACTGACAGTTTATTGTATGTGTTGTATTTTTCTCTTTATTATTGAAGTGCAGGAGAGGGAGGGTTTCATGCAGTTTTGAGAACTGGTTGATCCATCCTGATGCTTACTAAGTTCCACTGGTGATAGATGTTTATCAAATCATGATACTGCCATACAGTTAAGGGCAGTTAGTTAATCTGTTTATCAGCACTTGTGTGTGCTTTGTTCCTTCAAGAGCTGTGTATTCTGGCAGGGAGTTGTGATCACTCCTCTTAGATGTTTTAAGGAACTGGCTAATTCTGTGCATGACTGATGTCCTCTTGCTCCATGTATAACTGCTGTCTTATTTGCCATGTTGTGAGGCTGAGATAAGGCAAAAGAGAAGGTTACACGATTACAGAATGGGGTAGCCACTTTCTCCTTTTGAAAACCTTGCTTTCTTCTGGTTTAATATACTGCATACTGCTGGAAAGCCCCCTGTTGCTAACACTCCAGCAAATTGTGCTAAGTGGGAGGTTTTGTTAAGTAGTTTACCTTTAGAGCTTTCACTTGCTGTTACGTTTGGGCATGTGGAAGGAGTTTTCTTCAGGTATCAGAGGCCAATTCACAGTTACTGCAGTGGATTAAGTCTGGTACTGGTGTGCATGGGACGTTTTTTGGAGAGACAATTAGCGAGCCACAGGTCACAACTATAGGCAATTTCTGTTCTACTGCAGTCTTCAGCTAGCTTGCCAGAGCATGAATGTAATACAGATACAATATCTGCTCTTGGTTGTAACCAGAGCTTAGAGTCTAGAGAGGAAACCCTTAACTGAATTCTTCAAATGTAACTGTGACCTAAAGCAGTGAAAGAAAGCTTAATGGAGCTCTGCATCAAGCCTGACACCTTTATTGAAAAGAAAATGGTTTCTGGAATTTTACTGGCCAGAATTCTCCCTTACACATGTGCTGTGTTTGTCTCAAAGTGTGTTTATTTTCTGTTTTGATTTTGGTTGTGGTCCAGTTCATCAAGGCAGTCTTCTCCTAGATGAACTTGTATGAGATAAGACCTGTTTGAGCACATGGAACTTGAAATAAACCAGTTGCAGTTATGTTGTTAGGGAAAAAAAAAAAAACAAACCACACTAAAACTCAACAATCCAGTCCATGGGTATTCATCTATGCTCTATTAATTATACCAGCAGAATCTTGGACATGCTTGGTAGGAAACAGTTAAAGTTACATAGTACTCTGAGGAGTTTGAACCATCTTAACCAGGTGGTTGGTAACACCTGGAGGGGCAGTGATAAGCCTCAGGTGTAGCAGGTTGAGCTAATTTGGTCAGATCAGCAGTGGGTTAGGCAGTAATATAGTACTGGGTAATTCAGCTCTGAAGAAAATGGAAGGAGATGGAGACAGGCAAAATGAAGAGAGTGCAAAAGAAACCAAAAGGTGAGTGAAGAGGCTTGCAGGTGTGTAGTCCCCTACTGTAGTTAAATTAGCAGCCTCAAGAGTCTTTCTGGAAGAGTGGAAGGTGCAAAGAGGCAGGGAAAGCAGCATAATATATGTTAAATGTAAGTTTGAGTAGAGTTTGTAACTTTTTCTCCACAAAAGTAGTAACTAATAAGGTAAGAGTGTGACTTTTGACATGAGGTATAACTACTTGACTTGATCTGGAAAGAAATTAAGTTTTATGGTAGAAAATGGATTGGAAAACAAGCAACATTGTGATATTACTTCATTGCCCATTGGAGGTAAGTTTTCAGTCCACAGGAATGTGTTTTTTCACTATAAACAAATACTGTAGTCTAGGTAAGTTTTATTAAGCTCATAAAAATGCACATAGTAATCATAAATGCATATAAAAATGCAGCAATGACTGGAAGACATACATACATCAATGTAGCTTTTTTTCCTTGGAAAGTATAGAGTCATTATTTAATGTTGACCTTTGTAGTTTTTTCATGGCTCTTTTTTGTGTGAACAGTCATTTTCCTCAAAAGACTTCTTAAGGTTTCATGAATAAAGCTACTGGTAGAAATAGAACACATAAAAAACCTGTTGAAGATATTTCCGTATACCACAAAATTAGAAGCAGAAAATACATGAGTACGTTTTTTCATTTATGGTTTGAAGAGAGCAGGCTAACAGTTATAATCAGTTTACCTGGAGTATATAATTTATATTGAAAACCATATTGACTGCTGTAATGCTGAAATTCTAATGTTATTCCTCAACTCACTCAGTATTCAGTTGCTCTCCTTCAAATGAAATATCTTCTGAATTGTGATTATTCAGGATTAACCTCCACCTCAGTGGATTCCTGGGCTGTTTTTGTGTCCATTTATGCACTGTCCTCCTTAGGCTTTTTTAACACCCTGCCAGGAAGAATTCATATACATGTTGAAGTGACAATATATCTGGTTAGTGTTCCTTAGACATGTGTATAAAAAACACTTTCGCTTGGTTTTGTGGAAAACCAGTATGTTTTGTTCTGATCCATATTACAGGTGTTAAAAAAAAAAAAGGCAAAATGACAGGATCAGTACTTTAAACTTTCTAGTAAAGACTGTATTTGAAATCTTGTGACACACAAGTTCATTTCTTGTGAAATTTGAAGCATGTCAGTTTTTATTTTAGTAATACTTTCCCAGTATGGTACTAAGAATTTTGCTAGGGTTATCAGTGGGAGGGATTGGGTTGCCAGAAGGTTCTTCACACTAGGCTAAAAAAATCTCCAAAGAACAGACTTTGGGCTTACCCTGGAGTAGTGTGGTGAAGGACCTGGGTAACTTTAGGTTAGGCAGAGCTTTGGAAGGTCTTTCCTTAGTGAAACAGTTTCTTGACAGTAGGTATTTAATATGAAGAACAGGATGTCTTCGCCAAGAAGAGCAAACAGAAGCTTTCATGGAATTAACAATCTACTTATCCTTAGTGATTTACAGTATAAGTGAGTTGGGACTTTGGGTACAATAATGAAAAGAAACTGAGCTTCTGTTGAAAGGGATCAAATCTAGAGAACATGCTGCAAAAGGGATTACATCTAGAGAACGTGCTGCATCATTTAGTACAATTTATAGAAGAAGAGTTTAGCTAGTTAGCAGACAATCTGTTCCCAAGCAAATACTTATTTTCGGGAGTTAATGGAGTGAATTTGACTGAAAAGAATCCTTGGGGGTACATTTAATTCTTGCTGTGCAGTGTGGACAATAGATCAGCAAAGCTGTACTCAGCTGCGAATGAAACAGGTGGTGAGGCAGTGCAGTGATTATTTACTCTTTTACTATTTAAAAATCTCACTTTTGCATTTGATTCTGCATTTTGTTCTCACTCTGGAGCTAACTCGAACCAGGATTAATTTCTGAACCACTGCATTGCATCCTTAAACCATGGCTGGAATGTCTCTCCCAGGGGTTCCTCTTCCTTTGCAGCAGAATCGCCATGATAAGACCCCTTGGTCTTCTCACAGGGAAGAGGCAGTCTCACTTTGCATGTGAACTTCCACTTGTCCTGAGGCTCTTGAAGGACTGGGAACATGTTCTTTTTGTCTACAGAAAGGATGTTGGGTTATCTTTGTTATCCAGCAATAGATGGCTTCAGGGAACTGGCTCTTTAAAATTATCACACCTTTCTGGAGATCCACTGGAAGTAATTAGTGGCTCTCCAGGGTGCTTTGCCTATATGCGTTTTGTGTTGTAATCCCCAGTGGAAAGCGTTGGGAAATCTGAGGCTGAAAGAAGCTTGCAGACTTTTTAAAGCCTTCACCCTCTGCTTGGGGAGAGAACATTAGGATCCACAGTGTGAATGTACTTGTGTGAACATAGGCAGGGGAAAAGGCCTTCCATCCCAAGTAAGTTTGGACAACAGGGTGAGCTTGTTTGTGTATAATGTATCTCTCACAGCCTCTAAGTGCATCTTTCTTTGCTTTTCAGTTGTTTGATAAAGCATAGAAACTGAAAACGTCTGGACACGCATTTCCAGTTGTGCTCTCTCCTAGATACATGAGTCCCATGTAATGTATCAATCAAGGAGGGGAATGTAATTTGTTGAATTATTTTTTTAACAGAGTATAACTGCTACATGCAAATCTTATTCTTTGTGGGGAAACACAAAAGGTGGAAAGGATTTTAGGTGTGCGAAATAAAAGCAGGCTTCAGAAAATAAAGCAAAAGGATTTAGGATTCAGCTTTGCCTGTGAAAAGCTAGAAGAAGATATAGTTATGCAGCGCCAAGGACATTAAAACAATGGTTAGGGTTTCTAGGTTAGGCCTAGATAGATTTTGGAGTTGCAAAAAAATATGCTTAGCAAAATAGGTAAGTTTAAGCCTCATAATAGGATATTGTGTATTGTTATGTCAAGGCATAACAAGCCAGTATTGTATTTAACAGTTGTACGTGTGCTATTATGAATTGGTTAAGACAGCTGTCTGTAACTTTTAGAAGTATGCTGATTGGCTAAGAAGCTTTTAAAAATGCTTTGCAAACAGGAAGTTGTTGGATGTCCTTGGCAGCGTGAGCTTTGTACCAACTCTGTCTCAACTCGGTGTGTGAGACTGGTAATAGAATAAAATAATAAAAGGCTCCTGGAGCGCCTGACCAGGCTCCCTGTCCCGTTTGTTGATGAAGACACCGATACTCTTCAGCAATTTCTAGCCTGGAAAGTTGTTGGCCCACTAACGCAACCGGGGGCTTGTAATCATAAGCCCCGGCGTGCCCTCGGGCAGAGGAGACGCAGCGTTGGCCTCCACAGCGTCCTCGCTGGACGGCTCAGTGGAATCGGTGTGAGATGGGTCCGTGCGCTGGCTCCTCCTCAGAGGAAGCACGTCGGGCAGCCGGTGGATTGGGCTCGCGTTAGCCCGGAGGCAAAGAAGGCGGGAGGGGCTTCTGGTGTGAGTTCCAACAGGTTTATTTGCAGGAAGGACCAGGGGCCAGCCAAAGACCCGACGTTTCAGCCCGAGAGCAGGCTGAGCCACCCCAACAGCCCACCATATGCTAAAGAGAGGAATGAACCCCCTCCCCAATACAGAAAGGTATGCTGTCACCCAATAGTAAAAATAAAAACACCAGTTAAAGTGCCTGTAAAAAGCTTGTTTAATAACTTCAGAAATAAAATAAATGTGCATTGGCATATCTTCGGTGTGCAGCTAATGGGCATCAAAAAGTGGAGAGCAGGCTGAGCCACCCCAACAGCCCACCGTATGCTAAAGAGAGGAATGAACCCCCTCCCCAATACAGAAAGGTATGCTGTCACCCAATAGTAAAAATAAAAACACCAGTTAAAGTGCCTGTAAGAAGCTTGTTTAATAACTTCAGGAATAAAATAAATGTGCATTGGCACATCTTCGGTGTGCAGCTAATGGGCATCAAAAAGTACACTCTTTGGTGCCTTCACAATCTAAAACTCCATGAGGCTAATGAAATATTTTATCTACTGCCAGTGCTGCACTTACATGCTCAGTTCAAAGTCTTCCTTTCTGCACTGCACCTTAATTAGTGTATTAATTGATGTTGCTAAACCTCATCAAGGATGGTTTGTTCTCTGTTCTTTATGTTTTCAAGGAAAAGCTGCGCAACTGCTTTCTTAGTATCTTAAAAATGTTTGGAGAAAATGATAATGATTTTTTTTCGGTTCTGATTTCAATCAGACCAGCCTACAACAAAGCTTTTGCTTTGCCACGACAAACTTTGCTCTTCAGAAGGACAATTATTTTCTGAGAGGAATGTTGGCTTTTCATTTTGCAATTTTACTTGTTTTTGAAGTTGCAGTGTACTTAAGTTTGAAGTCCCTCTAAGGGAAGCTAGTTTCTCCCAGAGAATACAAAAGAAATGTAATGTATTCATGTAGTTTTTACTGCTTAGGGGAGAGACTGGTGTAATGAAGATTTCCCATATTGTAAAAATCTTCTGAAATGTGTATGATACTTGTGACAGTAAGGTCTTCTCTGTGCTAGGTGTTGATTTTTTCCTTATGAACTGTAGGCATTTACTATTGCTGAGACAGCTTGTCCTCCTTGTTAGCAACGTTACAGCCTCAAAGAAGACTTCAGGTTCTGTGTAGTTTTTACTGCTTAGGGGAGAGACCGGTGTAATGAAGATTTCCCAGATTGTAAAAATCTTCTGAAATGTGTATGATACTTGTGACAGTAAGGTCTTCTCTGTGCTAGGTGTTGATTTTTTCCTTATGAACTGTAGGCATTTACTATTGCTGAGACAGCTTGTCCTCCTTGTTAGCAACGTTACAGCCTCAAAGAAGACTTCAGGTTCTCAGATCCACTTCCTCGCGCTTGGAAAAATTACACACGTGCTTGACTCTTTCCATTATTTATTTGAATTACTGTGTTTTGTATTTTTGTTAAGGAGATCTTATCAGGAGCTGGTGAGGGAGATGCCAACAGTGAGTGTACTGATGGTTGAGACCATGTTAATGGCTTACAGGGATCTGGATTGTCTTTGGGTGGAATAGCTGTGAGCCTCATCACCTACTGCTGAGACTGACTGAGAGGCCTTTTACTTACGCATAAGGTACATATGGAAAAGTGCTGCTTCAGTGCCAGGAGAAGAAAATTCTACCCGTTTTCTCATGGAAACAGAAGTCTTACTAACATTGGTCAAAATGAAAGGCAACGGTCTAAATTCACTGCTGGCATAGCACTGTAGTATGAATTCCAAATACCCATCTGAAATATAACATGTATTTATTCCAAAGTAGCCAATACTACTTTCCTTAATAGATTTTTTTTTTTTAAGACATCTAATGTAAATAATTCAAAACTCTGTTTGCTGTTATGAAGTGGCCTAACATAAATTCCTGGTGTTTATATCCTTGGTTTGCTGCTTGTGCTTTGAGGATACTGTTCTGAATTGGGCCTCACCAAGGAATGCTTAGAGCTGAAGAATCAGGAGGGGAAGTGTAAGATCAGAAACAGTTTTTTCTTTTTATATTAAAAGAACTTGCATTGCTGTTGATTTCGAATCAAAGGGAGTACTTACAGATTAAGAGATCCTTCCCAACCTGAGCATGCTTTGTTGGAGAAGAGCCACACCTTTCTACCCTTCTGATTTCCCACATGATCTGGTAACACACAGAGAATTTGTCACCACATGCTGATCTGTTACATAAAGCCTTTGGCACGCATTGGTTTCAAGTTCATTCTCATATTTTGAACAGGGGGTTGGACTACATGATCTCTGGAAACCTCCTTCATTATTCTGTGACTGTGGCACAATTTACATCAAGCTCTGTGTTTGTACTGGAATGCTGGAGCTGATGTAACTGGGAAACAGGATAAAAAGTTGTTGTAATCTGTCTCTGTATCTGCCTTGCTTATCAAGACAGGAACAAAACTACTCACAGCAGTATCTCACTCATAAACAGGGGCTCTGTATTGCACATGTTTGTAGTGGATTCCAAGAAAAGAAAGTATTCTGGAAACTACGGAATAAATTTTATAAGCCTAAGGAACCTTATGGTAAAGAGGGGAAAAAAGAAACTGCTGCTGAGAGGTTTTGTCCTGGTGGAATGGCTGGCATTGCCTTTTTATTTTACCTTTGAATTATTACTGCTTTAGGCATAGAGGAGTTCTTTAAATCAATAATGTTTGCACCAAGTCTTGTAGAGTGTTTCATTTTGCATAGGTGGTGTAGTAACAAAGTATGAGTGAACACAGATTTAAATAAAGAACACAGAAGCAGCTCAGCAACTGGGGCAAAGGAATAATTAAAATACTCAAGTCAATATGAATTAGTTCTTGGGACCAGTAGTGAAAATTCTTGACCTTGACCTTCAATCCAAAGAAGAAAAAACAGATTTTTTTTTTCTTTTTTTTTTTTTTTTTGAGGGGAGGGAATAGCATCTCCTAGGGTTGGTTGTAATGTGATGATATAAAATTGTCTGTTAGCAATTTAAGCTGAAGAGTCAGGAAGGAAAGCATAGAATCAAACCCAGTTTTTTCAGATACTGCATTAAAAAGCCAACCCATAGCAGATTACTTCAAATAAGAGTACAGTGTCAATCCATTGATGAAAACTGGATTTCTTCAGTCTTAACCGTTGTTTATTATGAGGACAAGATAATACATCATATGGGTATGGAACCAGGGAAAGTTTTATGAAGTATTTTTGTGTAGGCACAGGTGTACATGGAAGGCTCTGCATTCTAGATCTCATCCCCTTCAGAAAGTGTCTTAGTCTTTTCTGAAGTTTAAATAGGAAAAGTAATTAGTCTGTGCGCTGACTAATGCCTTGTAATTACTTATATCAATTAAGTAAGAATAATAAAAGCCTTTGATAATAGATCATCATTGAACTAGTAGTAGTGCCATAAAATGTTGATAAAGGAAGATTTGCTTTTATTTCATGGCAGCTGAACTGTAGAAGTTGTTTTATGAGTTTTGGATTACTCCAGAATAGCTATGCCTGTCTGTGTTCATATTTGCAGCACTGCAGAGGTCTAGTTCTCAGGCAGTTTTTGGTCTACATTAACATTAGAGTGGGTGGAGGCAGTACTGCTACTTCAGGGAAGGCTGTGATAATTAACAAGTGTGGAGTAGTTTTACGGAAGGACTTGATACTTCTACAGTAGGATAAAAAGAACTACTGGATCCCAGTATCCCAGCCTCTATTGTACCTTTGTCAAACCTGTCTCTTACAGCCTGTTGATGTTCAGCTGCAGTGAGATGCTTTTTCCTTAATCCATTTAAACTTGTGGAGCATTGTGGAAGAGGTTTTTGCTTAAAAGGAAGCTGTAGCTCTATGGTGTATGGTATAATAGAAGATAGATTTGTTGTTTCACAGATTTAGAGTTTCCATATGTTTTCACTGTTAGTTGCACTGTATATGGTATATATATGACTGTTTCAGTAGAAAACCGTACCACGGATTAAAAGAATGATCTGTGAATAGCTCACAGCAGAAATTACTTTGTGTCTTATTACAAGTCAAGATAAATGTTATTTGAGCTTTAAGGTCTTAAAAGTAAGTATTAAAAAAACAGTGGAAATGCTGATCATGGTTGGAAGGGCTCTGAAAAATTAAGGGGCAAGATCACAAGCAATCTGTTGAAACCTTATGGTCTTTCTTGGAAATTTCCTCCTGTTTTCTAAACACCACTCTGCAACTGTTACCTGCTGAGCCTAAATTGGGGTGAGGTCATAAGATTTCTCGTCACTATCACCTCTTTCCACAGCTCTTTTTCCTTCCTGCAGTGTTTCCTTGTTCAAAAACATCCTCTGACAAAATATTCCCCGCCCCCCCATCCCATGAAGGCTTTCTAGCAGAGATTTTTTTTGGCAAGTTTGAAGTCTGTGGAGGAATACTTGCTTACAAGGCTGTTTGTTTATTTATTTTATTTAAGGTTGCCAGTCTTGCTTGTTCGTTGTCAACAAATGAAGATGGAACGAAAATTGTCCAAATGGCAGCTAATCACATTGAGACTTTGTGCCCACAGGTAGGACTTGTTCAATTCATTCCCATTCCAGTGCCCTCACCATACACTATGTTATTGTCACATAACACAGCTGTTTAGTTATGTTCCTTTTGTCTCAGCTTACATTCCATTTACACAGCGTGGCAGATGGAGACCAAATGATAAATGCAAATACTTAGGTAATCTGTTTGTTTTCTCTGTAGTTGACATAGCAATGGTTAATAGTATGTAATGATTGGGAGTTCTGAAAAGCTGTAAAAACTGTAATTGCAAAAATATGCTGCTCTGTTTCTGAAATCAACCTGATTGAACATTGTAATGTGAAAAATAGGGAATAATTAACTCTTGGAAAGCAAAACCTATTTTGACCTTTAACTTGGAAGACATCACTTGATTTGGTTTTTGCTAATGTGAACAGGAAAGTGTGAATTCTTCTGATTATCACCAGTTTAAAAGCTTGAACTCTTGTTGTAAGGAAATTAATGAAAAAAAGCACAGATACAGTTTTTCTAAGATGTTAAGTACCGAAAATGTGTTCACTTTGTCACGTTCAGAGTTACAGAGATATAAAAACTTCTGCAGTTAAATCTTTTAGAGCAAAGATTTTACTGATTTCTGTGAATCTGATCTGTGTTGCAGCCTTGAGGCTGCATAATTTCAAGATCATTAGTTCTTTGAAGTGTTCTTACCCTTTTGTGGTAAATGTAGTTGAAATGAAAGATGAAGAGCAAATATTAATATGTTCAATAGCAAGTTTGAGAAGTCCATTTTATGCCTGTTGAATAAATGCAAGTCTTAGTGGTTTCTGTCAAGGAAATGTACTGTTCTGAAAATGTCACAAATCAGTGTTTTCTCTTGAATAATTGTTTCAATGTCTGGTTTAAAAACTTGAAAAGTTCTGTATTTTAGATCACACTCTTATGTGATTTAATGTGTTACTGGATTTGTAAGAAGGTGGCTTCTTCCAGCTTCTTTGTTTCTCTGGGGGTCAAGTGCACTTTTATAATGGATTGTTAGGCATCTAGATGCAGCTTTTTAATTGAAATTGAAACCTACATATCTGATACCAGAAATTCCTAAAATCAAACTTTGACTAAAATATTGATTTTTTTCTTCACAGCCATTTAAGTTTCTAGGCTTTTAATTTCCTATAGTAAAATGAAAGTTTCTTGAGTTTCTTTCTTTTTGTTTGTTGGTTTGTTTAACTTTGAGGTAAACCATGGTGAGTTAGTTGATGATCATAGATCTGTCTAAAAAGGGAATGTGGAATGCACATGGTAAGATTGTATTACTACTAATGGTGTGTTCATTGTGCAGGATTCGCTGCTTTCTTAGATAAGGACCATGCCCTATCAAAGCAATCCGCATTTTACCGAAGTAAGAAATAGCATATTAAGGCTCCTGCATTTTTTCAGTAAATCAGATTATGCCGTATCATTTAAAAACCCTCCATAGGGAAAATAATCATCTCTTAAGTTCCCTGTGAGGCATATCAATTATAGTTCAGAATGAGAAAATTCCCCAATGCTCTTAAATCTTCAGAGTGAAAAGAAAGGTATTTTATGTGCTTTGCAAAATATTTCTTGAAGGGAAATGCGCTATGGATTGAAATCTGAGATAGTAGAAATACAGTAGAGCCTCCCCACCCCAAATGCCCCAAAAAGTACGAACCGAAAAAAATTGCTAACACCTACAGAAAACACCTTGGAGTCTTGACAGCAAAACTTCCTGTGGAGCACAGGGGAAAAGAATTGGCAGTTACAGAATTGGCAAATGCTAGAGGAAAGCCTTTTGGCTTTTGTTACATTAATCATACTCTACTGTAGGTAAAATGTAGAGGGTTGATTCTGAACTCTTTTGTTTGTTTTCTCATGTGAAATTATTATCAAATATTTTGACTGTTAAACAAATGAAATAAGCTGGGCATTTATATTAGAGCCAATGCAAAACACATAATGATCCTGGAATGTCATGAATGTTCCATGAGAAATTAATTTACTGTTAAATCAGTAATAGTAGAATAAAAAAAAAAAGAGCTGGTTGCATATGATTTGATGAAGGAAGAATAATTTGTGTTCATATAACTCACTTTTGGTTGGGAGAATTGGGTGGTGTCAGGTAAGTACAATCTCCAGTGTCACTTGTAGTGGGAGTCCATATTACTGTCCTGGGGTGCCAACAAAATCTTGACTTCAAATGAATGCATGGGAAAGAAAGAAGGGAAATAACCAACAAAAGCAAACAAGTTTTTGTTTTTGAATAGCAAGGCTATAAATCTGTAGAGCTGTTTTGCTAATACCCGTTTTGGGTTTGTTACCCTTGTGCTTCAGTTCAGTGGTGTGTTTGGAGAAGACTGTGGTTGCTCTAATAGTCCTCTGGAATACCTGGTAGATGGTAAACCTGTGTCTTGGGGTGACCTTATGATGTGTATCCCATATCACTGCCTATGCCCAGAAATTAATTTTTGTGCCTTTCTATGCCTCTAAACTGAGCCTGAGAGGGGGAAGGAAAAAAATGGAGCAAAACTTTCTCAAAGCAGTTTGCAGTTCGTTCAAGGTTACAAAAAGATAGCAGGTTTTTTTTTTCCCCATCTGGGGCAGGGGGGGGGGGAAGCACCCGGCTTGCTATTTTCCAGTCAGTTTTTGGCCAGTTGTTTTCAGTTTCTTGTTCTCGGGAGAGAGACTGAGAGTTGGACTTTGCATTTCCTTCTCTGGAATTCTGGATTTTCTCCCTTTTCTACTGGACTGCTTGATTGCTGTAACATCAGAGCACATCGGGAGGATTTTCCACTGGGCACAGAGGGCCTGGCCCCGGCCCAAGCCCCAGCTCCGAGGAGACCAAAGGGAGGACTTGAACACTTTCCCAGGATTTTTCCTCTACAGTGAAAGATTTTACCATCTAACATTATTTTCCTTCCCATGTGTTTGTTAAATAAATAGTTTATCTTCTTCACTTTCCTTCGAGGAAAATTTATTTTTTCCCGAACCTGGTGGGGGAGGGGTGGTTGTGCCTTCTCTCAGAGGATATATTTCTAAATTTGGCCAAACTGGAACAACCTGTCAACAGAGAGATGGAAAATTAATCTCTGGTTTCCCACATTTAGGGTAGCAGATGAGAATCTGGCTTCCCTATCTAAATTCTTCATAGGTTTTTACATTTTTATGGTCTAATGAGCTTTCAAATCCTGAGCTGCCACTTTTGAGAAGAATGACCTTGAGCCTAAAGCTGGAACAGTTGTGTCAACGTGGAGATCAGAGGTGGGTGGTTTTAAGGCAACAGCAAAGGGGACCTTCAGCATGTCAGAGGGCTCTGCCTAGAGCCTTTTCATTAGCATAAAGATCCCTTGAAAATTGTAAGGAGCAGGGGGTTTGGGATATTTTAGAATAACTGTATCTGAAACAGTGAATTTTAGGCTCACTTCCTTTGAAAGGGAGCTCTCACTGGATCTTGCTGCTAGTTACTGGAGTGGTACAGGGTGATTACTGGAACATCATGAAAGGAAGGAAAATGCAGGAAAAACACACGAATGTTCATGGTTTAGCTTAATCTTTAGATGGTGATAAAAAAAATGTTTGAAACTCATTTAATCCCATGGAATATTTTACCAGATATTTTAAAGATGATGTGTAAGCACTGGTATAAGGAGAACCTTGGATCTTAATATTTTGGTGAGCTCTGTTTTTCTCTGAAGTATTGAGAGATAGAAACCATCTGGTTACAAACGGAGGTGAGAAGCAATTCTATGTAACATGTAACTAATGAGAAGTGCGTAACACGTGGCACCTTTGTGAAGGATTCAGCTGTAATTTTGAATGCCATCTTTTCTTGCTGCTTAGAACTTAATATGCTACTAGTAGTTTTTAATACTGGCTGGTATATGGTAAACCACTAAATACAGAACATGGTTTTTTGGCTACAGAAGTTTTGTAAATAGATCACTGTGGTAGTTCAGGTAATGTGGAGGGAGGTATTGGGGTAACCAAGATGCTGAGCTCATCAGTGGGAATATATTCATACACATCATGTTTCCAGACCGTTGAAATACTGATCTGACAGCTGTCTTGAACATTTTGTATTGGGCTTGTCCAGCATAATTCATCTGTTTCTTCAATGCCAACATGACACTCTGGAACTGACTGCTGTATTTTGGTATTGTAGAGCTGTTTCTCTATTGACAGCTGTGTACCTGTGGTGGTGAGAAGGGCAAAACACACCAAGCTTTGCAAGAAACCAGCCCCTGCAGCCTTCCTTTCTTCCAATTTTAATAATTTCAGTACTGTTGTAGTGAGGCTTCCTTTCCTATCTTGCTAGCAGACAGTATTAAGCCCACCACGTGTCTTTCAGGATGATGTGAAACAGTCTGTGTTTATCAGCAAATTTAGAAATACCACAGAACCAAGAGTTGAAGGATTGAAGAGTCTTTTGGAGAGTGTGTGTGTGTGTGTCTGCAGAAGGGATCCAGGAAAAGCATCTCCATTCCAGTCCAGTAGCCACTTGCATTCTCTGCTCATAAAGTACAGTGATTGCCACCAGTTCAGTGTAAAGTGTCATGGAAGCCTTCAGCAGCCCAACAGTGACAGCACCGTGCCCCACACGCACAAAATTCCAACTTGAGAAGCTCTACTCTCCAAGCAGGGCTTGTGTATTCTCTGCTTGCTTTCTTAGAAAATGATCATAACTTTGTTATGCTTCTTAAGTTTTGCTTAAGCTTTAATGTGAATGCCCTATAATTTTTTTTCTCAAAATTAAGCACTGTATTTGTGTTTTTCTGTTATGAAAATGAATGGAGGAATTTAGCTCTTCCTTTGAGCTATGTGTTGATTTACACTTAAATTGTCTAGCCCTTTTTTGTTGATACAGATAAATGGATATTATTTCCTTCCGTGTAATTTTTTAGAAAGTAGGTACTAGCAAACATGAAAATTCTTGTTCACAAAAATGAGACTTGATAGCTAATCAGTGGGCAGGATCTTTTCATGTGTTGCATTTTTCAGGTATTAGAGCTTAAGTATGTATTTTATGATGGTGTGGATTTTTGAAGCTAGCAATTCACATTTCCTATGTATTTACTCTTTCATGAGAGAAAATCAATCATCCATTTTGTTATTTGTTTTGGCACATTAAATAGTGGGGGACACCGAAGAAGATTTTTTTATTAACCTCATAAAAACTCTTCACCAATATCACTTTAATAACCACAGTTTCATCTTCTTGGTTGAACCATCTGTACGGCATCTCCTTTTATCTGTATTAATATAATTTCCTTCAAATACAGGGCAGAAGTAATGGGGGAGAACATGGTAAATCAGTGAGTTCTCTACCATCTGCTTTAAAAAACAGAAAACAGATGTTAGTATCCAACAGTATCAGACTTCTCGGGTATCATCTCTAGCCTTTCAGTGGAGAGTTTAGTTAAGAGTATGTATTGTGCCTTAGTAATATTATTTCTAAAACGAAAGGAAAGTTACTCTGGTGAAGTTGTTCATGTAGGTTTTCACCATGTTGCAAAGTTCACACACAATGCTGCTGAAGATAATGAAGATTTTGTCATTAACCTTGGTATCTATGGTAGACTTCTTGAGCAGTCCTGTGTTTAGTTCCTTCTCATACATCCTGGTTCCACAACCAGTTTGGTCTGGCTTACAGCATCAGTGCTGCTGGAGACTTTCCTGCCTCCCTGCTCCCAAGCTCTCATTTCTGCCCCTTCTCTCATGAGTAGCAGTAGCAGTCACATAGCTGCTCAGCAGTCTGGGTCAGGAAACTGCTGTGAATCCACCTGGGAAGCAGGAAGGTTAAGTTTTACTTCAGGTCAGCTGCCCAGTGTAGTTTGCTGTGTGGATGCCTCAACAGGCTTGCCTGGCTCAAGGGAAGGAGTGAGGGCAGTCTAGAGGAAGAGCAGTTGCTGCTTTTGGGGGCACTGCAGACTTCATTAACTGATGCCAGCTTGACCTGGCAGTGGCACAGCTTTGGTGAGAGAAGGCAATGTCCAGTATTAGAGAGCTGTTGTTACTGGCTACCAGGAGACACTGCATGGAAAAAGTTGTTAGTCTAGTCCTCAGCTGTCACAACAACGTGTGACCCTGTTTGGATGGATGCGGCTCTGTACCATCAGAGCAGTGCAGTGTTCATGTGAAGGGCAATCTGTGCTAAAGGGGCATGTACAAAGCCAGCTTGTCTGGCTATATGGCAAGGACTGAAAATGGTACAAGGCAAAAATCTTTCTTATATCCTCTAGTATAATGGACTGACACTAGTATTTGTAGGATGTTATCTTGCTCCATTTATGGAAATTGAGGTTTGTTATTTTAAAAACCTTGTAGCAAGCTTATTGGGATTCTATGAATCATAAAGCTGTGAAACACCAAAACATATTGGAAGGTACAGTACTTTATGCTTCTGTACAAATAGACTTAGATTGCTTTGGCTTGAACTTCTCCAACAAACAGTTTGAAGGGGGGAAAAAACCCCCCCACTGTTACTCTTAGGTTCCCCTGAAAGTCTCATGCTGACTGTGACTGCTTGGCTCTTTTATGATAGTACTTGGAGAGAGAACAATTAACTACAAAATGCCTTGAGGTCTTCAGTCTTAACTTTCATCCTTCAGTATCTGTTGTGTTAGAATAGAATCCTCAACAAATTCTCACTTTGTAATATTAAACAAAAATGCAAACCCTGAGTAGCCTCAGCTTCTGTAACAATACAGAAGCTGTCCTGTTTTATCCTCTTCTTGCCTCACCTGCAGTCAGTGGACATAAGACATGAGACTGATTGAGTTTTTAAAGTTGCTGGAGGGCATTTGTGATAGATTCATATTGCACCAAGATGCTATGAATGTTTTATAAACCATTTATTTTTTCCTTTGCCCTTAAAATTTGAAAGGATTTTTCCTGGAAAGGTATTTCTTTTTTATCTCTTCAACTTCATCCTTTTTTTCTGAATTTGTAAGTTATTTTGAGATGCTACATTTTTTTAGTGACGGTCTTACAGCTATATGCCAAGAAGGGAACAATGGCAATAAAGTATCGTTATTAGAGACTTGTGGTAAAAAACCTACTGAGTCTGGGGAGGAGGGTAGTAAAGCTTAGAGTAGTACAAGACAGCAAAATAATACCACCGTTAAGAGATGGAGGTTGACATGGTTTTTGGAAGAGAGGGGTGTACAGCAGTAAAGAGCTGAGAATGTAAATAGCTGTAGCATGCAGTAACAGAGAGGTGTAAATAGCACCGGTTGACAGGGGCTCATTGCAGTAACAGAGAGGTGTAAATAGCACAGGTTGACAGGGACTCATTGCTGTTGTTGAAGGAAGGAGCTAAAATCATTGATCCACAGATCCATCTAGCATGGCTTTTTTCTGTGGCATTGTGCATCTCTGTTACCAGCTTTACACCTCACCTGGAGATGTTTTCCAGCTGGAACACTGGCAGTGTGATGGGGATCCTTGTGGGTGCTCAGCACTCTGCACTCACCTGGTGTTGGGTTTGCGTGCTAGCCCAAAGAGAGCCCGGACGTCTAGCCACAGACCGACTGCACTACAGCAGGCACACACACAAAGAAGCAGGCACACGGGTGTGCTCCTCACCCGAGGGAGCTTCCCCTTGAACTGAATGTGAGTGCACGCAGGCAGAGGTGAAGAAGTATAAAAAGAGGGGACTCTCCGTATGGATTGCACGCTGAGATTTACCCAGGTGAACGGACAGGGACGAAGAGCCAAATTTTTGACAGGGTCCAGAGATTTTATATTGGGGATAGGGAAGGCAGGGAAAAGGATTACAGCCAATGGGATATTTGACAGGAGGTGGGGTTGAGGGTAAGGGAACCAATGGGAGCCGTACATAGGAGGGACTTAGGGAAGAAACCAATGGAATGTTGAGTAGGACAGAACCTTCTAGAACTATTACATTTAACTAAGGGAAATGAATATTAAAAAACTTATGCCTAAAACAGGGAGGGGAAGCATGAACCAATCATATAAAAGTATGCAAATAACTGAAGAGAGAGATTGTGGGTTCTCACCCTTACTCTGCAGTGCGTGGCTGAACCTCAGGGCCTGAGCATCACAGACTGCTGGTGTTGTGTTTAGGAGTCAGGGTGGCTGCAGTTGCTTGCACCGCTGCGACCTGGGGATGTAGGTGAGGAACAGATGGAAGCACTTCGTTTGGAAAGCACTTAGGGATGTGGATGAGGTACACATGAGTTTGGTGTAGCTGCACAGTTGATATGATGGGCTGTATGGTCCACATTCTTGTGTATGCCTCTGTGTCCTATGAGCTGCAGCTAAGGAACAAGCTTTTTGGAGGTTTGTACTACCTTCTGCATGAGCTTGGAAAGCAAAGGCACAACAATTTCTTTTTATTCCCTGCATGCTGACATTTTCCCTTTGTGCAGGGTCAGACTTCAGTGATTTGGGGAAATTCTGGCACAGCTCTGAGGGAGGATATTAAAGGAATCATCTGGATACGGTCCTGAGCAGCTGGCTTTGGGTGCCCCTGCTTGGGCAGGACCAGATTGACCTCCAGCAGTCCCTTCCAGCCCCTGTCATTCCATCAATCTGTGGAGTATCTGACCTGGAGAGGGGTGAAAGGGCAAATGTTACCAATGTTGGCTGATTCAGGTCTCTGAGCTTCCAGGATTTTAAGAAGAGCTTTTAAATGATTTTATAGCACTAGCATAAAATTCAAGGCAATGGATGACTACCCTTCATGTGTTTTCATGATTTCTTTGTGCAAACTACAATGCTGTAATGTCATTAAATATGGCAAAGAGGTGATATGATCTGCAGGGGGTTTTTCTGTGTTACATTTTGCATTTATATTGCAAAAATATCTGGCAGTTTGACTGCCTGCTTTACTTAATTCCTAATTAAAAGTAATTAGGAAATGTGTCATAGCAGCTTTAAAAATAATAGTAAAAGTAGCAAGTACAGCAGCAGTTTGTTTCCTTCCTGTATTTCTTATATGGCTATGCATTATTGTTGACATGGAGGCAGAGTCTGATTTACGCTTCTGATTAGAAAAGCTTTCCTTTACATCATAAAGCTGTTGCTGCTATTGCAAACACTAATTCCAGGTGTTTTTTACCAAGCTTATTTTCCCACCAGTATATCTTTACCTGGTGAATTGATGAGAATTAAATTTCAGTTTTCAGATAAGGTCATGCCATTATCTGTGTCATAGGATTGTAGTGCTTTCAAAACTATTCTTAGGATTTTGTAGGCTACACAGACAACTTGATGTGTACTTGTAGATCATTTGGGGTTTGTTAAGAGCTCCGTGAAAACCTCAGTGGTGTCGGTTTTCATGTTTTGTTTCCCAAATGTACTGGTATTGGCACCCTAGCAGAAAAAGATGTGGACAATATGTTTGGCTAGGATGCCATAACCTTACTCTGAATTTTTGTTGTAATCGCTAGATTTTGCTTAGCAGGCTGTAGCTTCCTGAGAGCTCAGCGGGGCTGCTTAGGGCAATGTGACTCGGTCGCATCACACGGTCCATTTCGGACGATCCCGTGATCTTGCTCCATCCTGCTATCAGCATTACAACCAGTGATGGCAGAGGAGGTGAGAAGGGTCTCTCATAGGGGTTTGAGAGGACTTTAATCACATCTTGTCCCCTTGATCCCTAGAGGCAGAGAGACCTCGTGGTCTGGGTGTTAGGGGGGTTTTGTTAGGGGCTCAGGGGCAGTCCCTGGGCAGCGTTGGGGTACAGGAACCAATAAAGAGAGCCTGAGAGAGTGGCCAAGGCTAAGGGCAGGGGAGAGCAGGAGGGGGAACATGGCATCACAAAAGCAGTGGGTTAACAGACTACCACAAATTTTAATTGTCCCTTTCAGTAACTTCCTCGAATATTGAACTGCTATCCTGTGTAGCTTCTGACACCCAAGAATGGAAATGAGACCAGGCTAACAGGGTGGTAGTTCTTGTCCTGGACAAGAGCATTTGCTCTAATTGACCAGACAGTAAGAGGATGTACTGTAGAAAGTGTTCTGACCACATGACTATAATAAGAACATCAGAACAAGCCCACATGACTTTGTGTGTAAAACCAGTGATGGAGCCCTGTTTTCCTGGGGTTGGCTGAATGTGTGCCTGAAGATAGGAATTCCTTGTTCTCCTTTGCTTGCATGAATAGCTTCAAGTGTGGTGCTCAATTGCTGGCTGGGGTTAAACCACAGGTACTGAATGTTCCTACTTAACC
>NW_008246060.1:1713955-1736691 GCF_000691975.1 Corvus brachyrhynchos
TGCTGGTCATGCTGTAAGTGATGACAAACACATCATCTGAAGTGTTCTGGCACTAATCCTGCTAGAGGAAGAATCTGGTCTGCATGGGCTGTTGGCTTATTTGTCTGTCCACAGTTGTGTTGTGTTGAACTGGGAGAGAGGAGCAGCCCAGGAAGATTGGGGTGTTTGTAGGCTGCAGCAAAGAAAGCCTTAGCCAAGGTCCTTGAAGCCTGCAGTGAGGGGCCAGGAGAATGGAGTGAGGCCTTGGGAGAACAGGAGAGACCTCCAGGACCAGAAAGGGCATGATAATGTTTGCTGCAGCTTACATCTTTGACTATGGCAGAAACAGGTGAAAAATTGGAGCTTGTCTGACTGTGTGAATGACATGGAATATCCTTGAGGGTGCCAGTGAATCCCACTTTTTCACCAGATTATTTCTACCTGTTCTTTCCACAGGCACATTATGGATTTTCAACCTCCATGTCCTTGTCTCTGTGTAACTCTCCTTAAAGCTTTCTGCTGTCTATTCAGTAATTTGGGTTTTTTTGTGAGGTAGAAAGCTTGCTGTTGGTTTCAGCTCTTCATTTCTTCTGCTCCGACCATACTGTAGCTCATAGATGTTACAGGAAATTTAGGGCCATTTAGATAATTAACTAAAGAAGAGTTTTGTTTGTAATGGTGATGGTTTTGTTAGAAATCCCAAGAAGGAATGAGGAACTAATTAATAACGATTTAGTAGGTTGTTTGTATTTTCTTGTTGCTGTTTTGGTTGGGATTTTGCATAACATACTTTTAAGATGTACATGAAACAATAGTTGTGTCATACATGTTGAGGCTTTACTGATGTCTTTCCCCCCCAGTTTATAAATGTAATCCATATGTGTGTTCATCTTACCAAATATTCGAGGACTGTAGCTGTAGTGTAGTTACACTGCAATTGTTCTAGTTCCAGTACAGTTTTATTTCATCGCTCTGAAGTTTGGTAAATGGATGAATAGTCCATAAGGGCCTTTCTGTTTTATATGCATTACATTATAAATTGGACTAAAGATTTACTTGAATGTGAAATCCAGTAAGCAGAAGGTTAATGACATAAGCTTCAGTTTTATGTTGTAATTTTAGTATGCAACTGATTTGATTGATAATTATGGGTGTTGTATTTAGACACGGGGGCTTTCTATGTTGAACACCTTTTGAGATCAAGTCCTTAGACTGTGTAAGTCCCTGGAGAGTTTTCTTTATGTCTGCATCCTCTGGGAAGCTGTACCGTAGCTGTGGGAGTGTGATGTGTGCTGCATGGCTTATCCCAGTTTGATCAGCAAACCCAGCTATCCCCAGTGGGAAGAAGCTTTATCCCAATGTAGTTGGTACTATTGGTGTGCTGTGATGGAGCATTTACACAGCCTAAGAAAAGGTTTACATCTCTAAAAAACTTTGCTGCATGAAGAGGCTTGGAACACAAAGGTAAATATGTTTATAGTTAACTGTAGGTAGCTGAGCTCCAGTTCTGGATGGAGCGCTGTTGAAGATATGACTTCCACTGTGTTTTGTTTTGTTATTTCATACTCAAAACCATTGTAAGCAGATCTCAATGGGGTTTTTTTATTTCCTCTTGCATGTATTGGTAAATCTTGAGGATTATTTTAGCCTTCCATTTTAAGAATATGCTTATCTTGAAATCAGAATTTTATTTGAGAATGCATTGCTCAAGGCTCGATAAACTTGGATGAAGTGTTCTGTGTTTTCTGAGAACATATAAACAAACTCTGGCTACAAAGGAAGCAATTGTTAAGTTAGAACATTCAAACTGCAGCTAAAATTATTTAATGTATTTGCCCAGTGCTATGATTTGCTGGGTCCTAGGTGAGATCCTGGATAATGGGTGTATAGCTATACAAAAAATACAGTTTGAGGAACAGTGGTTTTTTGGTTGAGTCAAAAAAATGCACTTTCAGTTCTTGAAATAAACTAGGAGATTTGTGCAATCCACCCCCATACTTTTGAATATCCTGTCCAAAACCTTTTGTGGGTCGCTTACAGATACTGTTTCCAGCAAGGCAGAAACAGAAGTGTTTATTTGTTCTCCGTACTTGAGTTTCAGTAGTGCAAAATAGAGAAAGTGAGAGTAACAAAAATTATGATTCCATGCACATCAAACACCTGCAATCCAACCTGCAAAAAAAGCCCAATATATTTTGGGTTCTGCTGTCTGCTTCACTTGTCAGGTCAGGTGAGTAAGTTCGGGAAGGAAAGAGCTGTTGGATGGATTTAAGAATCAGTCTTTTTAAGTGTTTGGCCTATTCTGTTGTCTGTCTCCAAATAATAAATAGAGTATCCACCTAAATGTAAATATTGAATATTTATCTGTGTTTTCAGTTCATTTGTGCTTTTTGTGACATTTCAAACTAAAATAATGGGAATGCATGTTCTGCAGAAGGGTTACAAATGCATTCAGAAATGTGCATGTAGTCCCTATAGAAAACCAAAACACAGATGTGTACAGGGGTAGGAGGAGCTTTAGAGGACTGTGTGTGTGTGTGTGTTTGGTTTTGTTCCTGAAAAGTGCATTGTGCCTCTCAGCAGGGCTGGGCTATGTTGGAAGGTATGCTTTTGAGTGAAATGACACAATTTGTTTTAATAAAATACAAAAAACTTATCCAGTGTAATAATAACATTTCTGTGTATCACTGGCAGCCACTGCCCTGGCACCAGGAGATAAAGCCATGCAGAATTTTGTTTAATTTCTTGCTTGGTGTATCAGATCAATAATGTTTGTAGAATTGCTGGCTTGCCCCCTTGCCCACAGTTCTGTTTGTTCTTGAGGGATTGCTTTACCTGTATGCTCTTAATTTAGTCACAAGTTCCTTGGCCAGTAGCTTCTGATAATCATGTAGAAGTTAAATCTTCCCTTAATTGTTGGTATCAAGAAGGCCTTTGCTAGATTTGAAGGTGAGGTAATATAACTCTTTGTTCACAGGTTTTTTTTGAGTTTTGAGTTGCCTCGTAATCGCAGCACAAGTAAACCCATCTATAACTTACCAAACTTATTACCAAACGTAGTCAATTACGTTCACTGTTAAATGAAGTGCCTTGAGTGAGATCCCTCCTTCCTGCTTTAAATTGTGGGAAAGGAGAAAGAAACAGAATCTTAGTAAGTTCTTTAAGTACTAGCTCTGCCAAAATAGGAGTTGCAAATAAGACTTTGAAATTTCAGTCTTGTACCATAATTTGTCTTAACTGTTTTCACCACTGCATTTAGTATTTTAGGGATTGCTGAGTTCTTATATTGCATCATTGTTTCTCGTTGGATTTTTGAATCTGTCTGAAGCAATAGATGTGCTAATCTTGAACATAATGTGAAACTTCATGGTCATGTACCACCTGTACACTTACCTCCTCATAAATATCACTACTAGATAATGCTGCTGAGATAGCATTTTCCAGGATATTGTGAGGAGAGGAGTGGGCTTTGGATGGAAATTCTCCTATGATCAGAAATGGATGAAAGTTTCTTGTGGAGGTGCAATCTTGCTTTGTCTTGGTATGTCACTTTTGATATAATGACTAAACAATCTCCCTTTACTCTGCTTCCACTTTCAGCTGTTTTCAGTGGGGGCTAGATTTCACCTTTTGAATTTACAAAACAATTAAAGTTGGTTTTATTAACAAATACAGCCAGGAATTTATTTACTCTTGCAATGCACTTAGCCCTTGTGTAGAATGTGTCTGTATTGACTAGAGCTGTTACCAACATGACCTCACTTTTATTTATTTATATTGACTGAAATGCGTTTTATGATTAAATATGTTGTATACGAGATACTCAGCTTTCAAAGCTTTTAAATTATTATGGGTTCTTCATATCTGTGTTATTGTAATTGCTTTATAGGTCAGATGCCAAAGCAACAGTGTCACATATCCTTGCACCTTTTTACCATTATAGTGGGGTTTTTTTGCTTCCAAGTTTGTTTTTTGAGTTAGTAGTAAATAGATACACTTTTTTGCAGAGCTTGGGTATATCTGGATATTTAAGCTCTCCCACTGTGTTAAGAGAAATACAAGGCACAGCTTGACAGAAATAAGTTCCCCACAATTTTGTGTTAAAATAACACAAATAGCAGACTGCCAGCATGTTTCTGTGGTTTTTTTAGAAGGACCCTTGTGTCCTAGTAGTGACCTAGGAAATCCTGTAATGATGTTGTTGCATTCTGTTTATGTTTCTATTACCTTTCTTAGGTTACCCTGGGGAAGTGAGTCACTCTTGCCCCAGATGGAATTGATGTCAATATTTATCATACAATGATTCTGTAACTGCATTTCAGAACAAGAGTAGTTCAGGTTGGAAGGGACCTTAGAATGTCTACAGCCTTTTGCTCACAGCTGTTTGTTTCAATGCTCAAACTGAACTCTGGCCTTTCTCTAAACTTTGACCAATCAAGTGTTGAAAACCCTAATTTTAAAAAATTTGTTCTTAAAGGTGCAAACCCTGCACAAACTCTCTGGATAGCTTGTTCCACAGCTTGACTGGCATTGGTGTGAAATTGCTCGTGTGCGTCTGTGCTGTCTCATCAGCTCCTCCCTCAGTGTCCGACTGCTGTCAGAATACCCTTCCACCATGCATAGCTGTGAAGAGCCTGTCTCTGCCATTTTGGTCATCTCCTATGTGTTGAAGGGCTATCTTAGGGCCCTCTGAAGCCACCTTTTCCCCAGGCTGAAAAAGCTCAATTCTCTCTCCCTCCTTGCAGAGTAAGAGCTCTAGGCCATACCTGTCTTGGTGGCCTTCTGCTGAACGTGCCTTGAGGAGATTGGCAGCTGGACTGTCAGTCTCCCAGAATCAGACTCAATCTTTCTACCTTTCTCGACTATGGATTATGACTAGTGTAGCTTTTATGTCCACCTCAACATCAGCTACAGTGCCTTACTGTTGTATCAGAGAGCCCAAAACTGGACATGTGGACACAGTTTTCTAGGTGTGATACAGCAAGTGTCACCTCTTATTCTGCTCAGCTATGGGTGTGCCCTTTGAGCCTGCTGTGCTGTCAGCTTTCATTGGGGAATGCTGCTGACACAGGGCAGGGTGTCAGGTCCTTTTCCAGCAGAGCTGCCCCCCAGCCAGCCACTTTCCAGACTGTGTCATGATGAGTAAGTTACTCCACCCCAGCTGCAAGACTGGTATTTAGACGTTCAGGTGATCATTTTTGAAAGAAGGAAGAAAAACCTCAGGTTCTCTTCGATCAAAACCGGCTGGACATGAGTTTTCCTCCTTACAGTCCCAAGCAGTGCAATTTCTTTTATGATGTAGCATGAGGTGTTTGGTTTACTAGCAGCTCAGAAAAAATCCACCTTCTAAAAGCTCAGAAACCAGTTTTCTGTGTTTTGTTGTGTTATCCGTGTACATACCTCGATAACTTTGTTCAGGTATGCTGAGAAACTGGTCACGTTACATAACTTAATTGGGATCAGTGTAAGATGCATGGGATAGTGTTATTTTTAAACAAAGACATGAATTCTGATCTTGAGAAATGACACTCAAATGACACACTGATGTACTGTTCACCTTGAATGTGACCATTCCGTTTTACTTCTTTTAGCAATAAAATATGGAGCTAAAAAGTTTTACCTTCCTGTAGCAAAACTCTGGCCAAGTTCTAAATGGTGTTGTCCTGGGGTGAGCTCTTTCAGTTTTACTGTAGTAGCTTACGCTAGGGCAGAACTGACCCTTCTGTTCCTGGAGGTAAATTTCCCGAGCATATTTGAGAAATATTTGACCGAACTTGGCTCTGCTGTTACTGTGTCAAGTTGGTGTATTTGCCCACCTAATTTTGTTGGAAATTAATCTGCTGGATGTGTAAATGAATATAATGCTGGTTGGCCAGCTTCTGTTCATCTGAAAAGAAAGATAATCACCAAACAGAACTCAAGCTATTAATTAAGATACATTTCTTGTTTTGGTTAGAGGGGCTAACAGTTTTGGTATTCAGAATATCCTTATATTTAATTTCTAAGAAATTTCTAGTTTTCTTCTGCTGTAGTCACTGCCATAACAGACCTTTGCCATTGCTTCTTTCCTTGTTTTTTTAATTGAAAGCCTGTAAAATTATTCTCTTGTAATGTTAATCCAACCCTGCATATGCAGTTTTTACTCTTGGGTTGTCTCCTTTTCCTGACCTTGGGCTGGATGATTCATCCTCCTCTAAAGGGACCGTCTCACTGAACACTGCTTCCCTGCCTCGTATGACAGGATGCATGTCTGTTGTCTCCAAGTTGTTACTTCTGCAATAAAGGAGTACCTGTGCCACAGTCTTAAGCTAACTGCCTGAACAGTGTCCAGGTGTGGGCTTGTGGGCCTGTTGTGGTCTTGGCGTTTCATTTTTCTGCCCCCCACACGCCCTGTTTTAGCCCATTATGCACAGGAATATGTCCCTGAAAGCTGCATGTCCTGTGCATGCCTCAGATTTCATTTTCACTTACCTGTATTTTTATGTCACAACCAGCTGTTCAGAAGTTAGGCAGAAGGTTGGATCATCTTAATTGTCATCATTTTGCTCTGTCCTCAAGCTTCTCTCAACTTGTGTAATCACTGCTCTGTTAAACTTTAAAGACTGGTTTTCATTTGATGGAATGTATAGAGTATGATGTATTTAATGAAGACATATGGATATTACTGCTGCGCAGTTAATAATAGCAGATGCTGTCCTCGTCTAAGTTCTGCTCACAAGTCCAAGGATTTATTTGAAAACTGTCAATTTAGCTCTTAGTGAAATGCCCCAGCAGTGAGCAGGAGTAGTAGCAGCTTTCTGGTAACCTGAACTGTGAGATTTGTATGCAGAAATACAAATGGGGAAAAAGTAATATTGGAATTTGAACAGCCTAATATGCTGTAATAAAGTAGAAGAAGGCTATATTTAATTAGCCAGTAACAAATGTTAACCTTGTTTTAGATCAGGAAGCAGTGATGAAACGGAGACTTCTGATGAGTTTTCCTCTCATTGTTTCTTGAGGCCAATTCAGATGATAAATCTACACCGTGGAATTACAGAGTGAGGTAGAAAAGCTAATAAACTTCATGAAGGCTAAGAAAGTGGTGGTTTCAACTTGGTTGCTTGTTGGTGGGACTGAGTGTGTCCTGATAGGAAATTTTCTTTTCCTTTTTTGATTTTTTTTTTCCTTCTTTTTACAGAAGAAGAGGGTTTTAAGTCTCCATTTTACTTATATGATAATGTATGTCTTCAAGTTTCCTAGGCCAGATTGAGAGTACGCAATCTGAACCATGCATTCTGTGGGTCGTGGCTTTGGGGTAGTTCAGATAGAGCAAAGCTCACAGTAGATCTGTGCTCAAACCTCAGCAGCCTTGCTTGGCTCATAAGTCTCGTACTTCGACTTGGTTTCCTGGCAGGACAAAGACGTGATCTATAGTGTGCTCTGCAACTTAGGTATGACAGGATTTTGTTTTCCTTACTATCAATGTGAATTGTTCTGTGGTATGTTTTTCTGTGAGTTGTTTCCACGCTTGGGGAAGCCATGTTTATCCAAAGTGGAATTAAGTCTTTTCTTAGTAGGCTATTAAGCATTAGAGCAATTTGCCAGGGGAACCATTAGGAACAGTGTCACCTTTAATAATTAATTCAGGATTAGCTGCCTTTGTGTGGGATGGAACTGATTTTACTTGTAGCTGTAAATTTCCTGAGGGAAGCCTAAGGTAAATGCTCTGGTTTGTGTTATTGGGGTGCTTAGAGGTGATGGTTTGCAGCCCTTGTACAACCTCAGCCCATCAGATGTGCCAGTGCAGTCTCTGTGCTGTTAGAGAAGGGTGCCTGCCTGCCTGCCTGGGCTGTAGTTACTGCAGGCTTTGGGACGTTATTTTCAGAAATATCTGGAGTCACCAGGATTTTTAAATGCACCCATCTGATAAAGTTGGCTACATTCTGTAGCAGTTTTGGTGATCTTCCCAAGCACTTCACCTCTTTATTGCATTTGGTGAGACAAAAGTTGGTTCTTTTTATCTTTGGCAAGATAACAGATGCTGGTTCTGATACTGAAACAGCTTTTTGCACAGTCTCATTGTTACTTTTGGCAGAGCCAACATGGTAACTGCCAAAACAAAGAAGAAAATGCAGTAAGAAAAAGACGTGATTGTATTCAACCAGAAACAGTTTGACTTCCAGTTAATATCCAATTAGAGGCTTAAACAGAAAAGTGAGAAATTACCTGTTTAGTATTTCAGTCTTGATGGACACATTTTAAAACCTAAACTAGTTTGTGTGATGAATCAAAACAGGGCCAATGTGACCTAAGAATTATTGAGATGAAATTTTGAGCCCCTGGCTTAGAAAATTGGTCCTGTGAAATTGGGTTAAGCGTGATAGGAATGAAAACAGTTAAAGCCTCAACTCCTGCAAATTTCTTACTTTTAAAAGTATTGGGGAAGCTGTTGTAGAGCCAAACAGAAATGGGCTTTTATATATTGTGCTGCATCTGGGAAGTTAATGTATCTTGGGTATTGCTATTGAAATAGAGAAACTGGAGGTGATACTGTATGTGCAACTGTACAGGGATTGGCACTGAACTGACTTTTTGGATGTGCTATGCATCTTCACAAAATATATGATTTGGACAGAGATATATGTGCTGATTGCTTGAAACATGTTTTCCAACATTTTCAAATGTTTACAGTTAGAATTGGAAAAATTATTAATTACAGTTTGTATCCCCACTTTTCTAAAAATGTCCCCCAGTACGTAGGTGGGTGCCTGTTTGATGCTTTTTGCTCCTGGCAGTGTTAGAGCTTCTGCTCTTTTCCTGTACTATAACAAATGTTAGCAAGTCAGGAGCCCAGCTGACCAAAATGGGGAAGGCAGAATTCTCGCTGTTACTGTACCAGCATATCTGGTTCTAATAAAGTATTTTGCAAAGTCTTTTTATGGCTCTTTCCAGGACCAATGTGCAATTTGAACTGCTTCTTCCTTTTTCAGAAAGCAAAAGACAACTTGTAATATATTTTATTTGGGATGTGGGTTTGATTCTTATTTTCCTGCTGTTTTTCCCGTGCTTTTTAATTCTGTCCCATGCTCAGCAACAAGGATATGTTGTTTTTATTCTTTGTTTTGTTTTACATGGTGTTTTGTTGTCTTAGTCATTCTCCCTTTGATAAATAAGCAGTATTCAGAAGGGAGAAAATAGTGTTCAGCTTCTACCTGGTATATGTGTTAGTTTAATATTAAAATATTTATGTATATGACATCAATAAACTTCCATATTAGGAAAAAAACTCTCTAGCTAATTGACTGAAGAAGTATCTATAGAAAGAATCACTTCAGGATCTAGTGTTTGCATCTTCAGTTAGTCTTTTCTGAAAGAAATTAAATCTACCCTCTTCATGTGGGTATAATTTCTGGTTTTAGTCTGAACTGATCTAACACTATCAGTCTGCTGCTTTTATCTAGATGTATGTCCCATGCCTCTAATCCTAAAAGACATGCCTGTTGTCCTGGCAGCACCTCCCACTTTAACATGGCAGAGGCTGATATTCTCTCTTTCAGTGGAGATACTCCATAATAAGCTCTTGATGTTAAAGAGCTAATACTCAGAACTGATGTTTGCTGTTCTGGTAAGTGTGTGCCTGAAGTGTATGTGAGTAAAAACCTCCTGGTATTTGATATCTTGCAAACTGGAAGAGTATGAGCTCTCCAACTAAAAATAAAATGTTGGGATTTTGCTGTCCTATTCCATCAGTTTCTTAATTTATGAAGCTAAAATGGAAGTTGGCCTAAGCAACATCTGACTGATATTTCTGCTTGAGAAGGCAACCAAAAGCTGAGCAAAGCTTTTGTTTGGAGAACAGGAATGCTGCTTTGCTATGTTAAGTGAAACATAAGATTTGATTTCTGAAGAAATAATTGTTTCGTTGGTTTTGTCTATTTTTGGTACAGGTTATTAATGCTGCTTTAGCTCTTGCTGCCAGACCCAAAAGTCAAGTTGTGAAAAACAACATGGAGATGTATAGGAGTACATGGGAGAATCACATCCGTGTTCTTACTGAAGCTGTGGATGATATAACAAGTATTGATGATTTCCTTGCTGTATCAGGTATGATAGTTTTCAAAATCCAATTGTTCTTTTATATACTTTGAAAACTTGTTATCACTTTTCAATAGGAAACCAGTGAAAGGTAGGGCTGTAAAAGGATTTGTGAAACCATTGCTGCTATTTAAAATGTCCCCACTCAGTGGATATTCTTGCTGTGCATGGTGTAGAGCTGGGCAGAAGTCACTGGGGCTGACCAGGTGGCTGTGACAGGGGCACATTTATCCATCCTCCCAGCCTCATTTACCTCCGCAGTTTCAAATCCTCTCTGCAGCTGTGAGAAGTCTCCAAGGAAAGGAAGTTTCATATCCCTGTGCATATACCTTAAATAAGAGGTTCTTGTGATACCCTGTGTTCCAGTTGCTGTGGAATGCACATTAGAATTTCTGGAATTTTCAGTCACAGATATTTGTCACAAAAATGGACTTACAGATTTCTTCGGTGAAGAGGCCTTGGGTAATAAGCTGTTTTTACTGAAGCAGTGAGTGTCTTAAGCATTTAAAAAGAAGACAGAAAACAGTTGTTGCACTTTTTGCAGTTTAAAGATTCCAGTTCTGAAGTAAGGTTCTGCCCTCACTGATGAAAAGTATTCAACAAAAGCATTTCACTTGCACAGTGCCTTTGCACAGTGTTTTTTGTGTTGTTGCTGCTAACATATACCTTCAATATGCATAGTTTAGAAATCTTTTTATTGTGAAGCACATGTAAATTTGTATAATTCTACTTTTTTGATTTCTCTTAAAGTAGCATAACATGGAAAAGAAGGAAAAATTTGTCTCATCTTTGTTAAATGCGGTTTAATTCCTGTGTATGGTCAGTGGGCCCTGTGCTTGCCCATTGCTCTCTGGGCATGTCCTTTGGGCTTACTTGTTAGAACTATTTGGTGTATGCAGCGGTAAGAAACATGAGTGGTTCTGCACGTGTCAGTAGTTTGAAACCCTTGTAAGTGAAGTCAGAACTAAGTTCATATTCCCAAGTTACGTTTTGCTCCTTAAACATGAGGGTAGACTTTTGCCTAAGAGGGAGCAGAGCTTGGGTATTCATTGCTCTGAAGCTTATGTGCTGTCTTCAGAAATATTTGTGTATCTTCACTGGGGGGACTGGAAACTGCTGGAGTGGAGTCCCAGTAACTGAGTGGTGTTTTTTTCTTATGATTGGGATGTGGCTATTACAGCACAAAAAGCTTGAGCAGAGATGGCTGCTCAGGCCCTTTGTGGGTCTGCTGATGTGGGATACGGACTTTTCCTCAGGGTCTATAGGTCTCCTTGCTTTACAAGGTCAGCTGGTGTTCCTGGCAAGTGACTTAGGTCTGAGTGTAGAAGAACTTAGTGCAAATTGTGCCCGGTTATTCACAGAGTTACTCTCCTGGTGTATCTCAGCATCTTAGTACAGTGAAGCGTAACCTGAGAATTATTTTCTCCCTGTGTAAGTCAGCCTTTAGTGGAAGTGTTTTATGAACCTGCCTCTTGCTTATAGTGCAAATCTTTCCTGTTTCTGAAATTTCCTGAAATTTATGCAAGTATAGCTAAAGCTGTTACTAAAGAGATTAAACAAGTCAATTGCTAATGAATAAAACACATGAATCTTTTTAAAACTCAGGAGATCTCATAGTAGGTTAAAAATCTTCAGTCAAATTCATTGAGCTAAATGTTTCTTTTTATCTATACAGCTATGATTCATTGAAATGGCACATTTCAGATTATTTTTTTCAAAATTTCTTGGACTTGAAGAATAAAATTAAGCATTCCAATAATAATTCTGTAAATCTGTCATCAGCTCATTTCAGAGAAGACTCCTAGCTTTTTTGTTTATTTTACATTGCTTGGTTGAACACAGTTGAATGATCGACAAAATTTCACAGTAAGTAAAAGCAGAAACTAGTTCAGGTAGCACTGATGTGTAGGCCTGCCTGTCATGAGGTCCAGAAAAGGTAAACATTCCTTGTATTTGCTTTAAACTGTATGTAGAACATCTTATGTAAGCTTTGGTAGAACCCTTTGGCACATATTAATTTAATTTGCTTAAACTTAAAGTGTCATGCTTGTTCTTAAGTGATCTGTTGAGAAGGTATTTCTCTGTGGCAGTGTCACCTTTTTGCTTTGGGAAGTTTTTTTTATTATTAGCTCTTGTACAAAGAAGTAATTATTAGGAGTAATTGTAAGGAACACTGCAAGCCACTCTTGGTCTGCTCCACAGAGTATTAGCACCGTTACTGTGTTCTGAGGGATTAAAACATTCATATATTGCTCTGTCTGAATAGAAAAGTTAGAAGTGTAATAGAAGATGGTATCTACCCTTTTTTGGAAATTACTCAGTAATTGGGAAAGATAATTTGCATTGAGGGTTTTGCATTGTGTTTGAGAGGAAAGGAATTCCAGAACTGGTATTTAATGGCTCAGTTTTTTCTACAGAAAATAGTATTGTACATCGCATGGCAACATGGGCATAGGGGGTGAAAAATACCTTTTTAAATACCATATTTGTTTCAAAATGGATTCTGTGCTGTGTTGGTGCATCAGTCTTCACTTGTGAGTTGGATTGGATGAGTTTGCAGGTGGTGAGGGAAGTGAATTAGTCCTGGAGTGTCACGATTGCATTCAAAGTTATAGGATACTTTTAGGAAATACAGTAAGCACACCTTCCCTAGTGGTTCTGGTGATTCAAAACTCTGCATCGTACAAGAGAATGGCCTACTTCAAAGTTTATTTTAAATTTCTTCTCTGACTGATTGATAAGTCAGATATTTCTGACAATCCTGCCTGTCCCACTGGCACTCAGAGAAGGAGAATTGTGAGCATTTGGAAGGTTGGTTTTTGTGGTGGTTTTTTTTGGGTTTGTTGTTTTTTGTGGTTTTTTTTGTTTTTTTTGTTTTTTTTTTTATTTGGGTTGGTTTTTTTGGTTGGGTTTTGTTGTCGTTGTTGTTTGTGGGGTTTTTTTTAAATTCTTGTAAGTGACATTTAATAATAAAATGCTATTGTTTTTGTAAGTGTATTGGTCTTTTCAGATTCGTGGATCTTCTTGAAATTGGATTTTTTTTGTTTCAGTTGTGTTTTATTCTTGCAATTTATATATTATACTGTTTTTCAAAGGAAAATAGCACTACAGAACAAAAAAAAAGATACAAAATCAGGTCTCTACAAGTGAAAAAGAGGTCTGATTGCAAATAGTTGGAGTAAAGGTCTGTTCCTTATAAAGGAAAGTAAGAGTTAATGACTTGTGTAAAAAAAAAAAAAAGTCATTGTAATTATGAAACATTATAAATGATGATACTGTTGTTCGTAGATTTGTTACACCTTGTAGGAACAGAGAATCAGTCTCAGCCTATCGGTTTTGGATAGTTAATTTACGCAAGGAAGAATGGGTATTAATCTTTACAACCCAGTGACATTAAGTTTAAAAATTACTGTCATGCATTTATCATGATGATATGAAGTCTACCAATTCATAAATTAAAATGTGCTTGTTGCATTTGATGCATTAATTTCCGGGAAACCGGTTTTGTTATGCTTGTAATTGCATTCATGTTGATAAATCCAATGTTTTATCTTCAACTCTGCTCTTGTGAACTGACTCTTTAGTGTCTTCTCCTGTATGCAGTTAGCCTGGAAAAAGAGTTTGAGGCTCGTTTCCTAATGTTGATTCTTCGGAGTTATTTTAATACTCTTTTATTCAGAATTGCCTTAATAAACCTAGTGGGTATAGATGGAAAATCTGAAGTGCCAGTATTTCCTTCCTTTGTATGTACATTTTCTGCTCCTGATGATGGTGTGTAATTGCAATGACATGTTAGTTGTAATTATTAAGTATTTTAATTTTGTCATCTGTTAGAAAACCAGCAAGAAAAGACTTGGATCTTTTAGTCCCAGAGTTAGCTCAACTTTTTCAAGGACCATATAGGTAAGAAAAGCATCAGAAGTGTGTTTATGTATATGAAATTCTCAGAACGTGTGATCTTGTTTTTCCTTTCTGTTGTCTTCTTGAAGAGCTTGCATGACAGACCCCTGTGCTACTTCTGTGTCCTTCTCTTAATGTCCTTGCCCAAACTATGATTATTTCAGCAGTTGGGCCTTCCCTTCAGCCTCCCCTATGCTGTCTTGAGTTTTGCTCTGACATATTTATATCATAATGCTTAAATCCCTATAATGGTAGCTCCTCTTTGGCCAAAATGGAAGTGCCTCATTTTCATAAAAACATTTCCTTGTTCACCTCTTTTCTCATTCCTCCTCATGCATGAATAAATCTCTCTCTTCTTCAAGTACTGTCTGCAAATGACACAGAGCATTTTCTGTTGTGTGAAATGAAGTCTGTGTTCTCTGCCCTTTTATATACCTTCTTAAAATACAATTTGTCTAAAGTGCATTTTATCCCTTGTAATTGCATCAGCACTTTTAATTGAATTAATATTTTAAGGTAAATGTATTTCAAATAATGGGTAATAAGTCACTAGACACTGAGAGAGTTTTGCCGGTGTCCAGTTTGCTGTTTCCCTACCATGTCGGCGTTTTCGGCGACAAATGGGATAGGGAGCCTGGTCAGGTGCTCCAGGAGACTTTTATTATTTTATTCTGTTATCAGTCTCATATCCAGAGTTGGGACAGAGTTGGTACAGAGCTCATGCCATCAAGGGCAGCCAAAGACTTTTTGGTTACAGAGCATTTTTAAAAGCTTCTTAGCCAATTAGTGTGCTTCTAAAAGTTACAGACAGCTGTCTCAACCAATCCCCAAGCAGTGTACCTACTTCTGCTATGCACAGTGCTTGCTTGTTATGCCTTGACATAACAATGCACAATATTCCATTATTAAGCTTATACTTCTCTATCTTGCTTAACATATTTTTTTGCAACTTCAAAATCTATCTAGGCCAAACCTAGAAACTCTAACCATTGTTTTTAATGTCCTTGCTTCCTGTATAACTGTATCTTCTATCTTTTCACAGCCAGAGCTAAATCCTGACTTCTTTTTTGCCTTATTTTCTGAAACCTGCTTTTATTTCTCAGATCTGAAATCTTTTCCACCTTTTGTGTTTCCCCACACTACCAGAAGTTCTGTTTGCTGCTCTTTACCTAATTAAGTCATAGTGAGTGCAGTGTGTTACATGTCTGCCTTGGGTAAGGATTTGTGTAATTCCCTCAAGCAGTTTCCACTGCTAAATTGATAATGGGAATTGTGGACACGGGCAAATCAATCTGCAGTAGAATCTGGAGAATCTGCCGCTTTCAGTACTATGAACAGAAAAGTATTTTATAATGTATGCACAGGTGCTGCGCAGTTCAGCTCCTTCCAGAAACTGGCCTGAGGTGTCTTAAATACATGAAGACTTCAGAGACTGCTGAGGAAGTTCTGTGATGGGATTAAGGATCATGCAAGATAACTTGAGTAGGCAACAGGGAATAATATTTTAACTGAAGAATTGAGACCAATCAGTGACTCCTGACAAGAGCAAGAAAAGCTGTAGTTGACCTTCCTAAAGTACTCTTGTTCCAGGGTGATGGGCAGAATTCTGAGCAGATCCAGAGAAACCTTGCATATTTCTCCCACCAAATGGAGTAGAGAAGATTACACTCCAAATGTGGAGTGTGCAAGGAATTCCCAAAAAGTCTGAAATCAGGCAACCTAGAAGTTTGTTTCCAGTCTCATAATCCTTCCCTTAGAATCTAAAAATGAAGTTTTTCCAAGCATGGTGGGAAACAGTATGATGTTACAGTGTTAGAACAGAAGTTGCCTTTTAATGGAAACCTGTGCCATCAGAAACTACTTTTAATTCATGGAAAGCATCAGCAGATTAGATATTACAGTAAAGCTGTTGGAGAAAATTCTTTTTGTGGGTGCAAACAGTCTTATGGCCGTCAGCAAGAACAAGAGCTCAGACCTTATTTTTGACTGCTTTTGTTTGATATCAGTGAAGATTCCTCAGTTAAACACCAGCAAAAGTAATCAGGAAAAAAGAATCTATGTATTGTGTATTTTGTCCACAGGCCTATTTCTAAAGAAGTAATTTACTGATCACACAGAGGGAGCAAGTATCCAGATTCATGTTTTTCCCCAACATTTGTAGCTCCAGATCTGGAGCTCCAGCTGCTGCTGCAGTTTCGACTTGCTGGGAGAGATCTTCTGTAGTTGATTAGGAAGGAGTGGGTCAGGTGGACTTTATGAGCGTGGGGGGTAGCATGTACAGAATGGCAGACTAGAAGAACAGAATTAAAGACTAACAGGGATTAGGAGATGTTACAATCCGGTTTAGACCCAGGAAAGCAAAGCAAGCTAAGTCTCTGAGCATAAACTGGAAAGAACTTAGAAGGTTCAAAATATTCCCAGGAATGAGATTAAAACCAAACGAGGTTAGATGTTGTTGCCAAAAATGGATGTATTTTATTGAATAGTAAAAGAGGCAAAGAGAAGGGAAGAGAAAAGAAAGAGAGAAAGAAAAAGAAGTGTGCGTGAGGGGGTGGGGGAACAGGGAGAGGTGACAGGGGTTAGATGGAAGCACATCACCCATCCAAGGGTCCCAACGACGTCTCGTTGCTCCCCTCCATCTGCTCTGCTGGTGGTGAGGGTCCCCCATTGCCGCTGTGGCCACGCCGCTGCGTGCTGCCACACGCCATGCCACGCTGCCACACCAGACGCCACCACACGCCAAAGAGTGCAGAATCCTGTGGATTAATATACACTTTGGGCCAGGTGAGAATGCCTATGTGTCTTTCTTACAGGGGCCAGCTTGACACTGTCCCTTGCAACACTGAGGGTCTGTTGCATCATCTCTGGTGCAGGGTCTGGGGACCCATTGGGGGGGCCCCTGTCATGGGCCATGTCACCCCCTTCTGCTGTGGATAAGCTTCGCTCGCCCCCCCCGTGAGCACCCCTCAGCTGGGCTCCTTTGCACAGTTGGAGGATGGGCAGTCACTGCACCTCTGACCAGAGGCTTTTCCAAGATACCCAGAGCCTCTCCTCCCTCCACCCCTTGGTGCAAGGGTCTGTTCTGATAGCCCTGGGGCTGTGGTCCTCATCTTGGAGGTGTTAAGCCTATGCTCAGTGAATGTCCCCAGCCCTGAGTTGTTACTTTATCTTTTATCTTCATCAGCGAGCAGTGTCAGGCCTCAGGGCCCCATTCAGGGTGTGGGAGTCTTCTCTTCAGCTTTTGTAATACAGTTTTAAAAGTCCTTTAAGAAAACGTTTAAGTCATAAAATATAGTATTTCAGTCTCTGACAGGAGAGAACTCTGGAGATTTTCTACTAAAGCATCTTGTGCAGAGCAGGACAAACTTTCAATTTCCTACAGAAATTTCATTTGAAACTTATTTAGTTATTTGTGGTCCAGATCTTAGTTTTAATTTGGTCTTAGCTATTATTGTACAACAAAGCTTAAGCAATGCAACACTTAACTAGTTTTAATCTACTGTAGTAAAATGTGAAAAATGTCTACTTGACAAATCCCTTCACTTGGTTGCATCACTGAGAGAAGAATGCAGTGCATCTGAATCACAGCAATGAGGAGTAGATTCATATAAGTGTATTTCCATAAGATATTTTTTGGAGGGTGGAGAAATGAGGACCTTGTGCTTTATTATTTCTGTGTAGTACTAAACCAGTTGTTGAATACTTTCAAAAGAGATCCTCTTGGTTTGTTATACTTACTTTTGGCTGGATTGCACAGCAGTCACTTTGTGTTTGGTAATGTTCTTCTCCAAGCTGTTGCAGGCTTTAAGAGTTATTTTTGGGTTTTGTTGAATCCTCTGGAAGAGCTATATGAGATGGACTTTTGTGTCTCAACTCTATTCCTGTGTATATCATTGGTATTCTTTGTAGGCTTTATGTTAATGTCTGTTTGTGATTCATGGCATAAAATAGCTGATTGAAGTTTGTGCAGTTCTTCGCTTGTATTCCCCTGGACTCAGGTACCACTGATTGCACTAAGCAGTTGTCAGTCTTCTGACACTTGATCCTTAAGAGACCTTAAGTTACAGAGTTGCAGGCTTTTCATATAATTGTCTCGGAATTAGTATCAAGCCAATGTTTGTTATGAATCATAACTTTTAAAAGAAAAGTAGTTCTGAATAGGTTATTTTAGTTTTTTTACTAAGTCTGATGAGCATTTCTTCTTCTAGATTCTACAGCTGAATAAATTTCCTAAGTTTAGTCTGCCTTGTTTTTCTTTGGTACTCAGTGGACAGAGAGGCTCATTTTGGGAGAGTGGCACTGCTTGTTCTGGATGATGCAGTTATTCCCTCCTAAATACAGAAAATGCTTGTTGAGATTAGACTAATATAAAATGTTACTAATTCTGCCCTTGATCTTTCAGTCTGACATATTTCCTGTAGCTAGGTTTTTTCAAATCTGTAGCAGATCTGTAGCATTATCCAATTTTGTACAATAGAGGCAGACCTTTCCTCTATTTTTTCAAAATTACTTTGCATCAGTCATTTAAAAAAAAAAAAACTTACGTGTCCTTTTAGTTCCTCTGCCTTTTCACATCCCTAAATGCAATTTTATGCAAGTACACTTCCGTGTTTTATAATATTCTCTGAATATCATACAGCCTTCCTTATCTCTGCCCTGTGGTAGTTACTCTGCTGTTGAACTGTTCATTATCCAGTGTCACATTCTGTATAAAGCTATTCTTAAGAAATAACTTCCTTGATGCTGCCTGTCCTGTTAATCGCTTCATATTCATTTAACTATGATTATGTCATAGTCTACCCAGTGCTGCTGCTTTATTTTTTTTCCCCCAGAACCTCAGATAATCTGAAAGAATAATTTATAGCTGCCATAGGAGGCAGGCAGGATTGAAACAGGCCAAGATACAAAGGGGTTGTTAACATCTTTTTGTTGCATTTGAAGGGAGGAGAAAGCTCTGTTTTTCTTGTTTGTAACAGAAACAGCAAACTTCAAGCTAAAAATAGCTTAGGATTTAACTTAATTTATGACATTTTGAGAGAGGAGGATGCAGAGCAGCAGAGGTAGGTAACATATTCTCCTCTGTTCATTGTGTCTGCTAACTGGTGGTCGTATTTCTCTTAGGATCTGTGATGGTTTCCACTGATGGTCACACACCAGCGAGCTGCATGCAAAAAACCTGTCCATCCCTACTAATGCTTCTCATATTCCACTGGAAGTTTTAGATATGCTTAGAAATTTATTTAATGCCAACTGCTGAAATTCAGGTTAAGTATTCTGAAAGATTGTATCCAGTGTTGTAGCATTTAGAAGTTTAGAAACCATTTTATAAGTGATTTCTCCTCATTTTATTCCTAAATTTGCTCAGTTCTCTAGTAGTGTGCATTTCCACTGAAAGTTTCATTTCCTTCCTCTCCCACCCCAAAATCTTCTAAATCTTTTAATTTCTTTCTTTTGAAGTTTATATTCTAAAACTTCTACTCTCCTTCCTTCTGCCTTTTCTCATTAAAACCAAACAAAAAAGCCTTCTGCACAATGCTAGTACGTGTGGATAAGGCTGTAAAATTTTAATGCTTTTTCTGCTAATTTAAGGGAACCACTTGCAAACAGAAACAGTGTATGACATCTCTGCTTTTTTTTTTTTTTTTTTTAATTTGGATGCACTTTATTCAGTGATTTAGGAATGCATGTTAGTGTTCATCTTGCTGAACAGCTACACTAAGCCTGCATTAAGGAACGTGGTAGTTGGAGGTTATTGCAGTTCTGCACTTCTACAGGCAGAACTTTTTGTGCTTAACTGGTCACTTGTTTTTTGTCAAAATACACAGTTGTGCTCAAGTCAGTTCTGAAGTGTTGGGTGTAATCTGGGCTAATCAGATTAGATAATGTAATAATGTAGTAATTTTCATCTTTGTGGATACTGAAATGCTTAGTCTGGACCCTGAGAGATCTAAGGGGCTCCCTAGTAGAGCTTGTTTGCAGAGCCAAGATCACCCTTCTTTTAACTTTGTAACATCGCTACATCTTTTATTATGTTAAAAAACCAGCACTTGATAAGTAGTACTTCTGTGTATCATAAGGCCAGGTCTCAGCATGGAAGTATTAATAGCATTACGTTTTAGATTTTGATCAGGCTCTGTTTCAGATTACTTTGGGCAGTTGTAGTTATTAAGGTGGCAGTGTGGACAGTCGAAGTCACTCAAACTGCAAAATATACTGTAAATACTTGGGCAAAGAGTAGAGGAATGATTCAGATTTCTGTCTTGCTTATCTCTGTTGATATAATTTGTTTTCCGTCAATGCTTTAAAGTTCTGGTTCAGTTTATTACCACTTTTCCAGTCCATGTACCATGTTTACAGATGACTGCTTCACAAAAATTGCCAATTACAGATTTGCCCTTAGCATAGCTATGGAGATCATGGGGAAAAAACCCAAACCAACAAGATGCTATTCAGAGACTTACGATTCAATTTGGTGTTTGCATGCTGGCCTTCTGGCACCTGCAATAGCAAAATACCATGCCTTGCTTTTTGTAGGAGAAGAAACATAAGAACCTAAGTAGGGATGTATGCACTTAATTACAGTTCCAACAGGAAGGTAACTTACATAGTGGGTTTCAATAACTTTTAGATGAAGTTTCTTCAGCCCAGCTGTAATGTGCTTCAGGATAACTGTAAATTTGCTAAACTTAAAATGTTTTGTCAAACTCCCTCTTCATTGTTCTCACCTGGCTTGTAAGAAAATGGCCTTGAATTTTTCCCTTTTTTATCAAGGCTAAAAGCTGGATCTGTGTGTCACTGAGCATGCAAAGTTTGTTTTTGCTGGTACAGCTCTTAGCAGTTAATGACCCACCTGGAAATTCTGTCAAAATCATCATACCACTTTGCCCTCGCTGGGAATATCCTCTACGTTTCCCTCCTCTTTCTTTTAAACTTTTTCTTCCATAACATTATAATAGCTGTCATTTAAGCAATGTAGGGATGTATCTTGGGGAGGAGTAGGAGGTTTAGTCCTGCTGCTTACTAAAATGGGTATTTTTAGATGGAAGTAAGACAAGAACTATTTGCAGTGTCTTAAGATATATCTTTACTATCTGGTATTCTCTGGGAAATCACAGCATTATTTGCCTTTAATTATTGTTGAGCTAGTATGCTTTTACTGTTTTCCTAATTGACTTCAGAAATTTCTATGCTTAACAGTAGTGACTAATTTATAGGTCAGTATTTTGCATAGGTTTAGGGTTTTTTTTCTCTACACATTTATTTGAGTTCATTGACATTGAACTGGTTTGCTTAATTCACTTATCACTTGGTACTGTGATACCATCTTCAGTTCTTTATTGTGAGCTTTGACTACCTGGAATGAGAAAAGACAAGAAAAATTCCCTTCCTTACTACTTCAATAGTCTCCTTTTATATTATTTTTGAAAGTAGTGAATTACACTCTTCCAGAGCCAATCCCTGTGGAATGCTGGCTTAGGGAGTTGGGAAAACTATCTGCTTGTTTCTGCCCCTTGTTTTCTCATTTGTAAGAAGTAACAGCAGTAAATCTGTCATCTTACCTGTAGCGAGGGGGGTCCCGGGAGCAGGGGAATCCAGCCAGAGTCACGATATGAACACCGATATGATTTGAGCATCGTGCTCCAGTCTTATTATTCGGTTACACCAAGTTATACTTTTTCCCAAAGTTCACGCCCCTTTCCCATGAGAAAGCCTCTAAGCAGCAGGGGAGCTGACCAGTGTATACCTTTTCCCAAGGCTGTTCAAGGCTGCCGGCTAGCAGGTGCCTTGCAAGCCTGCTTTCAGCCTGAGGCCCCATCAGGGTTACTTCTGCAACAGCCCTGGGATGCCCAAGCTCTCCTGGGGTATCCTATATTCCACAAGGAATCCCTCTACACATCCCCCGTTTTCTTTTTGGGCAACCCAGGTCTGGTCGATGATTTTTCGCAGCCCCGCTTTAAGGTGAAAAAAAATACACCCAAGTATTATTAAACCTAATATAACTACAAATAGTAATCAGCAGCCTTCTACTACCAAGGTACACAGCCATCTGGTGATACCCAGACCCTTAAGCCAATCTCCAGTAGGGTCGTCTGTCTCCTGAAAGATGTGTAGGCCCCTCTGGAGGTCAGAGAGGTGCTTGTGAATTGGGACAGAGTGGTCAGAAAGATTCATATTGTACATACTCTGGAACTCTTCGCAGCCGTGGCTGTGAGCTAGTAGTAGAAAATCAATGGCTGCTCGATTTTGTAATATTGTATGTCTAACACTAGTAACATCTACACTTACCTCATCAAGCATCTGCAAAGTTATGTTTAACTTATCCCTCTCCCAGCAAGCAAGTTTATGCAAAACAGCGTGAGCCCTGGCTGCCAAAACACCAGGTAACAACATAGATGCTAGCCAAATTGACTGCCTTCACTTGATCTAAATGGGCGGACAGCCGATTGAAAATGTCCGCTAATGCTCCTGTCTCAAGACAGTCAAAAAACAATTTCTCACTCTACCTCTGTGTCTGGTGCTATACCCAAAAATTTATGCAACTCTCCTTCTTGGTTTTGCCTTTGGAGAGGGTTCCCTGACCCCCACCACAAGTCACTAGCAACCACCTAGGGCAGCTGTTAGATTCGCCCCAGGGTCTCGCTATCTCTCCTGCTACGGAGAGTGGTGGATCTGGCAAGTCCTCAGCTCCTTCACTCAGCCACATCTGCAGCCTCTCTCAAGGCTCCTCGGGACAGGTCTCAGTCCCAGCTGTTGAAGGAGTGGGCACCCCTTCCCTCAGA
>NW_008246060.1:1737469-1738402 GCF_000691975.1 Corvus brachyrhynchos
CGCCACGTCCCCGCCCCCTCCCCCCGCCGTTTTCGCCAGCCTCTCCCAAGGCTTCTCGGGACGGGGGTCCCAGAATTCCAGCTGTTATGGTAGTGGCATCACTTTCCTCAGGAGCTGATGCTGACTGCGCCTTCTCGCTTCGGGGTCTTGAACGCGTAGCACGGCACCACTTGGCTGGGCATCCCTCTGGTCAGTGCTGCGGCGATGACTTGTCCCTGTTGTTGCAGGATATTCTGCAGCATTGCAGTCCACGTTCGTTCCCAGAGCAGGAACTGTGAAGGGGTTAACAACTGTACGATGCTGATGTCGTAATTTGAACACAGGACATCTGCTGTAAAGATAGACTGCAAAATGCTTTGTGTAGATAAGTCAGCAAGCTATTTGATTACTTTTTGCATTATTTGTTGGTATTTCTTCTTTTGGGGCTGCTTCCGGGCCGCCCCGGCCGGCTTTGGCTTTGCAGGAGACGAAACCGCAGAGGTCGCGCTGCTGCTGGACGTCCCGCTGTTCAGCGGGGGGGGTTACTCTCTGCCGCTTTTGGCTGGGTTTTAGGACCTCTCTGTTGCTCTGCCGCTTCTGGCCTGCCACTTTCGGCAGGACACCAGGACTGCCTGTGTCTCCTTGGCCCACCTGCGCCCCGCCCCCTGGGTTGGGAGGCTCTGCTTCCGTGTTCGCAGCCATTTTTCCCTCGGCCGTCAGAGGCGTAGCATCCGGCTCTGCTGAGTTTAGCAGCTCCTGCAGTGAGCAGACGGGTGCTGCTGTGTTCTTAATCGGTTTTCTCGTGGCCAGCCCGAAGGACCGTACTACCCCGGACTCGGCTCCGGTCTCTGCCCGCTGCTCCGTAAGACCCCCATCTGTTTCTTTCCCGGAGCTGCTACTCTCTAAAGCCTCTATGGCTGGCGCCGCCACCGCCCCCCCTTTCTCTCTCTCTTT
>NW_008246060.1:1738772-1778305 GCF_000691975.1 Corvus brachyrhynchos
GGCCCCCGGCTTTACTCGGCTTTGGGGCCACCCGCTCTGGTTCCCCTGGCTCCGCCACACTGATACGATGAAATTCGGAGTCTTACCGCATTGAAGCGCACCTGCCTGAAGCAAAACTCACTCGGGTCCCTGTTCGGGCGCCACGTATAGCGGGGGGGGGTACCGGGAGCAGGGGAATCCAGCCAGAGTCACGATACGAACATCGATATGATTTGAGCATCGTGCTCCAGTCTTGTTATTCGGTTACACCAAGTTATACTTCTTCCAAAGTTCACGCCCCTTTCCCATGAGAAAGCCTCTAAGCAGCGGGGGAGCTGACCAGTGTATACCTTTTCCCAAGGCTGTTCAAGGCTGCCAGGCCCCATCAGGGGTACTTCTGCAACAGCCCTGGGATGCCCAAGCTCTCCTGGGGTATCCTATATTTCACAAGGAATCCCTCTACACTTACCCTGTGCCATCTCAGAACTGTCCAGGAACAGCAGCTGAAAGCCTTTTGGAAATCCAGTGTACAGTTACCAGCTGAAGTGCTTCTCTCATTCTTTGCTGGTGCCTCTGGTTTGTGATCACAGCTTTGTACTCTGCAGAGCTACCTGAACTCTTCTTAATTATGTTGTGTTCCAGCCTCTCTCTGTTCTGTTTTACATAGAAGTTATACCAGTTTGCCAGCAGAAATACTACGTATGGGTTTCTGATTCCCCTGATTCCTACCAACCACCATGGTAATCCAAAAGTTACCACCATGGTAATCCATTTTTCTTACTCTGTTATTAAGATAAATAGAACTTGATATGCTTCGTGTCACAACTGATAGTTCAATGAGCAATTTTCAGTTTTCTTTAGAGGAATGTCTTCTTCCTGGAAATTTGTTGACGTCATGGTATGCATTTTGTTTTCATTGAAAATCTAACATTGTCTGCTATCTCCCTTTGGTAATCCCTATCCTTGCCTCAGAAGTAGCTTACAGTCCTGATACACCGATTTAAATGCGAATTGCTCTTGCAACACTCCTGCTTAGACTCAAGGACAGACATTATAATGTGTTACACTTGTTAGGCAGTGGATGTGTTCTTAGGGACTGCTTGGTTAGGTATGCCATGTCCTAGCCACCGGATCTGACCATGTGTCAGATTGACCAGGCTGATTTTGGGAACCATTCTGGCAAGTGTTGTCCCATGAAAACCTGCTATTCCAAATTAGTATTTTCTAAATCAAGATGATCTGCTCTTGTTACTGAGGTAACGGGAACATTTTAGTGGTGAACTTTTGGAGAGCTGTAGAGGGTAAGAGCAAATGGGATGTGTGAAGTCACTGAGCAAGCAGGCAGGACTAAGGAGCTGGGTAGTGCACTTCAGCAGTGAACTTGGCATTTCGATGACTTGAGGTTTCTGTTTAGAAACTGAAATTTCATATTGAATTCCTGCTCTGTTCTTACTGAATTTCAGTAAGTTGTTGCTGAGATCTTTTTAACTATGAGATTTGTTTCTCATCACAAGCTTTGCAAACTACTGGCATCTTCCTCAAGAGTTTTGAAGGCTGATGCATTTGGAATTCACTTTGTATGGGATTTGGACGAGTTGAGATTTGGCAGCCTTTGGAGCATGGTCTAAGATGCATGGGTTTGATGCAGATTTGGATTAATTTTTTGTGTGTTTATTTCCTAACAGGCTGCTTGCTAATGTCTTTCCAGCTGCATTTGTGGCAGTAGCTTTTAATGGTTTTATGCAGCTTTGCAGAAATTTATTTGCTTGCTTTTTGTAATGAGGTCTACTGGAAATATGCACAAGTGTTCCCAAAAACTGGTAGGAAAATAAGCACAACCAAATGGTAAGGGAAGATTTTGGTCAATGGCATTAAGAGTGTAAGGTGGTGCAGAATGCCAGGCTCTGTTTCAAGGATAAGATACAAAATCTTTGTCTGGGAGAGCAGGTTCCAGTTGTGTTGTAGTTCTGAAACTGGACTGTGCTTTTATTACTGGAAGCAGCATGTCAAATCTGTCTGTTCTTTCGAAGTGAAACTTTACAAAACAGACTTGCATATGTGCACAAGATGAGCAAAAGCTGATTGTTGAATGTGGTGTGTCCCCTAAAGGTTCCCTCTTGTGTACTTGTTATCAAGCAGTAGGACTCTAACAAGGTTTTCTTGGTAGTCCAAAGGCAGCCTACCCTTTGGAATGTCCAGCAGCTGGGTAGGACGTGCCTATTTGCTACAAAGGTGGGAACCCTTAGCACGCCAGGGAGAAAAAACCGAGTGTGAAGTCAAAGAGTGCTAATTGAGTATGTGGGGTGCACAAAGTCTGAATTACGCCTTAACTTCTGGTGCATGTAAGTTTAGCAGATACCTCAGATTTGGTCTCAGAAATTTGGTGGATGGTAGTGTAATAAAACTTCAAACCAAACAAACAACCTCCCAAACTTTAGGTCCTCTGAAACCCCAACAAGTTGAAAACAAACCAGCAGCACCCGTCCTCCACCAAGAGCAAAAATGGTATCAGCTTAGATTTTAGTGGGAAAACTGATCTAATGAAGAGGCAGCTTTTCTCTGCAAGTGAGAGGTAACTTTTCACCAGCAAACAATCCAATTTGCAGAGGAGGATACAGCAGGAAAATTGACAAGTTTGTCACAGTTTAAAAGTTACTGTTTTTGTAGGGAGACTTGGGAGTTTCCTACCCCAATTGTCTCTTGTCAATGAAACGTTTTCTCTCTCTTAACACTTGCCCTGTCTGTGCCTTGGTTGTTATGTCAAACAGCATTATTAGGTGTTGATCACATGCTCACTAAAGGATATACAAAGCTGTAACAAGAGAATATTATCATAAAGTCAGTATCTTCACCTAAGCAATTATTGAAGAGTGGCAGATGGCTATTATCTTTTGACAATATTTCATAGACAGTCAAATAGCCACCATTTAACATAATAGTCTGCTTTGTTGAATGTGCTGTGAAACAGGTAACACAAAGCTCTCCAATTTTACACCACTGATACAGCAAAAGGAAATAGATAATATCACATTTGTTAATTCTCCTCTCTCCCCACCCAAGGAAATGAAATCTTTTGAAGGTAACAAATTGTCCAAACCTTCCAGCTGATGCAAAGACAGACATTGAATATTCCCTAGTAATTGCAAATTTCTTTTTATGCTGTTTGGTCCAAACTGGGAAGAATGCCAGCTCTTCATTCTATAGCATCTGCCCTGAAATTATGAACTAGGTTATCAGCTATGCATTGATTTTTAAGGCAGGTGCTATGAACTATTTCCCTGTAATCTGGCTAGTTGTTTCCCTGTTCCAAAGACTTTCATTTCCAATGAGATAAGTCTCAGTGTAATTCCTGGCGTAAACTAATTCCTTTAGATAATCCCTTACTCAGAAAACATTGCTTTTGCCATTTTAGACTTAAAGATTTATGATTTATCAAGGCCTTTCTGAGTTTCTAAGAGATATTTTCATGAAGTTAGGCAATATTTTAGCTAGATTTGGATTCTGAATGCAGAATTTAGAAAGCAACAATAAATTTTCCATTTCCCAGCCATAGAAGGGCAGAAAACAAATTTATTTATGCCCTGTTTTGGGCCAGTTCATATTTCACCTAAGGCAATAAAAGTTCAGACTTCAGTTCTTTTCTTTTGGCAGAGCAAATGATATGGAAAATTGAATCTCAACTTTCATAGCCCTGAGAATGCAACTTTTTTTTTTTTTTTTTTTTTTTTTTTTTGGTAGCTTCTATCTGCTTTAATTAATTGGGTGTGTAAGCAACTCTGCATTGAAACCAGGCAGGTGAGGCACAAAAGACCAAGCAAAGGCTTGTGGAGCATTTTTTATGTGACACAGTCCTCTGCTTATATGCTGAAGGAGAATGCTCTCCTGTTGTTAAGAATTCTTCCACAGGCAGTTCTAGCAGGCTGCTGCAAAGCTAATGACAATGAAGAAACAAAGGAACAAATTGCCAAGAAAAGTATCTCCCCTTCTGTAGTTCATCTCCTGGAAAAAGAAGCCTCCCAGAATTTATAAAAGGACAGAAAGGGAAACTGTCTCCTGTATTTTTTGAGAGGGAATGTTCTGTGGAGAATAATGAAGGCTCTGGTTGTGCATTGCGGTGGAAATGAAGGGAACAGGCCCAGACTGAACATAAAGAAAATGGTTAACGTGTGTATTTTTTGAGCTGACTGCCACATACTAAGGGAAAATGTGACAGGATTTTGTAAGACAAATAATTCTCCATTACCCAGTAGCTAAAGAGTGAAAAGTAATGACTATGTCTAAGGTAACAAGCTCAAAAGAAAAGTTTAAGCTAAGGCTGCCAGTTGGTGGCAAATGTTGTGAACAATTTTATGACAATGTCTGTAAAAGGCCTTGCTGATGCAGAAGAGGTGTGTTCCAGTCATTTGGGGAGCCTGCTATGTCCGCCTTAGCCATGCTCGTTTTGGCTGGCAGTTCTTACTGTTCTTCCCTCTCTATCACAGAATCCTAAAACCACTGTGGTTGGAAGGGACTTGAAGGTCTAGTCCATCCTGCTGCTCACAGCTGGGTCCGTATTGTATTCAAACCAAGAACAACCTCTCTGAGGTTCTTTATTCTGGTGAATCCCATTATCCTTGCAGTGATTCCCTGTCTCTCCTGCCCCAGTCCTCAGCAGCTTCATTTTGACTGTTACCGCTCATTTGCCAGCCTCACACTGCAGAAGTGAAAAACCAGAGTCAATTAACCTGTTAATGCAGAATTAAGGTCATGTGGAAATGTTTTTCTAGCATTCTGTGTTCACTAAAACTTAAATTCCTAAAAAGCATTGTTGGAGGAGAAGGGTGTATGCTGATAACTCATGGCTTCTTGGATTTGTCTGGAAGCACTGTTTCTTGAGGTATTTACACCTAATACATTACTAGCTACTTTTTGGAGCAGTTTAGCAAAGCAGGGTGTATAAAGCAGGTTAGTTGAAACAGGACTTGCTATGGAAGAGGAAATAGGGACGGTTTGTGAGCACATCTAGGAGATCATAGAATCATAGAGTGGTCTGGGCAGGAAGGGACTTTGAAACCCATCCAGTCCCCTGCCTTGGGCAGGGACACCATCAGCTAGACCAGGCTGCACATGTACCATGAGAATTCTAATGTAAATAACTGCACATTGAAGTATCAGTCTCTCTGCTGTAGTTGACACAGAAAAAGTTTTCCTAGTCTAGTTTTCCTAGAAAAAGGTTTGCTGCCTCGTGTTGGCCAAATGGCATTCTGGTCATTGTTTTCAGGGGTTAATGTGGTCAAATTAAGGTTGAAGAGCTTTATTGCATTGTACTTCAAGAAGTTGAAGTCGATGAATTTGTTAGTAAGGTAAATTACCTTCTTGGAAAAAGTTCACTATTTTTGGTTATACTACTTTGGTGAAGAGAATGCTCTTCTGTGAGAGAATTGTTATTGCCATAATTTACCTGGGTTATCAACATTATAATTACCTAGGTCATAGCTGAGACATTGCTAGTCTGAGTAAAATTGGCTGTGTTCATTCTGGAATTTAGTAGCAGTTGAAAAGGGGCAGGAGGGCATACTGCAAACACTATTTGTGGTTACAGTGATTTCTAAGGATTCAACAAGAATGCTTTGTTTTACTTCCTCATGGTCTCCTCTTTCCTGTCCTGCTGCCATTTCCAATTCTTTGGTTTTCCCTTCTGATCCTGCAGAGTCAGCAGCATGTTACAGAGTATTAATACATAAAAAATTCTATGTTGCTTCTGTATATTGTTGAGGAGAAGTATGAACCATCCCCCGTAAGTTTAGGATAAAAACTGAGCTAAGCATTCTGAGGTGACTGTAGCCAGAGATGAGAAATGGGCACCTCTGAGGCCCAAGTCCTTGCAGACCTTTACATGTGTATGTGAAGGATGGAGGTGGATTGTCCCTAAAATGAATAACTTCTTCACCTGACACAAGAAGGTTGTGTTTAAGAGGACTGGGCCAAGTGAAGGGGCTGGGGCCAAGTTCTGTGAGTGCGTGTCACCCCTGCATGTTTCTGAAGGGAAGTGTTTCCTTGGGCTTGCAGCCCAGGGAACAGCTGAAGTCTGGAAATGGAGAAGTGACCCCTGCCCAGCTGGATATGTTGACATTTTTGCTTTTTCTGGCTTCCCTTTATCTCGGTCCTGTCCCAGTGTTCGTGCTTCTGGTCTACGTCTTGTCTGCCTGTGCTCTCTCCAGATCCTTACCTGGATCCAGGTTGGCCTGTGTACTTCTACAGGGAACTTCCCTGTTTTCAGAGCTCTCTGAGCTTGGCTTGTGTGAAGCTTTAGGAGAGGAGAGACACTGAAACATGCTGAGAGTTAAAGCTGGTGCTTCTTTCATTTCCCCAAGGTCCTGGAATACACCTGGTTGCTGAATGGGGAAGCTGACAGTCCAGAAACCTGTCTGAGGGCTGAATTTTGTGCCCAAGAAGTGGAGGGCAAGGATTGAAGCACAAGCAGTTAGCATCTCAAATCAACCAAGTCTTACTGTAATCACATTAAAAGGAATGAGGGAGAGGAATTAAACTCTGGAAAGGATTAATATTGCTGTAAGATTCTCACTCATGCAGGGGGAGAAATTTTCTGTAATCTGAAACCTTTATCAGCCAGTTAAACTGATAATTTTGGGCTGCCAACTCTGTAATTAGTAGATACTTATTTAAGGCATATTCTCTCTTTCTGTTTTGGTGGTGATGTGGCAGAGAATTTTGGGTGGGTTTGGTTTTACTGTGTGGATTGGGTTGTTTTTGTTGATTTTTTTTTTTTTTTGGTGTGTTTTTCTGTTTGTGTTGATGGGTTTTTTTGTGTGAGTTTTTTTGTTTGTGTTTTTTAGGTTTCATGAGTTTAGGTACTGGCGTTTCAGACTCATTCATGCATATGTGAATGAAAATGAACCTTAAGGAGAAGCTGCCAACTCAGTCAATGCTTTGATCACCCTGGAAGAAATACACACTTCAGTTAGTATTTTCTGGGAACAGAACTGAAACCAATGTTTCAGGCTACAGGTTTAAGTTTCTAAAAACATAAAGTATTGTGTCTCTTTTCCCTGAAAAATAATCTATAGGGACTTGCACAGATAATGATAGATCCTGAAGAACATTGCCTAGGGGGCTATTTTCATAGTATTCCCGCTTTTCTCTCCCCACAGTCATCTTCCATTTTTATTCTTCTGTTGTCTTCTAGCTTGTCTTGCAGCCTCCAGCTTACTGTTTGAGACAGACACCATATTTCTGTCTTATGTCCCGTGATACTGGATAGTCTTAGATTTTACCTGTCTTCCAAGTTAGCTTACTGTTTTCTGGAACACTCTGGCAAATTTTGTGGACATGTTGTTCTTTCAGGAAAATCTGTACTTGCAGCCTAGTATCCATTAACATGAGGCATACATGTTAACTCAGGAGGCTTCTCATGTATATGCTTGATCTTTCTTGGCATCACAACTCCCCTTTCAAAGGGAGGTTATAGTTAAACAGTGCTGGAAAAGTCTGCCGCAAAGGGAATATAAATTCATTTTCTCTAGCACCTAAGAACAACAGCATTTGCACCCAATTGTCTACACCAATTAATTTCTGATCTTCACAGGCAATTTGTTCAAATGTTTCCCCATGCTCATAGTGGAGAAACTATTTTTTTTTTTCATTATATCAAGTCTCAAGTTTCCTTTGCTTTCCTGCTGAAAAAAGTGCATTTGTTCAGCTTGTCAGGGTTGGTCTGGGTGGCAGCCCTGTCCTCTGGAGTTTGAGCCAGCCAATCTGCCCAGTCGATGTCACCTCCAGAGCTGCTCAGGATGTGTGCTGTGTCTGGCCTTAAATGGTCCCAGCCTCGTCATCCCCCCTTCCTGAGGAGCAGCTTTCCCAGCACACTGTGTAACTTGGTCCTACTGCCTGCTCTTTGGTGAGCCTGCAGGGCTGTTCACCTGCCCATGGCTGTTCACCTGCCCATGGCTGTTCACCTGCCCAGGTACTGCCACCCTTGTTTCCCTGTAGGGAGGCTGGGGACACTGGCACAAGTGTTTTTCAGGTAAGGGATAACCAGAGCACTGCCCTCATCCATAGAGCCAGTCCTTCGTCACTGAAAGCAATCAGTTTGTCCATGCTTGATTTGCCTGTAGTAGTAAATCAGTACTGTTTGTTCCTAATAATCTTCTTGTCCTTCTGGTGCCTGGAAATGTTTTCCTTGAGGTCTTGCCTCATAATTTTTACAGGAACTGAGGTGAAGCTTTAGCCCGTAGCTTTCTGGATCCTCCTTGCCTTTTAAGCTGGACAGTAGACACTTTAACACTTTTTATGTTATAGCTCTGTGTGTTTAAAGCTGGAGCATTTTGGAAGTGTGAATGCATTTGGGTAAATACCAGACAACTGGGGACCCTGCCTGTCAGTACCACCCTTGGTCTGAGACAGAATGACAGTGTTGTCAGATGGATTAGCAACTAACAATATTAGAAATTACCATTTAGTTCCTTAGATTTAGCAGATGAAGGATGTTTAGTTAATACAATTAGAGAAGAAAGGACAAGTATTTTCCTTGTTTTAAGTATTTATTTTTCTGCACTTTTCTATTAATTTAAAAATTCTTCTCTTGAAATTGCCAGGAACTTTGGACATTAGGTGATTACCAGTGATTTTATTTCTGAGTAGTGACTAAGACTGTCTTGCTTGTAGAATATAGATATTTTATTAAAAGAGCTGCAAGTGCCAAGAAAATCTGTTTCATAAGATTGCTGATGGAGATTTAGCCTTGAGTATTGTCTGAACTTCAGTATGTAGCAAAAAGGTGGGAATTAGATTAACTTGAGGTTTTTTTGGTTTTGTGGTTTTTTTTTTTTTTTTCTATCTGAATACAAGAGGAGTGATAGCAGTGAGTTGTATACTGGGACTTGCACTTTCCGCTTAGTTGCTTTGTTCTCTTAACTTTGGCACTAAAACTTGCTAAATCTAAGTATGGATGGTCTTAATGTTTATTTGCTGTCAGATACCTTTTTGGAGTTCATAAAAGCATTATGAGTCTGTGGGAGCATGTCTTTTGCCATGCTAGGTAGTGCCATTATTGGAAAACTTGGAATCCTTTTCTGATGAGCACTGTAAGGTACCATGGCCAGGGAATAGGAGTTATCTGAAAGGAAGCTGACTTTTTGTACAAAGTTTCTTTGCTTCCCGTTTTATCATGCCAACAGATAGGAAAAGATAGAAATCTTTTTTTTTGGCTAGACTATCACTGCATACATTCCTAATTTTATGATTTAAGGCTTGCAGAGAAGAATGTTTAATTTTTGTCTTGTCTTCAGGAGACCAAATTGAGTTTTATAATGCTTCTTCATGTACTACATTTTTAAAATTTCTAGTAATTTTTTTTCTTTTTTTCATAATGTTTCCATTTAGTTCACTTTTTTTTTTTTTTTTTTTTAGCTAAACAGAGAAACTTTAATAAAGTGCTTCAACTGAGGCCTTAATTAGTGCCAAGTGAGTGGAAGGGCATCACCTGTCTTTTTCTTAGATGACATGCAAAGGAAGAGCTATTGATTTTGTCCCAGAGACAGTCTGAGTCATGGCTTTAACAGACAGCTTTATTAGCCATTGGTTAGCTCAGCTGAGATATGATTTTTGGCCATTTTTGACTAACACCAAAATCCCAGAGGGAAATCAGAAGGTGCAGTGCACTGCTCGTGATAATTGCTATGGCAACCATGGCAATCTGACAATTTCCTTAAGCATCTATCAATCCACTGTTACAATTAACTCTTCTGCTAGACATTGACTCATGACAAAGAGATGGTACATCATCCTAATCTTCCTTTTCTGCTTTGGAAAGTAAGATACTTGGATGAAAATCAAAAGTTGACCTAATGCATTTTGTATAGGAAGAGGAAGTATCTGTAAGAAAGATAGAGGTTAAAACAATCTCAGCTGGACTGTGATCAGTGCTGTTTCTTTTCTTTTCTGTTAGATCTCCTAAGGCAAATGCATAAGCTTATTTGTGCCTTGAGAAAATTAAGTTAAGTGAAGTTTTATTGATTGTAAAGTAGCTCATCTGGGAAGAGCTTCAGAACATTGTGAGAGGCTGCCTGTTGGCTGTGGGTATTCAGCAGGTGCTGCTGGGCAGTGCCTGTGCTGGGGACAAGCTCACTTGTGATTTTTGTGTGTGCCCATTGTATCTGTTGTCATGCTGCCCAGGGCTTGGGAGTGTCTGACACACAGATGGCATTGGGCAGGTTCCCAGTGATCCTTGACATGTGGCCATGGATGGATGGAGCAAGAAAAGCTGTTGCACTTCTTTTCTAGTAGGAGGTGGATGGACAATACAAAATAAAATCTGTGTCCCTCTTTGTCATCTTTGAAGCACAGTATCTGAAAGCATACATCACAGTCTAATTTATATCCAGTTGTAAAATGCCTTAAAAGGAGCCTTGCCATTTTGGAAGGAAGCTGCTGATGGGAATCTCAGGCTTACAACATACAGGTCTAACTGCGTTTCTCTTGAGCATCTGGTCTCAAGTTTGCTGTTCCGTAAACATGTTGTTAGTGACATCCCTTAGAAGGGTTGGGAAACTGGGAGCTTTCCACCATGTGTTCCATTCATGCAGTATGTCCATTAGGCCACAGGCAGTTTTATTTTTTTAATGCCCATGAGATTCATGTCGTATGAAATAACCAGGTGACTGTGTCTTTCCATTATGGAGATTTTGCTTGGTAGATCCCAGAAGAGCCCTGCTTTTCTGTTTACACAGGATTAAGCCCTTTAACCACTGTCTTTGCTGGACAGTAAAAAGCAGTGTATTCTTCACACCAAGACCCTTAAAGTGGTGGTTGTACTATCCACTTCTGTCATTGTCTCTGCTAACACATGGACAGTATTAAAACTAATACAGTCGTGGCCCGTACTACTTCATTTTAGACGTAACTGTGGCAGCAGAAGTGGGGTATTTTAGTAGTTTCTCTGCATTCTGTGCATGTCAGCCCTCTCTTTCCATCATTGTGCACATTGACAAACTGGTTGGTTTGGAAGCCTCCCGTTGTGGAAGCACACAGGAAGAGATGCCTGGAAAAGGAAAGGTAAGTTCTAACCTGTACAGCACAGGTTAGTGCCTGGAACCTCTTTGTGCACCTGGTCATTTGGTGCCTTCTTTCCCAGCTGGATATGTTGTGTTTGGCATGGGAGGAACTGAAGTAGCTGCCAGTGCTGAGTGCCTTTTTGCATGGAGCTGTCAGTCCATGGGTGCAGCTACCAAATGAACACGGAGTGCTGACAAAGTCAGCATTGCTAAATTTCTTTTTTTCTGCTGACCTTGGAGGTGGTGACATGGATCTGAAAAAGATAAGGACACTTATGTTTCCAGAGGCATTCTGTGATGTAGCCATTTCATAAACTGAACCAGAATTCATAGGTTTTTGCATAGGCAGGATCCCAAGATACTCATGCCAGATCCAGTTAGTAATTTAGGATTACCTAATGGTGTGTTTTATCTGTCCAAGTTACTGTGATTGTCCAATTTATTGTATAACATAAAACATAATTTAATACTCATGTACCGAATAGCAGTCATGTGAATTAACAAGAAACCTGTAAGCTCTGAATTAATTCATTGCTTAGTGCAAGGGAAGTTTCACTGGTGCTTTTGAAGATGGAGCAAATCTATTGCCTTCACAAAGTGCACTTCTAATGCTCTTGTAGTACATTCTCTGGAGAGACAAAGCAGATTGTAGATCTGTGTAGGAAAGGAAATTAAATATCAGCACTAATAGGGAAGCTTTTAAGAAGTATTTAAGCTTTAAAGCAGTAAACATATTATCATTTAAAAACTTATTTTAAATACTACCTTTGTACCATAAGTTAGATTTTATATTTGCATTACTCTGCCTGAAAAAAAAAGGACTATGTCTTTCAATATTGGTTGTATAGATGGAAATATTAACATACCACATAACTGTTCTCTCTGTAGCCCCTGACATTACTGTTTTCTAGCTTGATTTGAATACTTTCTTATGCTTGTTACCCTTTAGTTTAGGACCAGTCTTTAGTTCCAGTATTTTTCCCTTCATCTTTGCTACGTATTTGAGTATCAAAGAATGGTTTTGTAAGCACAAACATAACTTTACTATTGCCAGTTTAAAAATTTATGTTTAGAAAGACAAGGGGGTGATAATTTACTTTAGAGTTTGATTTAGCATGAGCATCCTATGGCATGGATATAAAAGAAGTTGGTTTAGTTGTTGAGCAACTGTTTGTCATTGGAGACTCTTTAGGGAAAATGTCACAGTGGCTTAAGAAGGTTTCAACAATAAAGTAGCAGCTTTAATAAATTTTTGTTCATTTTGCAAATACTTACCTTGTGTGTAAGGCTTTATGGTTTTCATATTTTTATGACACTTTCTGACTCAGTATTTTATTGTTGCTCTTGCTTATAGGAAGGTATTACAGTGCCTTTGAATTCTAGGAATCGGGAAGTTGTTAGCAGAATTTCAAGGCAGTTCAGTGTAGGTTTCCCACTGTAAGTTTTGCAGCCAAGCTCAGCTGTGTGTGTAAGTGGTGTCTGAGTGCATAAGAAGCGTGTGTTAAAGCAGTACCATTGTGCTTGCAGAGAGCCACATCCTGGAGGACGTGAACCGGTGCATCGTGGCGCTGAGGGAGCAGGATGCCGAGGGCCTGGACCGTGCCGCGGGTGCCATCCGTGGCCGCGCCGCCAGGGTCGCTCACATCGTGGCGGGGGAGATGGACAACTATGAGCCAGGAGCTTACACCGAGGGGGTCATGATGCATGTGCAGCATCTCACCAAGGCCGGTGAGTCTGGTTTCTGGAGCTTTTATGGTGGTGTAACCTTGCCTTTATCCGCCACATTTAAAGTGAATCCTGTGGGTCTCTGATGTAACGTATGGGTGGTGCACTGATGGTTCCCTCTGAGGTCTCTGCTCTCCTTTCAGCAAGCTGTCGAGTTAGGATGAGACCATGCAGTGCAAAACTCACTTCTAAAATTTTGAGTTACATGATCTCTGTAAGGTTTCTTAAGTTATGGAAGGCTGTTACTGGGGTTCTTAATGCATGTCACAATGTTTGAAGACTTGTAACTAATGAGGCAGGAGCTTCCCATGTTGTTGCACTGGCCTTACCACACCTGCTCTAAGCAGATGAAAGGAAAACTCAGAGAAGGAGGTGCATGATTTGTGTGTACTTCCACTTTAAAGACTGTTGATCAGATGTCCCAAAAAATCTTCAGTTTTTGCAAAGCAAGTTTGAAACTTTCTAAAATGTTTAGTAGTCTCCTTTACATTTTCATAGTATTAAAAAAGAGGGCATCCTATATTGAGTACCTGTATTGCAAATGCCTGTACTGGCCACAGGGGGTGTAACTGCACTATTTTAGAAATGGTTCCTGTGTTTTCTGTAAATGATTCTCTGGTTTTCATCGTGTATACTTAATTAAAAAAAAAAAAAAGAAATTATCTGTGGAGTCCCCAGTACGTCCATGTTTTCAGTGGTTGCGAGTCTAGTAGTTGGGCAGTTAAACTGCTCCTAAGAGATTTTCTCCAAGTCTGTACATCTCTGGACTATGGGATTTAGCTTCCTGAACTCAGAAGTCTAAATTCTAGCTCTGTCAATCTAAACAAATGTCTAGTACCTTACATTTGACTGATATTTGCTTCATTTTACCACAAGAAAAGACAGGAATTTTGTTTGAGCTTGCTCTTAGTTAAAGTTCAAATATGTCCAGGGCAGAACCATCTTCATGTGAACAAGAGTAAACTGACATTGTAGTGAAGTGGCAAAAGGGACAGAATAGTGGGAAGAGTTTGAAATAGACTTGCCTGTTTTTATCTTACTATATTGTGATGAGAAAATTGAAAAAATGTCGCCATTGCATTCCTTTCTTCATGATTTCTGGAAGTACTGTGACAGATACCAAGAGAAGCAGCATAGAAAAGCAAAGTTTTGATTCTCATTTAAAAGCTGAGCCCGTTTTTCTTGAAACTGATAGCATTTAAAGACATTAGGAGTTGACAGTGATTTCTGTTCTGTTGCCTTGCTTTGACAGTAATATATATAATATACCTAAACCTGTCTGTCTGCAGAAGACAGGGAGACACAACACTGGTTGTGGTTGTTTGCTTGTTTCAAGGGACATCAAGCATGGTGACATCTCAAATGACTTTGCAGTACTTCAAAGAATTCACTGTCTTTGTTGTTCAATAGGAGTGGAAAAAAGGCACATGTACTTCTCTTTTCCGCCTGTGTTTATATGATCTGCAATGAACAGACATCGAGCTGTGTGAGAGCTGCTTGGTTGCTTCCTGGTTTTGTTATTTTTAACTTTTTCAGCTTACAGGTAAAATGTAGGTAGATTGCAGCCCTCAGGTGTAACCTAAACTATTCTATCCCAGCTGGGCCTTTCAGGTCCAGCTGATTGCAAGGGGACACTTCACCAGGAGAGAACTCTGTATTTATGCTGCCATAACCTCCTCAGTTAATTTCCACAAATAACCTCAGGCAGCGAAGGGAATCCTTTATGCCTAATGAAGAGATGAAGTGTTACTGATGAGAAATTATTGCAGGTAGTGTAGAATTAGGGAAAAAAAAATTACAGACAAGCAGCATACGTGGAAATAGCAGAGAAGTAAAAACAAAAATGGAAGAGTGAATGGGAGAAGAAATAGGAAGGATGCAAACTGGAGGTAGCAGGAGAGAGAAAATGTGCAGAAAGTGGAGCAGATATATTTACTGTTTGTTAAAACAAAAATCAAGGCTAAGTTGTGGAATGCATGTCGAGGTAATTTATAAGAAAAAGGTTTAATTCTCTGCATTGCAGTATGTAAGAAAAGAGCATAAGATCACTGAATCTGTCTCTTCAGCTGGAAGACATCAGACATATTTAAGATAAAGTGAGATATTCAACAGTAATATCTTAATACTGCCAAAGAATGAGTATTAAAAACTGGATCTTAATTTCTTAGCTCAGGTTGTGTAGTCTGGTGTACATACGAGCTGTTGGCAACCAAGTGCATCTCTATAGCACTGTACAATGGAGTGTCTGCTTTCTCAGGTGTATTTATGCTGTTCCTCTGTTTTACCTCTTCCCTTTCCCTGAACAAGAAGAAAAACCCCAAGAAAACTAACACCAAGGCTCTGCAAAAGCCCCATTTATAGTGTGGAGCTGAGCTTTTAGGAGTTAAATACTGCCAGAACTGGAGTTGTCTTTGCAGCCTTGATATCCCTTGATTTGCACTCTGTGTGTGCATGACATGCATTAGGACATTGTGGTTATGTGATCGTACACAGTTGTGTTACTAACAGCTGCTTTATGAGGTCACTGCATGGGCATAGGCCAGGGTCATGTATTAGAGAAGGCTGAAGTCCACAGGCTCAATTTAGAATGTAATGAAGCACAAGACTGTGGGGAGAGAATACATGATCTCATATTGGAGATAGCTGTAGATGGACTTGATGATCTTGGTCTTTCTGAACTGAAATGGTTCTGTGACTCTGTAGTTGCAGTGCCAGGGCCTGTGCGGAGTTTCTGCTGATACCCAGTCCTTGAGGCTGTAGTAATGGGGGGGGTGCAGGGATGCTCCCCAGCTCCTGCTGTGAGGGAGTGCTGTGCTGGCTGCTCCCTAGTTCTACACCACAGTGACACCGGGACGTTCTCTGTCCCTCCTGCTCTCAGGTTTCTGTGGGAAGGGCGGGGAGGTGTGTGGGTGGCGAAGAGCAGCAGAGCATTCCAGCCAAGGCCCCGGTGCAGATGGTTGTAAATCAGTATTGAGCATCATGCCCTGGAAGCGTCATGGCCCAGGGTCTGCGTAAAACCATGCGGACACTGGAGAAAAGTGTTGAGCCACGGGGTCTGTGCGTTCTATGGAGGCAGCGGATTTAACCCCACAGTGCCTGTTGGACTGTGCAAGGGTAAGGTAGTTGAGCTTGAGGCTGTGTTGTGGTATGGTTAAGGCTGTGAAAACGTTACTGCTGATGCCTCTTTCGTTCCTAATGTCTGGCACTGGTGGATAGATCAAAATAGGCAGATTGTTGCATTTTGGTAGGGTTTGTGTACTGTTGTATCAAAGTAAAATGAGACATTTAGGAACTCTTTTTATAAAACCCTAAGGTATTTCTACTTCATAACAGGAAGGGAGATCTTGTGCTCTACTTTTAAATACCAGTCTTCTATGTTATTTTATTGTCTGCCAGAATCTGCAGCAGTTAAATTTAAGTCAACAATTTATATTGTGGCATATATCTGTTGATAAAGTATAAAGTCTGTATTGTAAATTTGGTCTGCAGTTTTGCTTTAATGCTAAAGAATAATGATATACATACACGTGTAAATACATACATAAATCCTTTAGGTATTTAGATGTCTACAGATCTTATAAAAAAACAAGGAAAAGGGTGGAGACAAAGATTGGAAGTATTTTAACTGTCTCAAGTCCCCAGTGGGCCAAAGACATTGTTTTCAGACCTCTTTTGGAGTGCTTGGATTTGTGTCCAGTGATTTTCTTTAAGACCTCACAAGCCTCAGTTACTTTTTTGGCAGAATGTTTTAATGTCATATTACGTGCCAGTATGAATGAATTTATTTATTTACACTAATTCATTTATTTATTTATTTTCTGGTCCCAAGATTGCTATTTTGGTCACCTTCCAGTCTACCCTTTCCCTTCATAGCCCTTTCAGTGTGTGCACTTGTACAGCTCCATATTAGTACTTATCTACTACACCTGAAACAGAGCTTTCCTGTACAGTAATTTATTAATTGATTCTCTAGGGTGGATTAAATCTACTGCATTGCTTTTCTCTGGGAAAAGGTAATTTATCTCAGTCATAAAAGGACAGTGGGGTTTTCATGATACAAACTTCCTTCCAACTTACGCTTTTTATTTAGCTTTTCCATTTCTTGCAAGCCTATGTGCACAAGCTAATGGCTTGTATTTCCCTGGCTGCTTCACTTGCCTTTTTCAAATCCAGTTCACAGGTTTTGTTGCAGCATCTTATGTGAAATGACTGTCAGTTTCCTTTGTCCCCTGCCTCGAGTCTCCTGCGGTAGGGATTGCCTGCTCTTCTTCAGGAATGTGACTCTTTCACCCAAAAGACACCCTCCAAAGAGGAAATGCAAGAGGGGGTTGTGCCCACTCTGACATTTATGACTTATTTTGTCATCTTTAGGAAAGCCACCTGAGCCAGCATGGGGAGCAAGGAGCATCTCCAGAGACTTCACTGGCTTTTCCTAAGATGTATACTCAGATAGGATCCTTAAATGGGATGAACGGCCTGTTGAAGGTCCTTACCTCTTGTCATAGAACAAAAGATACCAATATGACCAACTTTATTCTAAATTATTTCTTTGGGGATAGCTAAAATGAGGTGAATGGATCTTACTCATTCTGTGGGGCACATGAAAAATCCTAAGTTTTTATTAATTTAGAAACACTAGTGTTTTTAATGAAAAATTATTTTTCACCACTTGTTCATCACTCTCAGAATGAGAACTAAAGATAATACTTGCTGTTCAAGTCTGTTTAGTATTCAGTGATTTTTACCCTTTCTTATGAAGCCCAGAGAGTGCTGAAGAAGACTGACTCTTGACACTTCAAAATACATTAATAAAAAAAAAAAGAAAATCCCCAAAACATTTGAAGAAGGAGAGAGGCCTGAGTATGCAAATTTATGGAATTGGTGAACTTGTGAAATTGGTACACAACCCAGACAAGGAACAGCTTATGAGAAACTATTCAGCAGAATTATTGTAAGAGTAAGAGGAAAAAAAACATGGGCCAAGAAAAACACTGAGGGTATTTTCATGACTTAGGCTAAAACATTCTTTGTGTATGTTACATGATGATTGTAAGACTATAACTTAAGCAATAAACCTTCATTCTCGTGGTTGTTACTCTATTACAGAGTCAGTAACTTCCCTTTGGTGGAGTCTGCAGTGAGACTTTTTTTTTTTTAGGGCTCTGTTCTGATCCTTCTGTGAAATTCTGTTAAGAATGTTGGCTTTAAAAATCAGATTTTGCTTCTGATATGAAGAATGCTCTGAAAAATAGGGGGAAATGCCAACATTTTTTGTGTTCCAGGTAATCAAAAAATGACCCTGAACATTGTCATTTCTTTTTGCCAATCTTTTCTTCCTTTCCTCTAGCTCAAAAATAGCTTTGCTTCACGGTTAGTAGCAGCAATGTCCACGTTGATTATAAGCATTAAGGGCGTTAAGGTGCCTTTAACTACACATTTGCTTCTTTAAAATGCTGTTGCACTTAGTGGTCATTTAAAGCACTGAGAAGAAACTGCTCTACTGGGCACTGCTCCCCCAGGCCTTGCTCAGTAGCAGCTTCAGAGTGCCCAATGCAGACTCACTGTTCAGGGCAGTTCTTGAACACCCTCAAAGTCTCCAAGAACTTTCCTCCTTCTCAAGAGAAACCTTATGTACCGGTTTGGCCAAATTTAGAAATATACTCTGAGAGAAGGCACAACCACCCTTCCCCCACCAGGTTCGGGAAAAAATAAATTTTCCTCAAAGGAAAGTGAAAGAGATAAAAACTATTTATTTAACAGACACATGGGAAAGGAAAATAATGCTAAATAATAAAATCTCTCGCTGTGGAGAAAAACCTGGGAAAGTGTTAGAGTCCTCCCTTTGGTCTCCTCGGAGCTGGGGCGTGGCCCAGGGCCAGGCCCTCTGTGCCCGGTGGAAAGTCCTCCTGATGTGCTCTGATGTTACAGCAATCACGCAGTCCAGTAGAAAAGGGGAAAAATCCGAAATTCCAGGGAAGGAAAAATTTAACTCTCAGTCTCTCTCCGGAGAAAAAAAAAAAGCAGCTGAACCACTGGCCAAAAACTGTCCTGGGAGCAGCCAGCCGGGGGCTTCCCCCCCCCCCTGCTGCAGTGGGGAAAACCCATTGCTATCTGTGTGTGACCTTGAACAAGCTGCAAACTGCTTTGAAAAAGTTCTGCTCAGTTTTTTCCTTCCCCCTCTCAGGCTTAGTTTAGAGGCATAGAAAGGCACAAGAATTAATTTCTGGGCATAGGCAGCAATATGGGATACACATCATAAGGTCACCCCAAGACACCTTAATAAGAGCAGCATTTAAAATGCAGCATTTTTATAAAATAAAATCATGTTTCTGAGGGTAATAAATTTGTTTTTGCCGTGTTCAGTTGAGTTTTGATACTTTTTTGGTTGTTAGGTCATTTTGCTGAATTAGGATCGTAAATACCTTTCTGTGACCTGCCATGGATTTGGCACATGTGGTCTTGCTCCATCTAAATAACATGGGGAGAGGGAGGGAGGTGAGGGAAGGGTCTCTTGGTTTGAGTGGCATTGGTGGAAGAACTGGAAAAGGGAGGATGTTGTGTGAATTCTGAATCTTACTCCCATGGTAATGAATTTGCCATGTTCCTTGGTGAAGCCTGGTTTGCCTGCAGTCTGATTTTGGAGCAGAGGACACTTGGGTTAAGCCTTCCTTAAAGTACTGAACACCAGTTGTTGTCTTTGTTTCTGCAATTTCCACAGGCCCTACAGGGGAACTGAGGATGGAAGTATACTAACGGGCAGTAATGGCTTTTTTTTTTTTTTTTTCTTCTATCCAGTGTTTTGTGGGCTAGGTTTTTTTTAGGTTGGTTGGTTTGTTGGATTTTTTTTCAAGTAGAATTGCCATTCTGAGTCACTGTATGTGACATTTTGTGATAAATCTTCCCTCACTTGAAGCTACTTTAAGAAATGACTTGTGACTTTCCAATATCTGTATAACTTTCATGTATCCCTTTTAATATATTTCTGTCTCTTGGATCTTAAGGACCAGTGGACTGGTCTGGTTCAGTAGAGTCCCTTCATTAAAGACAGCCCTTCCTTAAGCTGATAAGGAGATCAGGGAACTACTGCTGTTCCTTTTACTATGTATCTTTAACTGAAGCAAACTCTCAATCTTGCGCAAGGTTATCTCTATGTCCATATCAAAGCCATTACCTTCATTTCACCTGTGACTTTCTTGCACAAAGTGCCTGGACCTCTGTAATGTTAAGCATATTTCATTCCCAAGTCTGTACTTGCCTTTCGCTTCCAGCTCTGTAGCCTTTCCGGTTGCTTGGAATGAGTTTTCCAGAGCCTCTGGGGCACAGTTTTCTCTCATTACTGTTGTCATAATGTTGTTCTTGTGGTCTTGTATCTACAAACCCTGATGCTATTGTTTCTTTGCATTTTGGGGGGAGTTACAAGCATGCTGTGTCTGTTGCAGTTGTCCAGGGTTAGTTTACTGTGTCTCTTGCTTTGCCATTCCACATTCAGAGAATCCTGTCATTCTGTTGTCTTTTAGAATACTGTAACACATTGGAGATGGCGTCTTTCTTACAGAAGGTGAAGTTTTTGTCTGTTTTACAGGTTTTTGCAATAGGAACATTTTAGTTCTTAATGAGCAGCTTTGGCTTCATCTGATGTGTCCTGGAGCTAAGCCGGTCAGATCTACCTGCTGGGTTTTCCCAGTACATACTGAAGTCTTTTGAGTACTTTGGGATTTACCACTCTTCTGACCATTTGCATGTCAGAGCATGGTCTGCTTCCTAAGCAGGATTGTGGACTGAGTAACTTCATTTCAGAAATCATCAGTGCTTAAAAGTTCATTCTCTATTTCATAGTACCTATGAAGACTGTTTTGGTTTAAATCTTCAGTATGAATCCAGTCTCACTAAGGATTTCCTTAGTCCCGAAAAATGGCAGTACTTTTTTGTTCTTCAGCCTTAGCTCACTCCTAAGTTCTTCAGAGAGATAATTTCCTAACCTGAATTTACAAAAAGCACCTTTCGCAGTTTTCATTTTTGCATGTAATAAATTTTTATGTTTTATAGTAAAGTTCGTAATTTTTGTAACATGACCTATCATAAAATTATATGATCACTCTGCCTCCCTTCAATAGTATTTCCAGCTACATACAGCTAACTCAACTCTGCTTAAGATTTTTCTAGTGATTCCTTTCTGGCAACATGCCCTCAGCTCTTCGTGCTTTGTTCCTTAGAAAGCATGAACTGTTAGATCTGGAAATGATGCAGTGGCTCTTGATGGGGGGAGCATATGCATAATTCAGTAGGATTTATAAATGCCTGTGTATGTATGTTTGGATTATAAATCTGTTAACGTAGTAAAATTGATTCTTGTTGAAATCATAAATGATAAGCTTGTCTTTGTTTTGTTCACCTTGTCTCAGTAAGTCTGTCACCACCATTCATGGCAGTGTTTGGAGAAGTGGCATTGTATGCGTTATATGCCAGATAAATTTCTGTAAACAGGGTTTTTCCTTGCTTTCTGGGGACCATATTCTGTTTTCTACCAGAATCCCACTGCTGGGCAAGGACATCTCTGAAGCTGGTTTTGTTTGCTGCAGGCTTTATTTTGTGTCACAGCTGATGAGAACAGCAGACCACCTCCTCAGTTTACCCAGTGCTGTTGAACAGCTGCAGTTGTTTTGGAATAATTCATTAGACAGCAGACAAAGTGTAAGGAATGCATCCATTGAATTGAAGCATTTGTCATGGAGTTTCGTGTGGAAATGTATAACTGTCTGTCACTCACTCCTTTTTGATTGTTGTCAGGCATTAAAAATTCAAAGGTAGACAGCTTCAGTCAGCAGATGAGAAGGTCTCTATCTCGGGTATTGTGCAGAAAAGTTGTTGCAGAATTCCTCACCTTCCCAAGTGCTCTGAAGTAGCAGCCATGTTTTGCTTGTGGAATACTGGGCCTTGGCAGCTAGGTTAGGCAGTAAACTATTGATGACCCTCTTAATTAACAGGAATGTTTGGAGAAAACCCATAGATGTTTCAACAGATTGTTTGGTTTGGGTTTTTTTTCCTTATGGATTAATTTTATAATTTCTTCCCTGAACTGAAGCTTCAAGTAACGTTCCTTGTACCAGGATATTAGTGCTTTCCCAGGAATTGTATTTTTGGTGTTGAAGGAGGCTTAAGATAATTGCCTGAAACTGATTCCTAGGTCTGAAGTCAGAAGTGTTTAGTGAGCAATTCTAGATGATATCAGCATACTGTTGCTTTTGATATGCTTATGTTTTTAGGAGGGGGAGGCTAGAGTTCAGGAAATACTGTGAAGCAGACCTCTGAGGAAGCATTAATGGTAAAATAAATAATATTTAATGATAGTATGCCGAACATTAAAGTTGATACGTTGATTATAATAAGAGTGCCAGAAAGAAGTGGGAAAGATCTAAGAATGTGACCCTTGGAAAGATGATGGTACTCACTGTACGCTTTCCAAAGTAGGCCTTGCCAAACTCAAAATGTTGGGGGAAAGATTTCTGGAGAACAGAGGATGCTGAGGATGGGCTGGGCCTTAGTGCAGGTGACTTGTGAGAAGCAGGGGAGAGATTGAGAGTTTAATGTGGGGAGGTGGCAGCCAAGGGACAATGGACAGAAACCTGCAGCTTCCTGAGAGAGTTGCAGTGACTCTGGTGCCACTCACTCTTGGCAGAGACAGGTGGCACAACTAAGGGCAGTGGCCACAAGCTGCAGCAGAGTAATTCAGGGACAGTGAGGGCAGAGCAGGGGATTTATTCACTGTAGTGCAGCACTAGAACAGAGATGCAATGACATTTGTCTTTGAAGGTTTTTGAGACTTAGCTGGACAAAGCTGTGACTGACCTGATGTTGTGTTGGTCTTATGTCTAAGGAGATGACATGCAGAATCCTTTTCAAATAATGTATGTAGGATATTTTCCCCAGCTGCATTCATGTAAGAGTTACCTTTTCTGGGTAATTAAATGCTTTAACATGGGCATTCATACTCTGTAGTAACCTCAGATTCTTAGAGAAGAGTTCTTTCTGTGCTTAGTGACTTGCTTGTTATTAGAAATACATACTGTTAGTATTGACAAGGACTTTCAGTGTAAAAATGCTTGCATATACTTCATTCCCAATCTGCAAATTTCTCTAGAATGCTAACACAGACCTGTTATATGAAGTATCATGTATTAAATGGTGGTCAAGCATAGAAACATTGCCAATGGATGCAATCCATCTGTGGGATTTAGTCTGATACGTTTCCAAATAGGCAAAGAAGCATTTAAAACCTATAGGTGCTCTGTTTTTCAAAGTGTTTGTTTATTCTTCAGCGTGATCTTTTCAAACCATGGTAATTTCTATTTATCCTGAGAGCTAAGAGTAAAATTTTCAGCAGTGTTTCATATTTCTTTTAAATAACAACATAGTCATCTTGTGTTTACTTAATTTGCTTACTTGTCTTGCTTATCTTTTATTCTGTGAGATAAGTAAGGAAAGTAAGAACCTGTATCTGCAAACACCTTTAGAGTTTGTATCTTAATAGTGTTAGAAGCAATGTTAGTTTTATCAGTATAGTTTTATTCAGTTTCAAATAATGGTAGTTATATTCAGAGTATTTTTATTCTGTTTCTAACCACTGTTTGTGAGCTGATAACTGACTTCTTGAATCTTTAATAGTCTGCTATTCTGTATCTTGGAGGAAAATTATTATTTCTGCATTGCAGGTTGGGAGAAAGCTTTCTTGTAGTCAGTCTTTGTAAACTATAAACCACAAGCAAAGAACAAAAACATCTTGTGGAACCTTTTCAGCCTTTCCATAGTCGCTCCACGGAATCGGATGTAGCAGGAAATGTAATTGGCAGTCCCTTTCTTGTCTGTCAGCAGTCCACTGCATTTGGAGTTCTCTCCCTGAGTGTCCATGCAGAACAGTCAGTACCTGTTACAACTGATACTCCAACTGTTCTTTATGTTCTTGTACAGAACTTTCTTTACCTGAAGAACTTTTCCCTGCTGATAAAAGTAGGATTTGCACTAATTATCTGTAAACGTTGCTAATTTATTTAGCCACTAGTTGATGAAGAGATTTCAGGTAGATGCTGAAGAAGGTTCTTTGTAGCCTTATTGGTAGGCAGCTGGGTAAGACAAGGTTTCTTTTGTAGGGCAGAACATGTAATGCAGGATGCAGTTATGGTCAGCATAGAGTGCCAACGGCCCCTTCTGGTTTGTGCTTTGAACCCTGAGAGAGAACCACTTGAGTTTGTCACCTTGGTCACAAACAAGCTGCCTTATTGGTATTTCACCTTCTGCAGCTAGCAGGTTTATTGCTCTCAAATGATGATATGCTACAATTGAACATTCTCATTAAATGTACCAGGATTGCTCTTCATTTTAATCCATTTCAGTAATACCGTATTCTAATAATGAAAGCTTACATGGTGGGCTTCAGCAATTAGAACCTATTTGCAAATCCACTGGAACTATTGCTACTGACTTCTCTGGTTGTGGTGCAAGTCCTGGATCCCTGTTCTTTCTGCCTGGTCCCAGTGTTTGTGATCCCACTGAACAGGGTCCCACTGCACTGAAGGGCTGCAGTAAAGGCAGGGAGCACACACAATGTTAGCCTGTCACAAATCACTGCTTTCTGAATCATTCTGAGGCTAGCTCTGAATGTTAAATTTAGAGACAGTATTCTTCTGGCACCATTTAGAAAAATATATTTTCTGCAGTTGACAGCATTTACTGGTATTTCACTGTAATTATGTATTTGAGGATTTTGGCTACCAAGCTGTATTTTTCTTGTGCTTGCTTTTTAAATGTCAGTAGTCTTCCATGAAAAATAATTCTTAATTAAATTATTTCAGTTATTCCAAGTTACTATTGTAGTAGACACAGAACTAAAATGTAGTGACCCTTTTCCCAAATACATTTTGCCCAAGGACATTTTGGCTTTTATGTTTTTGTTGTTTGCTAATATATGACAAAAACATGGTATCTGACTGTGCCTAAAAAGCTGCATTAATTTTCTGATGTTTCCATTGGGATAAGCAAATTTTTTTTTTTTTTTTTTGTCTTTGGGCCAAAAGAAGCTTGGAATCTTGTGCAGTTTTATTCTTTATGGCTAATTTAATTACTTTCAGATTTTCTAGGTTGATGCTACACCCACTAGGAACCAGATTTCTAAAAAGACAGTATTTCTAGTAATCTACCAAAATAACTGGCTGCATCTCAAAGTCAATGTTTAGATTGTTGTTTGCTGCTAATGTTTTGAAGACCAACTCATTGTCAGCATAGTTATATTTGGGAAAATACGTCTTAGTTACGTGTTCTGAGCTTCTGAAACTACACTGGTGTCTCCTGAAATAGTGTTACTGTAGTACATCGGAAGAAGCCTGTACCAAGCAGGTCATAACTTCAGCAGCACTCTCTGCTGTGCCACCTCACTGAAGCGCTTGTTGGGGATGATACACAAGTTTGTATGTTGGTAACTGCTGTTGTTTCTTCCCACTTTTCTCCCTTGTAGGGTGGCTGTAAGGTTTTTGTGAATGAACACCATTCTCTAGCTTTGGTGATTTATAGCAAAATGCTTCTACAATACAACCAAACAAGGTTCACAGAGAGGTGTTTGGGGAGGTTGTAATTTTATTTTTTTATTCAATTCTCAGGACTTCTCTTCCCTGCTTAAATTACTAAAAAGCTGCTCTCTGCTCATTATACATAAGAGACTACCTGAAGTCACTCCCCCCCACAAAGACCTCAATTTCTTCTTATATTCCTTTTTATGGCATTTTCTGTGTTCTGCTCAGTCCATTTGGGAAATCCCAATTTGGGAGTATTAGGTCACTGCCTGTAGACACTACCTGGTGTGTTAATTGTCTCCTTGCTCTTGCTGACTGAGCTCTGGCTGTGTTTTGGGGTTTTTTTAGGGTACAGACTTACGGTATTTACTGGTCTTAGCTTCTGTGTATCTATGTGCCATTCTATGTAGTGCAGATGCCTCTAAATGAAACCCAGGAACTTCAGTTAGAGTAAGGAAGGGCGTGTTCTGGGCTGTGATCTGAGTTGAGGAATAGCAGTTGTTTCCACAGCTCATGAATGCCCTGCTGTAGCAGGGGACTGATGAGATGAGACAGGCCCACATGGCCCACTCTGTCTGCTAAGGAATGAAAGATAAATTCTGAAATTTGTCTCATCTGTCCTAGGGGGAAGTGTCATTCTCATCTGGGATCTCATGGTCAGTCTGTCCTTGAGCATGGCAGCAAAATATATTAGGTAGAGGGCTTCAAAAAAAGGAGGATTATGTAAATGATTTAAATGATCTTTTTGCTCTTTTTAGTGCTGTGACCTGCCTCTAGTAAGTTCCTTCTACAGGGAAACTCATCTACTCCCTCAAAACCATTCCCTTGAAGATCCCTGTGAGGGATCCCACTGAAGCTTTGAACTGTGATGTTCAGATGCAAGGCACTGCTTTAATTCCCAAGTGCAGTGTTCCATGCGTTTGCTAGGCTGTGCAGGGGCTGTGGAGAGGGTGCTTGTGTAGGGGAAAGTCCAGGGATTCCAAAGTCACAAGCAATCCTCTGTACCCATACAGAGAACAGTCACTTGGTGTGTACATCTAAACTGTCCTGGTGCAAAGCAGAATAGCTGTGTGTTCCAGGTAGGAAGCTGAATCACTGTCATGGGTGTGTTTAGGGGAGGAATAAATTAGGGCTGTCTCAAAATTAAAAGCAGCAATTTACTGGATTGCCATTCATTAATAACACACACAGCCAATAATTAGGTCTCACTTGCTATCAATATTTTCTCATATTCAGGACAGTTAACTCCTAAAAATCTTACCCTTATTAGCTGTGAAGATCTAGTACCTCAAAACTGCTGTCGTGTTCAGCATAGTTTATGTATAAATCTGTCTGTAAATATATGCATATAAAAAAGATTTATGATGTCCATTTGTATATAGCTAGGTAATTCCGTAAATACTTCTATGTATGTGTATACATGCTCAGCTGTGGGCTTGTGGGTCTGCCAGCAGTCTGGCAGCCTTGCAAGCTGCAAAACGCCTCTGCGCAGCACAGTTGCAGCTTGCATAGGTCTGAGTTAACAAAGCAGATACTGATTACAGCTTGCTTTTATTAGGAAACTTTTTACATGCAACACACCTCTGCCTGGACTACTTCATGTTGTATTATGCTGTCATTATGCAGAAACTTTAGCTTGAAATACTAAATTCCATTAGGATAATTTATAGATCCTTATGCTCTAAATAGTCAAGGAGGGGAGTGGCCACAATGGAGGATTCTGAGTCTGTGCCTCTCATATATAATGGCCCAGGATTGAGACTGTCCGAGGAATATGAGCTGTTTCTGGTGTTGTAAGTTCCAAAAATAGTTAATCCCTTTTTCTGCATGTAACCTATAAACTTGTTACCAAATAAGGTGACTGAATGTGAATGCTGATACATGGGGTATATCAAATGCATATAGTCACAGAGCTCTTCTACTTCTCTCATACTCATGTACAGGTATATGTATATATATATGTAAATATCTCTTGGAAAGCCATTGGATACAGTGCTATAATAAAAAGCTACCAATTTAACATTGTGTCACAGAAATACAGGCTTGAATTAAAAGTCTGTACCATTGTGAAGTCAGCTTCAGAAGCAGCTTGATCTTCCTATTAGGAAGGATTGCATTATGTGGATTTGTAACAGTCACAAGGGATTGGAGTTTCCAAACCTGTTTGTGTTACTCAGCTCAACCCTTTGCAGTGAATGCACAATACTCTTCTTTGCAGTAATTCCATTATGAATTCAATGTGTTTTGGAACACCTGTAATGAAGCTGTCTCCATCAGTCACTGAAACAGTCTGTTCCGTTCTGAACTGCGTGTTGGGTGCTGTGACTCAGGCTGCTGCCAGCAAGATCCCTTGTATTTCACATGGTGTGCTTTAACCAGCACAGTTGCTTTAGCTTAGATGGGTTTTATTTATTTTTTAATTCTTTATATACCATTCTGGATTGAAGTGGCATTAAGAACAGACATAATACTTAGCAGTGCAATTGGCTTACTGGAATAGGCAATGTTCTTACAATGATCTGAAATTCTTAGATACCTTTCTAGAAGAAATTTACAAATGGTTAGCATTTAATCACGAGAAGTGCAAACCATTATTTGATCTCAGAGTGAGATTACATAAAGAAGTACTGAATGTAGGCCGTGTGGCTATTAACTAGATTTCTTATTTTCTCTAGTATTACCTTGCATTTAAGAGGTGGCTGTGTTTTTAATCTTTACAATTGTACTTTGCTTATGCTTCACTTCCACTGAATTCTTGCAACTGGAAAACTGCTTAAATTCTCTGGAAGCAACCTATATATACCCATCACACTGACTTTCATGCTAGGTGGTCAGGTTATTGGAGGAATAATAAAACACTTGAGGTATACACCTCCTGCCTCAAGTCTCTTCTTGTGCTGCCACCAGCTGTGCCTCGGCATAGGTCTAGGTTGCACACACCTCTTTTAACTTGCCTGCCTGCACACCTGCTTTATTTCAGTGCTCTGCTATCGTGCTAGTTTCATATGAAATTCATCCAGTAGCTTTTTAGGCCTTACTTGGCCATACTTCTGTCTTCAGGTGGGTTTTTAGAAGTTCTCATGGGGCTCTTTCCTCCTCTTAGAGTCCTAATTCGTGACTAGTAGTTTTTGCTGATTTTATTATCTTCAGAAGGAAAACTATTTTTTCACTCCAACTTGCCCAAATTTTTTTTTCTTAATGATATTTTTTTTTTAGTGACTTTTGTTTGGGCACAGAAGATGTCTGCAGGTGGCTGAATGCCCAAGAGAGTCCTCTCCTGTGTTGAAAGGCCTCTGGAATTGAGTTAACCCAAAGCTGTGGCAGTGTTGCAGCTGCTCTGAAGCTGTGCCACAGAGAGCTTCAGTCACTTGCTGTGCTCTCACTTCCATTTCAAAGCTGCCTTTGAAGGAGTACTTCTTCAGTCTGTTCTAGTGGGAGCTCTCCAGCCTTTTCCCAGTCTGCTGGCGCCATTGGGTAAGTTGTTCACAGTGTTTGTATCTGCAGATAAACACTGAAGGGAAACTTCGGTTATTTACCACAAGTTCTTTTTCTGGAGAAATTGTGGGTTTGCTAGTTTCTTCCCTTTTTCCTGTGAGTGAAAAACCATAAACATTTTGAATTTAAAAAAAAAAAAAAAGTCTTTTTTTTTCTGGTCAGTTCTCAGAGGTCATGACTTGTCATGTCTGTTCAGGTGTATTTGTTTTGTTAAGACATTCTTTAGGTGAGTGTTGGACATGTGGACAGTTTAGCTTTGGAGGCTGTTGCTTTTTCACTATCAAGCTGCTTTGATGGCTACTGACGGGGTGTTAATCACTTAACACCGCTTAATTAAAAGGTACAAGCACAGTGACTCCTGCTCTCACCTGTTGTTAGTGGCCTTCTGCAAAGCTGAGAATTTGTTTTCCTGATCATTTTATTTTTAAAAATAACAAGCACAGAGTTGCTAATTGTAATAAAGGGGTTAGTGAGGTTTAATTTTCTGTATGAAGAGCTCGGCCCTGACAGCTGTTAAACTCCAGACCAGGTTCATTAGTTGGTTTTGATTGAAGATGACAAAATCAAGCAAAAATATTAGAAGACTAAGAAAACATGACCTACAGGGAAAGATGAATAGTGTTATTTAAAAAACCAGAGGATTTAGGGAACACTTGATGAACTTTGAAATAAATAAGGTTAATTTCAAGAATGTATTTTTGGTAGTGTGAAATCTTTAATTCCTTTAGGGACTTTGGGCATTACGATTATGAATATATTGGTATTTTCCAAACGTCCTCCTTTCTGCACCTTCCCCATCAGGGAAAGCAGAATTACAGGTGCTCATATTGAAATTTGCTCTTAATATTTGTTGCAGGAGAAACAAAACAGTACAAAAATAAAATGTACAAATAAAACAAACAAAAAAAATCCCCACAAAGAAATCCCCACAAAAATTTAGTACTTCTCAGTTGTCTAACACTTGATGTTTTTAATTTTACTTGTTTAATTTTGCTTTTGAAAGACTGAAAAAATGAATCATTTCCTTCTGTTTTCAGTTGCATCTGCTTCTCCGCTATATTTAGGCTGCTTAGAAAAATAAAGCCAAGTACAGGAAATATGCATGTTATTGGTGTAATTCAAGTCTAAATTAATGCAGTATTTCAGAGGGTTTCCTGACTATTTGAGGTCTACGAAGTATTTTGGATGTCAGTTACCCATGGGAAGGAACTCATATGTGCACCGAAATGCTCTTTTATTAAGTCATTGGTTGGGAGCTCAAAACTAAAATAAATCCCAGAAGTCCTGGATTTGAGGGAGTTATCCTATGATTTAAAGGGGAAGTGACCAGGAAATAAGACCTGTTTGATAGCCCAAGTGTATTTTCTTGCTTCATTAGCAGATTGGTGTGTACATATTTTAGAATTACAGTTAGTCTTGTGTTTTAATTGCCTGTGTAAAAGTGCTGTTGCTGCAGAGCCCCCATCTGAAATGCTGCCAGAGGAAGGCCCTGGGGTGGTGTTTGTGTACCCAGTGCAGCTGTGGTTTGTCCCACTACAGAAGGGCACACGAGTGAGTTAGTTCTTCCCAGCAGTGACGGATTCATTCGGACACACAAACGCACCGTGGGCAGGAGCGTGGCCTCAGGAGGAGCTGGGCAAAGGCCGTTAATAAGCATATGGAACGTGGCTGGAGTGCAGGGGGCAGGGCAGTGGGAAATGGCCTGGCCTGGCCTGGGGAACAGGGGCTGCAGGACGGTGGCAGCCACGGAAGATGCTGTTGCTGAGCAGGGAGTGCTTCCCAATACTGCAGGTGACTGTGTCCCGTGTGCTGAGAAGGGAGGAGGGGCTGGGAGGTTTGGGAAGCATCCCATCGGTTTTGACTATACCACTGGAAATCCTGAACTCCTGGAAACTTTTTATGTTCTCCTTTGCAGCATTTTTGCGACAAGATACGAGGATACAAAGATTTGAGTGTTTAATTTTATTTAAACATATGAAATGGCTATTCAAAATTGCTCCACTTGGAATTATTTTGATAGTCTAGGGGCCAAAATCTTTAACAGGAAAAAAATTATGAAGTGGTGTATCCTAAAATGGTGAAAAGTTCTCACTCAGTGGTCATTTGATTTTTTTCTTTTCAAAAAGCACTAAATAAATAGGCACTTATTCTCCTTAATTATTTTATTTGGTTGCAAATGAAAAATGTACCATGTCTTTTTTCTGTACTGTGTGAGAAATCTTTCCACTGACCTTTTCAGAAGGTGAGACAATTCCAGTGATAATCTGAAGAGGGAAGCACTGATATTAAATACCCTGTTTTTCAAATTAAGTGGCTTGTTGGCTCAAAGACAGTGAAGTTACTGTAACTTGAGAATGAATTTTAAGTGTCTCCAAGGGTTATGTGTTTCCTTATTAAAGTTAGGGGATAAACCATTATTGTGGCACCTTTCCTACTACTTAAAGTATAAGTCACCAGGTTTTCTAATTCAGAAATCCAGTTCCCTTTAGCTGAAGCCTTGCCTACAAATTTATTAGATACTTCAAAATTTGCCTGAGATACTGCACACTTAAGGTATTAGTAGTCTTGTTTTCATGTGTTACGAATTTGTGAATTGCACAGTGTGGAATTTGGGATGAAGGGTGTAACGCATTGCCTGAGAAAGAGCTTTATTACCAAAGACTTGTTATTCGTATTGAATATTACACAAGTTGAGTTTTATCCTTTTGCTTTTCTGTTTCTTCTGTGTGCTCAGACTCCACGTGACAGGAAGTAAGTTGTTGCAAATGAGTTTGGTCTGGGCTTGTTTGAGGTCCTTCTGTGTGTGGTGGATTTTCCATCTGCGTTCCCTCCCTATTCTGTGCTGGGTTTCCTTTGCTTCAAATTGATGTGAAGGGTCAGGGGAGAGCAGTGTGACCAGGTCACTCTGCAGAATAAGGCCCTGGAGCATCAGAAGAATATGCCCTGGCCGTTCTGGGTAAAGCACAGGTCAATATCAAACTGACTCAAAATGGACAGTTTGATTCAATCAAACAAGGTAAACTGCCCTGGTAAGTTCAGGTTACAATTGTGGGACTTCTTCAGTTGAAGAATAAGCATTGATCTTCTGGTAGTTACATCTCCATTCAGACTGAAAGCAGATTTTGAAATAGTGGAAGTCTGTTCAGCAGTAGTTCCAACTTTGGGCCAGGTTATTCATCCTGATTCTTTGCATAAAATTGCTATTGAAATTGCCAACAAATTTTGACAACTGCTTCCCCAGCTCCCCTTTTAAAACTCCCTTCTTCTTTGTAGTACTGTATAACCCCCCACAGCTTATGTGCTCACCATGGAAATTTTTATAACTGTGATAAAAATTACAAATGTATTCTCACTTAAAAGTAATTGCACTATTACTGTAGTGCTTTCTATAAAATAAAGTTTTTAGCAATATGAGGTGTTTTGCCAAAAAGAAAAAATGCTACCTGTTCTATCCTTTTTATGCTCACTGAATTTTGTTTCTGTTTGGTGTTTTTTTTTTTTTTTTTTTTTTTTTATAATAGTGATTCCAGAGTTTATTAGTCAAGTAAATATTGCATTGGAGAGCTTAAGCAAGAACACAGTGCATCTGTTTGATGACAACCAGTTTGTGGACATTTCCAAGAAGGTGTACGATACGATTCACAACATCAGGTGCTCCGTCATGATGATTCGAGTAAGTTTGTAATTTGTTCTTTTCATACTCATTTCTGGGATGGGTCAGGGCATCAGGCTATTTTCAGGAGCATTCAGAACTCTGTGTGTGATAAATGTCCTTAAGCTCATATCCAGGTTGAACTAACCTGGGAAATTTGGATTACAGTGAAACATGTGTGATTGTAACTCCATAAGTGTAGCATTGCACTGAGTACCACATCAGAGTATTGCGTAAAAATGTCTTTACTTCTAACGTAGTTATGTTTGGTTGGTAAAGATGTTAATTCACTTTAATTATTATTAACTTGCAGCTACAAACACAAATCTTCTTGTAGTTCTTCAACTTTAACCTGTGGAATGTAGGAATTGAGAGTATTTCCAGGTGATTCTGATAATCCCATATCAAATTCTTTCAGCCTCACACATATAAGATTTAGCAACCTGATTTCATTTAGTCTTACACAATTACCATCACTGCACTTACCCTCATGTTTTTCTTGAAGTTCAGGAAACTGAATCAAACAGCTTATTTTTGAAATTCAAACCAGAATTTTCAGATGCAGACTTTTCCCCAGATATCTTCATAAATCCCACTTCAAGGGGTAAACAACTGAGCTCATTATCTGTATGTTCAGCAGTTTTGTTTTAAAGTGATATTAAACATTGATAACAATATAGATTTTTCAGACGGCGTTTGTCTTCTGCATTGACTTTCCAGCTGAGAATGATAAGAAACAGATTCCTTCTCTTGTAAATACAAACCCATTACAGCCCAGCCTGACCAACAGGTCATGGGAGGTGGGTCTGCCCCTTTACTCTGCTTTGGTGAGACCCCACCTGCAGAGCTGCCTCCAGCTCTAGGGTCCTAGCACAGGAAGGACAGGGAGCTGTTGGAGTGGGTCCAGAGGAGGCACAGAAATGATCAGAGGGGGTGGAGCACCTCTCCCATGAGGAAAGGCTGAGAGAGCTGGGGCTGTTCAGGCTGGAGAAGTCTCTGTGGGGGCCTTACTGCAGCCCTTGGGTACTTACAGGGGGCTTATAAATGAGAACAGACTTTTCAGTAGGGCCTGTTGTGATAGGACAAGGGGTGATGGTTTTAAACTGAAAGAGGAGAGATTTAGCTAGATAAAAGGAAGAAATATATTACAATGTGAGTGGGGAAAGACTGGCATAGGTTGCCCAGAGAGGTGGTAGAGGCCCCATCCCTGGAAGCATTCAAGGCCAGGCTGCAGGGGGCTCTGAGCGACCTGATCTCATTGCAGAGGGGTTGGACTAGGTGGCCTTTAAAGGTCCCTTCCAACCAAAACCATTCGAATGTGAAAAATATTAGTCCTAACATATTGTAGTATGTAAGTTAAAGTAGGAATTAAAATGTGGAAAATGATTTAAATGTCTCATCCTCATTGCAGTTGTCAATTAGGAAATTGTTTGTGTACTGAAGAGAGACCCTGAAACATCCAACATGTTGCCCATAGCAGTAGGAGTTTGTGAGCTTGGACGTAGGTCCAAACCAAACAAACCAGATTGAGGGTGATCCTCTGTTAGGTCTTCTGATCAGTTCCTGTGTCAGTGAACGCAGGCTAAGAGTTTTCATTAGGACATCTCTTTTTTTTTTCTAGATAAGCTTCATTTAATGTGCCTCTGTTGCCCTTAGTGACTATGGGGCTCTTGGGTTTTTAAGATTACAAAGTTGCTTCTGTTTCTCAGTGAGATCTGAGTCTTCTGTATGTCCAGTCCTCATAGGCTTGAATTCCATGATTGTGACTGAGCATTTCTCTTTGGAGTTTTTCATTTTTGGGAATGGGGAAATGCACTGAGGAGTGTAACAAAGCTTCAGTCAGTTTCTATGAAGAGCCAGACACAGCTCTGCAGGAAGCTGTATTTACTTAGAGTTGTCTGTGGTGGGTGTATGTATGTGGACAGTCACTCAGAGAAGGGTGTTATGATCCCCTCTACTTCCTTCTGAAGCATGACAGGAAAATCCTCAGATGTGAAGAGACTGTGATAGCCCAAGGCCCAGGAAGTGGCCAGTGTGCAGTACATGTACTGTGCACCCATAAAACCGTGGGTCACTGCACAACACCTAAGTGGACAGTAGGAATAGAATGGTTTCTTCCACTGCTGCTTTGCAAGTTCTGATGAAAGCTCAGGAGATTTCAAAAAAATTGTTAGAAAGGACATATGAGCTTTCTACTTAAGGAATACCATAACTGAGCCACAGCCATGGGAGGGTTTTTTTGAGGTTTGGTGAAAAGTTAGCTACTCCAGCAAGCCTTAGAGATACTGACTGCCAGCATAGAAATTCATTTTCTGAGTCAGGATGTATTTGCAATCCTAGTTAAATACATTCCAGACAGTGCCAGTTTCCTGGAAGAAGCTTTAGTAAATCTGATTGTTACTCAGATGTACACTGTTAGCACAGCAGCCAAGGTGAGGAAATGAAATGTTCTGTGGCCAACGTGCTGATAGTGCCAGAGAGCAGCACCTCACTGATTACAGGGGATTGATTGCAAGGCTGAATCAGGAATTGTTGGTCAAAAAATAATTGAGAAATGTAAATGAACAAGGCCAGTCATTCACAGGGAGCAAGTTTTCAACATGGCAACAAAAGCAGAAATTCTCCAGATCAATTTCTCAGGAAGCATTTCAAACATGTAATTACACAGAGAGAATGGTTTTAAAAATAGAGTTCCTAACTATAAAATGCTGCCCAATACTATTGTTAATGCAAATTATCAGCTATGCTTTTCCATGTCCAGGCTTAACCAAAGATACATTAACCATTCATTGCAGTCCTGCAGGTATAATGTAACACTTGAGAGCAGCTACTTAGTGGCAGGTGTGTTATACTGCTGAGCTGTAATAGAAATCCCTCTGGAGCATCAGATGCACCTCACCTTAAGATGCTTTTCATTGTTCACTTGCAAGGACTGCTTAATCCAGTGGTAGCTGTCAATTTGAAATAACCAGGTAGTTGATCCAGGGCGTATCCACATTTCTCAGTCATTTTTTGACTCTAAGCATCTAATTTTTTAATATTTTAGAGATTTTATGAGCTTGATCTTGCACAGGAACATTTGTACATTCTTTGGATAACATTTTAATTAGGATATTGATGTTACAGAAATAGATTAGATTCGGTAATACAATTAAAGACAATTCTGCCATGAGAAATATGTAGAAAAGTCAAAGGAAACAGGTTGACAGTTTTTGAGACAATACGTATTATATGCTGCAGAATGTTAAGATTAATGGTAGAGCTTTTTTTAATAAAAGCTCCTGAATGAAGGTGTTTTTAGTTGAAGAATATGAGACAGCTGGATTGAAGTCACAGCTAGCAATATCCCATTAGGGTATAAACAGTGGAAAGGAACAACTTTAAATGATAATAAGTACCGGTAGCTGAAGCACTAATAGTCATCCTAACAGTCATAGCAAGAGCAGTGGAAACAAAGTCACCAAGTCAGAGTTTCACAGAATTCTTTGTTCTTTTTGGAGGGTAAAAATGTGAGCAGCTGTTCAGGTTTTTCAGAGACAAAGAAGAGGGCAAAAGGTTCAGATACTCGATGCAAAGTGTTTTTACTATTCTTATATTCATGGAAGCAGTGAGTGAGGGCCCACTCACTTTTTTTTTTTTCAATTTTGTGAGAAATGGAGAATGTGTATTGAAATTGCTGTTCTTAACACTTTAAAACATCTCTTAAGAATCCTTTCTACTGAATGTGTATTCTGTGTGCTGTTTCTTTCAGGATTCTGGCATGGAGACCATAGGTTCCCTCAAGAGTTTATGCTGTTAAGCTTTTTGAGTTTGTTTTGCATGTTGTTCCTTGATTTTCCTGCACCATGATGTACAGGATATCCATCTCCCAACACCCCTAAAAACTGAAGTAAAGCATTTGGGGTTTTTTTCTGTCTTGCCTAGATACCTTTATTTCAATTAGATCCTCACTGCATCTCCAATCAATTCCTAATATTCCTGTTTCTTTAGTTACTAGTTTTTTACTGCATGTCTTAATTTCCTTTGGAAAGTCAAACTCAGTTTAGCTACACGTTTAGGTGTCTATAGCATAAATGCTTTTTCATATGTTTTGGCTTTCTCAGAATACCCTTGGGATGGGTTCCCTTTTTCACTTCTTTTCTTGGTTGCAAATTTGGCACGGTTTTTTGTTCTGTTTTAAAGAAATGTGAAGAATTCATCCTTAACAGATCTTGTGAGTTCTTCAGTACACTTGATTTCTCTCAGTAAGAGACATCGCAGCAGAATTCATTATCTTGCACCCAGCAGAGTTACAGGAATTTTTAGAACATGGACCTCTAGGACAGGAAGGTAGCAAGTGGTAAAAACCTTTCAGCCAGTTAATGACTGTCTAGTTTAAATTCTACCTTGGCTTTTACTAAAAGCAGAATTATTCTCCACATTCAGGATACATGTGTTTTTACTTCTGTAGTCCAAGTGAGTTAGTAGCAGATGCAGGCAATAACAGGCATGAATTGAACCTCTGTTTAAAAGCTAGAGAAAACAAAGCAAAGCAGGGGAATGTGGGGCAGACATTTACTCAAAGTCTTGTTTCTCCAAGAGGGCCCTGAGACCTCATGGAACAGACAGGCAAGGAACAGTTCATACCGCCTTGTTAAACTTCATTGTTGTTGGTCTGAAATTTAGGAGTGATGCTAATCCATTGCAAATACATATTGAGAAGTCTGATAAAAACCTTTTTCTTCATCTTTTTCTATCCTACACCAACTACACAAGAGGCAGAACCTTTGCAGCAGTAGTTAGCCACTTGGTCCTACACCCCTCAGCACTTTCTGGTTGTTTCTGACCTAAGTAGGTCAGGACCTTTCCTTTCTCTGCTCCTTGTCAGCTTCAGTCCTGTCATGCAGAGATTGATACGTCTGGATGCAGTGTGATTGCAAAAGAATGTATTCATTTGATGCCTTTAAAAAGGAGTGCAGAAGAAATACCTGTTGTCTGTTAAGGATAGTGGGACACCTGTTCCTTTTTCAGGTTTTTATCCTGAGTCACATAAAGGTGTTAGTGGGGAAAGTTTGTTTGTGCTGTAGAACCCAAGTAAGAGGTGAGTTAGAACTGTTTAAGTGCCACAATCAACTGTGCATACCTGCAAGTAAAAGCTTCTGACAGCTGCTTGTCCCTGCCATATTACTTGGCTTTTAACATCTTAAGTCAGGATCACCAACCTTGAAGTACCATTATGGGAAAACGTAAAGCACTATCCCACATAGGTTACATTTCATATCTTAATTCACCTACATACGTATTTTCTAAATATGTGTATGTACTTTACAGTATAGCTGGGAAGCCTTGTCATAATATACAAATACTTGTTATAATTTACATCAGTATTAGCATCATGGAGTCAGTCATGATTATTATGACTCTACCTTGCAGACATCTTATCAAAATGGTCTGTACTGAACGGTTTTTGGACACAGTCCACATACATTTCAATTTAACATGCTGACATTTTAAAAAATGTTAATCTCCATTTAGTACCAGGGGAGTTTGTCTTCCTGAATAAAGAAATCCAATCCCTCTTTTCTGGCAAACAGCTATACATATCAGTTTGCTTCTATTTCATGTTTATGTACCATGTAATGAACTCTCAAAGGTCTCAGTTTCATTATTTTAGTGCCTTTAATATCTTCAACAAATCAGGTGACTGTTTTGGTTCTCTGTGTGGTAGTGTTGCTGACTTTGTTGCTTTACAGAGCAAAAAGCTATTCAGCAATGTATCTGTAAAGAAAACCCACCTCTTGTTTTCTTTGAGAGTTGCATCCCGTTGTCTTAACACATGGGCAGGGTGTTACTCTAAGAAACAGAGTTTGGAGTTGCCATAATTGCCATAACAAGCACCTGTTTTTAAGAGCTGAGATGCTTCCACAAGGGGGGAAAAAAAATTGTTAGTAGAAATGCAGATAATTTATTCATTTTAAAAACAGATGGTGTATTCACATCTCAGGTAGAGGAGAGGGCAACAGAAGAGGGAAAAAGCACATTCTTACCCTTCCCATCTCAGACACAGGAGTGGAAGTCAGAGGACAGAGAAAATATTATTTCACTCAAGGACAGGTGGCCCCCTTCTTCCTCCTTCTTCAGATCCCCTTTGCTTAAACACTGGATTAGAGTCCATCCACAGGGTAGTTGGGAAATGGTGGATTTTTTTTTTTTTTTTGTTAACAAAAGACAAGACAAATTACCTGCTTTTATGCTTCTACATTTCTGCACTTTGAGATTAACAGGTTTTAACTTCTTGGTTCCTTGTACATCCTTCTGACTGCTGCCCCTGTTCCCATGCTCCAGGCATTTGCTCAGGCTTTACAGGTAGATTTGTGACTTCCGATTCTGTGTTCTTTTTCACATACAAAATGAACAGTGACTAGAAAAGTAAGTGCCCCCTTTATCCTCCTGTGTGCAATTCCAAAATGGTCCTTTCATGTCCATGTGCTCCATTATTTCTGTACAGAAATCATCTGGTAGTAGAGGAATGTCAAAAGCAGTTGCCCCCCTTCTGAGGAACAATGTGTAGAACTCCTGTGTTGTTTACGTATCTGCTGGAGGAGCAGGCTCTCTCTTATTGCAGCTCTAATAAGCTTGTGAGAAAGCATTTTATGTTAGGCCAGTCTTGTGTACAGGTCTGGTGGGGAAGATTTTTTCTTCTCCAAAGCAGCAGCTCACGTTCACCACCCTGGTGACTCTACAGACAAGTAAATGGGTCTTTAGAATAGTACCATAAACTCAGCACTTGGGTGTTCAAACCTATACTTTCTGTATGTTAACATGTATTATTTCCCTCCCCCCCTCCCCATTGGTTTAAATTCTATTAATACTATTCAGTTGTTTTTCATTTTTATCAAAATGCTATGGTTAATGGAGACTTCTTTTTAAGGCAGAAATACTGCAATATCTCTTGAATCCCATCTTTTCACTATCACATATGTCACTTGTCTCACACTCTGGTCAGTGAGGGGAAGGAGGAGAGAAGTGTGCACAGAGGCTCACAGAAGGAAAGGACCTCAGGAGATCAGCTGGTCCAACCTGCTGTTGAAA
>NW_008246060.1:1778324-1790331 GCF_000691975.1 Corvus brachyrhynchos
GGGCCCTGTCAAGACATGTCTGATGTCAGTGTTTGTTGCTTAATTTTATCTATTAAGGTTAAAACAGGAATGGGGAATTGATGGGTCAAACAAAGCAATAGTGTGTTCTAAACTTACAAAAGGAAGCTGCTTGCTACACTGCATACAGCTACTAGTCTGTAATACTTGCACTATTGTCTGCTGTGTTTATGCCTCATTGTTTACATTCAGCACAGGAATGTATGACCCATCTTTTCCAGTTAAAAATGGAATTTTCTTTAGCCTGCCTTAGGTTTCCAGTTTATGAAGTGTCAGCTAATGGAAAGGATGTTGTGTTGTGTTTTGTTTAAAAAAGGAAAACCTTTATGGGTACATGCAGACAGAAGTAATAACCGGTTTCAGAAATACCGATAGAGAGACAGCAGTGGTGGTGTCAGCTGCATGCTGTGTCCATTGCAAGATCCATGTGCAGTTATCCATCCTGGAAAATCTGTGCTGTCTTCTGCCCAAAGTACACAGCCTTAGGCATCGTGCAAGGCTGTGAGTTAAGAGCTCCTCAGCAGCAGATTGCTACATGGCTTTCCATAGAAATCTCCTAGTGCTGGGATTATTGGGTCACATGCAGGAGTCAATATGCTTTGACAGAAATGGATGGCATAAACAATTTTGACTTAGATACTACTTTAAATGTCAGTTCTTCCTAGTGTAGGGATTAAATTACTTTGCAAGTGTCACATATGATTATGCTTTTAATTGTTCACAAAATTACCCCCCTCTTTCAGGAAGACAGAACTTCGCAGAATTATTTGATATCTGTGGTTTAGTGGCTCATTGGAAACTTAAGCACATAACAGTATTTTTTCTGGAACACTAAAATCTTTGCTGAGGGTTTTTTTTTTTTCTTAGAGCAAGAAAAAGTGATGTGTATTCCTTCCTTTCCATTTGGTGCTTACTGTCTAATATAAATTATATTCCCAGAGAAATTGAGTGAATATTACTGTTAAAAGGGAAGGACTGAATTACTGGAACCAAAACTGGGAAGCACAGTAAAAGTGTTACAAATCATAGATACTCCATTAAAATATGCATCCTGCCACATGGCTCACTGGAGTATGAACAAGGCAAGCCTGGGAATGGAGACTGCAGGCTCTCAGCAGTGCTAAGAGCTCAGGCTGTAGTTCTGATGCTGCAATCAGCCCTGTCGCCCTGTTAGTGCTGGTGCAGTTCTGCCTCAGAGATCTTCATTGCTCAGGCTAGATCCAGCCGTATTTCCCTTTACCACTGATCACAGTCATCTGTAAGGTCCATGGCTTAGCTGAAATTTCCCAGTTGCTATTGTCACTGTGGAATCATTTATCTGGTAGGATAGATTTTTTTAGTATGGTGCAGAAAAGCTACAAGGTACATCACAAATGCGTTCAGAATGTCACTGGACTTCAAAGACTTAGTAATTGTATGTGTTAGATTGTGATCTCAGTTCTGTTGGCACAGGAGTAGGGTAGCAGTGCTGGTGTGTGTGTCATTCTGTGCTTTGGCGTCGGTGTAACAGTGTCAGATCTGGTCCTCTTGTCATGCATGTCCTTGCTGATAAAGTAGTGTGACAGTGGAAAAGGTTTGGGATTAACTGCTTCTTTATTGCTTCCCTGAGTTCTTTTGGTTTCTGTTTTTAGAATTCCTTAGTATTCTGTGGGTATATTTGAGTTTGGGTTCTGCTTTTAATGACAGCTTCCTGCCTTTGGTTTGGGGTTTTTTTTTAATTAACATTGCTTGCCAGCTTGAATCACACCAGGTTCTTTCCTTGAAAGTGTGCTTAGGGTTGGAATGCAGTTGATGAAGGGACGTGGACATAAGGAGACAGTGGTAAGAGGGAACTGACTCACAAAAAAAAGAAACCTTGGAAAAAAATTATTTGGAGAATTAAAAAAAAAAAAAAAAAATTCTCCACTGAGCCTGACAAGTGGAAGATGGTATTTGTGAGTCCTGTTTACCTGAAAAGGTTCTGTAGAGGTTGACAAAACTGATGCTGCCTAATTTCCTGAGAAAGCCTGGGTCTTACAGCCTGTTCTTAAAATAGAGACAAAGAAGTCCATTATATTATCAACAAAATCAGTGTATATGAGTAGTGAAGAGAACTGTGGTGCAGGGGAGTGCTGTGCACCCTGTAGCACATGGATTGGGTTGAAATTGCTGTTTTGCTGCATTCCTCCAGTGTAGCACAAACAGCAACAGTGTCTCCAAGGTAATGGCTATACCAGGTACTTCAGTTATAAGAAAATTGGAGCAGTAATATTAATTTAAAATTAGTTTGTTACTCCAAGTGCCTTGTGATGCTGGTCTTCATGAAGTAGTCTGCATAAAATTATAGAAAATAGAGGAAAACCTAATTATTTAGCAAGTTGGACAGAATTCTTTAGGAAAGTAGAAGCCTTACTTTTTCCTGAACATGGTTGAGCATGAAATAGCACATGAGAAATGATCATATGGGCTTGCATGATTAGCCTTTGAAATCTCCTGGAGTCTGTGAAAGTGTTAAATTCACCCACAGAAGGAGTCATAACTTCCATGTTAGGATACAGCAGAGCATATCCACGTGAGGGATAAAGAGCTGCTGGGAAGTATCCGGAGTGAGGCTGTGGCAGCGTGGGGATGCTACAGCTGCGTGTCCCTGAGAACAGCTTTGTCACTTGATGCCTGCCTCAGCCAGCCCCTGCACCCAGAGCAGCTGAGGGCCCCATCCCAGCAATCTCATCCCTTACTGCAGGCTTCTGGAGTTCCTCTGTTGGGGTCATGGCCAGCACACGAGGGGGGTATTCTCATTAGTGCACGGACACTGAAGCTCACTGCCTGACTGTGTAGTCTTGCAGTGCAGGCATGGGCTTGGCCACAGTAACTGGTGTCAGAGCCAGCTGGGGGGCTGGCATCCATTGTTCTACCACCTATGTATATTGTATTAATCACACCTCTGCCTGCCTTTTGCCTTCTTTATGATCAGTGTGTGCTTTGTGCATGGAGGAAATCGGATTGGCAGATGTCAGCTGTATGTTTGTTGCTGGTGTGTTCTCAGAGTGGGAATTGGAGCCTTCTGCCCTAGTGGGAAACCAGTCTGGCATCCCCGCTGAGCAGGGCATGCCTTGGCTGGCCCCATAGGGAGGCTCTATTGAATACACTCTGGAATGCGTGTGGGTTTGGGAAAGCTGGATTCCAAATGCATAAAGAAACAAGCATGAGACTTAATTAACATTCAGCAAATAAAAAACAGACATGAATAATTATTTGCTGTTTTAGTGAGGGAGTGCTAAGCACAGCAAACAAAGGTAAAGGCAACACACCTGGTTATGAGCTTGAGGTGATATGAGGTCACACCAGTGCCCTGGACCCGTGGGAGTGTGGAGCTCAGTCTGGCTGCTCAAGTGGGCAACAAATAAAGCATCGTCACCTTGGTAAGTGTGGAACCAGAAGCAGAACTTACCCAGATTTTAAGCACAGCAACATCAGTGGAAATTGTGAATTAATTTACCAATGCTGGGGTTTGCAGTTAATCACTTACTGCTGAAATGGATCCAGTCCCCAAGAGAGATGAAGCCTAAAATTGTGTCTGCTTAACTTAGACTTTTCTTTCCGCTTGGTGGTTCCATTCCATTAATACCGCCTTAAAGCTTGTATCTTCCAGCTTCCTCAGTCTCAGACTGGGTGCTTGATTTGTTTGTGCAGTTTATAGGGAACTCACAAGTCAGAAAGCAGGTGACTCACCCTGGTTGTCTTTCAACTGCAGAAAGGGAGTTATTTTTTCCTGAATAAAAAGATCATCCTATCTGATAGTGTTGCTGTTGTATTGTTGGTTTTGTTTCCATGTTTGGGTTATTAAATGGCATATTAAATTGCCTCATGCCATTTGTAGAACATACTGAATTTATAACTCGCAGGACTGTGTTCTCCACGTAAAATTCTCACATTTCTCACCTAGCAGAGTAAAACTGAGATGAAATTTTAGGTTGTGTTTAGTTCATCAGTAAAAAGCTTCTTTTTCTCCTGATATTTCTCTTCCAGAAAGCTCAGTAGCAAGTATTACCTGCAGCCTGGCTCTTTAGAGATGGAATGGTTCAGTCTTAATCAGCCTGTGGGATTGCCAGATAGCTCGGGGCTTTGGCAGGCAGCTTCTGCCTGGCAGAGTTCGGATGTAGGCTGTGATACATCTCCACTCCTTTTTGTTTATTCTTGGGTATGTTGATGAGCTCTGAGATTTATCTACTGCCTGGGGAAGAAAAAAGGTTGAGCAGTATTAATTGCCAAAAAATACCATCCTCCACAAAGAGAAGGTAAGAGGAAAGAGGAACAATTGAAATTCCTGTCAGGGACCATTCAGCAGCCCACACGAATAGCTCACCACAAAGATGTAGCATAGTATTCTTTGAGGACTCGTGGTGCTGCATCACAGGCATAGCTATGCATTGTCCTGCCTCACACAGTGGTGTTTCTTTGTATCCTCTTCATTTCTTTTCCTTCCCCTTCTTTTTAAATTTCTTCTCTGTTTTCTCTTACCTTACAGTTTGTCTTGCATTGTTCATATGCAGATTTTCTTCTCGTGCCTCATACTAAGGTAGTGTAAGAACTGTCTTTTGTAAAGCCTGAAAACTGGCATCCCCACAGGGTGTCAGTCTCTTTGGAAAAGGGTAACTAATACATAAATTCTGATTTTCAGCTGACCTAAGATAAATACAGCAATCAAATGTGAAGTCTAATGATACCGAACTGTCTCCTGTGCAAGTCAGGATTAACTTCAGTAATTCCCAGCATTCATTTGTCTGATCTGTTCTTAGAGACATCCACAGCTGGCAACTGGAGGGTGCCTCCAAGCAGTCATTCCTTTTAGAGAGTTCTTCCTTAAATCCACTCCACACATCTCCTTATGGCATCTTAAAGCACTTCATGTCCATCAAGGATGGATGATCTTCTCCTTGTTTCCTGTGTACTTAAAGTTTGGGTTTGTTTTGCTTTTTCATGTCATGCTGATGCTTGTTGCAATCCTGCTCTCCAGCTGTGCCCTTCCTTTGGGAAGTGCAGTGCCCAGCACTCGATGTAGTACTTGCAGTGGAGGCTCAGCTCTCAGTTGAAGGGAAGGCTTATTTCATAAGGCTTGCTGTCTGTGCCTACTGATACTTAAAACAGTCTGGTTGCCTTTATTTTCAGGAATGTGATGCTGCTATGTCCTCTTTAGCCTGTGCTCCCCTGTAATTCTTAGTGCTTTTCTAGCAAGTATTTATCATGTGTGTTTTTCTCTTTCATAAAAAAAAAAAAGTCCCTGTATTCTGTTCTGTTGTAGTAAAAAGACTTTTTAAAATATACTGACATGGGATAAAAATATTTCTATCAGTGCCAGTTACTGATTAAACTTAGGCTGCTTATGGTTAATTTGTGTTTAGATTCATTAGTTCTTGCTGTTCACTTACTGTTCAAGTCAGATAATACCAGAGATGTCTGAAAGACCAATTTCAGCCCATGCAACCAAGCAAGATTTTACTGAGTTACAATTGGTTGCAGTTACTCAGCTTCATAGGGACCTTTGTTAAAAATAAGAGAAGTGGGATTTTACGTCCCAAAATGAGCAGTGAGAACCTCCAAAATTTCCTAGTCATTTAAGCAAGTGCACTCTGATGTGTTACAGCTACAATAACCAAAGCATTAGAAAATGTGACCTATGAGAAAAACACCAAATGTGTTAGTCCTAATTGGCCCAAGGAACAGAAAACCAGAGGGGAGAGAAAGGAAGGATGGCATAGCTGTTTTCATTGGTGTAAAATGTTTTTGCACAAGACTGGAGAAAATCTGTGTTATGTATTCATAATGGATACAAAGAGAATAAGCTCTGCTACAAGGGGAAGATTCGATTTGGACATTGTAGGAACCCAGAGTGCCGAGAATATTTCTCTGCCTGTTTTTAAGGGTTTTTATCCCCCTGGACAGCACTGTTTTGGCTTCAAACCTTGGAAAAAATTACCAACGATCAGACAAGAACTAGAAAATACAGTGGTGTGAATTAGGTGATGGACTACTATGTAAGATTGTCACAGGGTGAAAAATTTAGAGGTTTTGGGCTTCTCTTTGTAGTAAATAGATAAGAATAAAAAATATCAAAATGGAGGATTGTTGTTGTTCTCTAAACCTTCTTCTACTACTCCATGTTCTGCAGTAAAAGTAGTTTGGGATAACTGGATAGAGAATTCCACAGTTCCTGCCCGTGTTACTGAATAATTGGTAGGAAAGTGAAAATAATATACGTTTTTAGTAACTATTGGTTAAATTATCTTTAAAAGGCCGTGTAAATCTTGATAATTAGACGTCTCTCCTGCTTTCTGTGTTCTATGCTGTACCTGGGTCACACTGGTGGCTCTGTTCCTCTGATAAGACTTAATAAACAGCTATCCGGCAGCATTGAAACTCCAGGAAAAGTCTCGGTTTATCTTTGAAACTCCTTGCAAGGACTTCTAGAAAATTCTCTCCCATCAGGAGGGATTTGATTTATGGCATGGTTCAGTGTCAGGACATGAAGAAAACCAAGTTTCATACATAAGATTTTGTTCCATTTTCATAGATGTTAAGGCTCTCATGTTTGTCTTTGTGCCAGTTTTATCTCTGTCTGTTAGCAGATGACAGAGTTGAGTCTCTCCCATTTCACTGGGCAGCAGAGGCTGTCAAAGCTGCATATTGTGAAAAAATGTGTAAAGGGAAAGTATTGATCTGAATAACTTCCTCATTTGATGTCTTAGAGGGGAATATTTTATATTGCCTTTCACAGAACTTGGTCGTGAAACCTTCCTCGATGGAACAATGCATTCCACATACAAGAATTTTAGCATAAAAATCATTTAATTTGTTCAGAAGCTAGACCTGAACTAGTGTTCTTCGAGGGGCAGGGGTGTGTGTATGTTTAATTCCACTTTGCTTGGAGAGCCTACTTGGTAATGAAGGCTCTTAGCCTCCCAAAGCAGAATGAAATTAGTGATTTGTGACAGGAAGGCTGATTTGCACAGTGCGAGGGCCTTAATGGGTTCCTTAGTTCCACGTCAGCTGGCACTGATCATTCACTTGAACATTATTGGTTACTGAATGACTGAGGGTGGGTGGATGCATGTTCGGGGCGTCTGAAACCTGATAATTAAAAGCAGGAACAAAAGTGATGGATAGAGGAGTCATGGCTAGGGCGGTTTTATTTCCGTTGGCTGAGTGTCTGGGAGGAATAGCTGCTAAAACAGAGATTTGCACTTAACAATTGTTAAGTCCTGGGTGGGAACGTGTGGGAAGGATGACAGCAGTGGTACCTGTACTTTGAGAAGCAGGCTGTGCATTACAGTGTGCATTTTTCAGTGAGGCATGAGTTTGTGATGGACAGGCTTGCTCTGTATCTTTTTTAAAGATGATCTGTTTTACTTGCAGCTCAGATAGTACAGAGGGTCGGTTGAGACTGAAGAGGCTTGAGCAGATGTTGAGGTTGTAGTTAGTAATTTCATCTACTCCAGTTTGAGAAATGCACTTACCACTGGCAACCTTTTGCTAAGGGATATATTAATCCATCCAAGAGCACTTTTTTAGTGTAATCATTTAGCATAATTCATGTAACAGAAACAGATTGATTTGGCATGTTAGAGAGAAATCTTTGCTGAGGGGGCTACCATTGCTCAGACCTTATTCATCTGACAAACCTACATATCTTGTGGAATTCTGAATTGTCTCTTGTTTCTTGTCCTTTCTGAGCCCTGACGTGTTTTTAACACAGTCAAACTGAGATAATTACTGCACCTTTTTTACCTTTAATATATTGATGTATTCCAAAACCAGTTTCTTTTCTGCATTTCATCTGCCTTGAAACAATGGTTTTGTTTTGCCTTTGAGATATACTCTCTTCCACAAAAAATGCAGGCTTCTAAGAGAGGAAGGGGAGATTCTGTAGGAAGTCAGGCTCTATTAGGTGGTTTTCAAGTATAACTTCAACTCTCTGGTTCTCAGAAGTGGATTTATCTAGCCACACCTCACTCCAACTCAGGATGCTGTGTGTGTGTTGCTGCCAAGGAGCATTGTTGGCTCCTGCCTGATGTTGTGTGTGCCAAGAGCCCAAGGTCCTTCTCAGCTGGCCTGCTCCGAAGTCAGGCAGCACCAGCTTGTTTTGTTTGTAGCTTCTGCCTTCCTAGGTGCTGGTGTTTGCATTTTCCCTTGCAGAGTTTTAGGAGATTCCTGTCAGCCCATTCCTCCAGAGTACATGAGTCCCTCTGGATGGCCCTATCCCTGAGCCCACTGGCAGTTCTCCTGCCTGGTGTGGTGTGAAAACTCCCTGAGTGTGCAGTCCAGCAGCTGCCACAGCCCTTGGCAGGGGTGTCTGGCAGCACTGGCCTTCAGATGGACACCTGTGGTGCTCCTCTTGTTCCCAGGTCGGGGACAGCCTGGGAAGCACTGTCCTCTGAGCCTGACAGCCAAAGGCTAAAGGCCCAGCTTAGTTACAGGACTTGAGAGATGGCATGAAGAGCCTAAGTCCATGACACTCCCAGGGACTGATAGGAGGGTGAGCAGCCTGTACTTGGCCAGTTTGTTCCTCTGTCCTTTATTAAAAATGGGAACCATTATGAATTTTTGCAGAGGTAACATGCACAGCACCTTTCTGGTTGCCTTTGGAGTTAGCGAGGCCAACAGTAAAGATGTTGTAGTTTACCTTTAATACATACAGATGAGAGAGAGTAAACACAGTCTAATCTCTTCTCATTTTCAAATGTTGAGGTGATGTTTAGAAATGAAGTCTTCTATTTCAAACACAGCTATAAACTGCCTGTATATAAGGCCATATATAATCTGCTTTATGAAGATTACTACCAAAAGAACAGTGGCTTAATTGGTTTTTCACTATCCATTTTTAAACAACAAGTATTTCCATTATAAATGAGATGTCTTAATTAGTTTCCCACTAGATGGAGCAAATGTATGTCAACCCAACAGAAGAAACAGAATACATTTTAGATAGCTGAAGAACAAATCACTTGTATTAAAACCTACTGTTCTATTCTTGTTAATTATTGGTTTTCTGACTTTAAAATGGAAGCTTCTAAGCCATACGGTGATTTTTCCTACTTAATGAACATCAGCAAAGACTATGCTTTGCATGAAATTGTATATCAGTTGTCATGTTCTCATGAAAGAAGGGACTTGTGTTTAAATAGAGGTGTGTGATTGTAATACCTATGTTTGATCATTTTTTTTTTTCTTAGGGATTTGAAATTCTTTTTTAAAAGCTGCACCCAAAAAAGTGTCTCCTTGCAATAAAATAACTGGAGAAAAGTCAAGAATCTTCCAGGTTCTCGAGTGAGTCCTCAGGTCCCTGAATGTAGGATTTGTACCCCTGAAATCTTAGCTGCTGTTCTGGTCATGCTGTTGGTTTTATAAAACTGTTACCTTGTTTATAAATCTTACCCTGCTCATATCTTAGGACTCTTATAGCTGCAATACTATTACTAGTTGGGATTTTCAGGTGGCTCTCAAGTTTTCCCCAACTTTTTAAAGATGTGTTCAGAGCTTTTGTGCAGCATAACTAGGTCAGTATTTCCAGGAGTAAATCTGTTTGAATTGCTGTAAGCATTACGTGAGAGTGACATACATACAAAGTACTGTCAGGGAAAGGAAAGAGGAAGCAATGAAAACAGGGCTGAAATGCACATTTGCAGCACAAAAAATGTAGCTTAGGACAGAAAACATGTGCTAAAACTCTCTGTGCCAATTTACTTAGCTGTGCCAACTTCATGTTTTTTCTTAGAAGGATTTTCAGAGGGCAGGACTCAGAATTTTCACTTCAAACTTTTCAAGTACGCTTCTCAGCTCCTATCTTCCCTATCTCCTGGTTGGTCATTGAGAAGATTGTATCCTAATGTATGCCCAGTGAGACCTGGAAGCCCAGGAATTGTCCCATGGAGCCAGGCTATTGATCTGTTTCTAATGGTGACTAACCTTAACTTTTTTGGTCTTAATCTCCTGGAGCAGAACAGTGTAAGTTGACTGAGCAAACAAAACCTCCAAGCATCCAGTAACAATAAGGCAACTTTTGCCCCGTACTGTGAGTTCACAGCATTTCTTAGTTTTAAAACCTCTGCTCTGTTCCCTATAACATCTTTTATTATTGAAAATAGTTTCATCTTTCAGTGTTAAAGGTCATCACTTATTCTCATAATTAAATACTTTGTTCTTTACTACAGTTTATAGTCTCACTGATCTTAACTGGAATTACAACTTTAATATATAAAAAGTATTTTGCAAAATTTTCTGTTAGTGACAACAAATATTATTACCTACACTTGAAAATGAAAATGTGTATGGGCTATGGCTGGATAATGATTTTACTGTTGTTTGATGACAAATTCCTTGCCAGTGCTTGGTGACAAGCACTGCTATCAAAGACAGAATTCTGATCTCTGGCTCAATTAATCATTTGTTGTTTTTCTGTTAACAATATCCCAAATAATGTGGTATGCAAAAGATGTCATTTCTAAGGGAACTGCCAAGAACAGATTTCAAGAATAGATATGTGATTGTTTTTAACAGAGGGGATGGTATTTACCATAGCATTGAAATGTCACAATATTGACAGATTAAGAACATAGTTTTTTAATTTGACCTTTATAATGTGGGGTTTATTGTTCTCAACACTCAGTTGCTTTTAGCAAGAACATGAAAAGTATTTTAAGTGACTAGATAGCAACAATTACATGAGGCTCTTACTAAACTAGCCAGAAAAAATAAAAAGTGCTTGCAATTTCTTGTTCTCTTTCTAGTGCATCAAAAGTCTTGCTCTGGCAGTGTGTCATCTGGCAGAATTAAGTGGTGTTGTGACTAATACACAAAAATATCACTCAGTAGCTAAATTTTTGCAAAGCATGATATTTTTGCATTTGTGACACGTGTACCGTGGTTTGTTACACTGAGTGACATGCGGCCTGACAGGATGAAATGTTGAGAGTCTGGGCGTTAAACAAATGTCCACAGTAGAATAGATAATCTCTGTAAACCCATTGTGTGCTCACTGAAAGACATAATAGACAAACTCTGATCCTCCTGGAGTGCACACAAGCATTTCTGCTGTTGCTGTGGGATTTACATAGCAAAAAATAACTGCATTTGCAGTAGTAAAATAAAGACATCACTCATCAGCTTAGCTCCTGTTAAGGTGTTAGTCTGCTCTGCATTGTAGTATTGGTCTGTGAAAAAGAATGACTGATGGGGCTGTTGAAGCCAAGATAAGATAAAGCATAAGAGCATATAATGACACTCTAAAGGTCAGCATTTAATTGAATGTTAGATAAGAGGAGATGGCTTCCTTTCACACCATGATGCCTCTTTGTCCATTTACGTTGTATATCTTGAGATTTTAGATCTGGCTCTGCATTATGTTCTAGCAGCTGAGACCCTTTATTGGCAGGATTGATGGTTCCATGGGTTGGATGTGACCCTTAAAAGCAAATGATATAGATAAAGTTCTTTGGATAATCACCTTTGAGGAGGGTTTGCATAAAAAACTGTGTTGCAGAAGATGCTGTGAAACCTAGTCAAACAAATTGTTCTACAAAGCTTGGAGTACAAATCAGATAAACTAAAAAGCCCATTTGCAACCAGTTTAGAAAAACTGGCAGATATTTAAAGACTAGGGCCAGACCTTGGTTTTATTAATTATTCTCTTTAAAAGCCTTGTAGAAAAGCAAATTAAAAGGTTTGTCATCAGAGAGTGGTTTTCATTTCAGAGATGAAAAGGTAATTCATATCCTGAAATCACCCAGGTGCAGTAGTAATGACTTGCTGTTGTGGCTTGAAGTTGAGTACCAGGAAGGTGTCAAATTCATCAGTATTAGACTTTGCTGTAAATACGACTTTGAGTCCTCAGCCTCAATCTTCAGTAACAAACCCACTAAGAATGCAGATTTATTACAATCATTGAAATGTGAAAAGGAGTACATGCTACTTGTGTAGCTTGTCAGCCACAGTAATGGAATTACAGCCTGGAAAA
>NW_008246060.1:1790510-1817808 GCF_000691975.1 Corvus brachyrhynchos
GTAGGGAATGTACTTGAATGCGTTTTTGTCAGGATCAACAGAGGCTCTTCACAAAGGACTGGAATCTCTTGGAGCCCTGAGCCAGGGGCAGGGGCAGCTGTCCTGTGCCCCCTTGTGCATCGCTCTTGCTGCCAGCTGCTCCATCAGCTTGTTTGTAGTGCAGGCTTCATCTTGGAATGAATTTCTCCCCTCCTCCAGCGCTTCTAGGGGAGGCTACCCAAGAGTTCTGCTCCTGGGGCCCCTGGAAACCTTCCAGTTTTTTTCTGTTCAAATTTGCTTCTAACCTCTGTTTACCACTATGTTACACATGAGTCTGTAGGTTGCTGCTGACCGGAGTCTTGTGCTTCATTTTACCCCTCAGCATTCTTCCTTATATTTACTCAAAATTCCATACTTCATATGTTTTAGAGTGAATTTGCCATTTATGTCTCGGATTCATCCTGTCACTGACTACAGTACTTGAATCTCTTCCTCTTCTGTCACTTGCTGTTGATAAGACTCCTGTTAGAAGTCTTAAACAATACTCTCAGCTTCCTTCAGTGCTTCTCACTCCAGTCCTCCAGCTGTGCTGTTCCGCCTGTGCAAAATTTCTGTTTATTGATGACAGGACACCATTTTGTGTTGCAAGCCCTCATGTTCATACCAGTTTAACCCTGCAGTCATCAAACATTCCTTTTGAATGTGTCGGCCTGTGGAATATTCATATAAGCAGATATGTGTGTGTATCAGGTTTTTAATAAATAGTGGATTATGACAGCAACATGAAAAAATCAGATTTTGCGTTGAATTACATAAAACAGCTTCCAAGGAGAGAAAACAGTTGAGTAACTACTTCTGGTGTTCCCATTATTATGGTAGGGAGTTTTTACAGTTTTTGGTGTTGTGTCTGAAAATGGCTATAGTTTATGGTTTGTGATTTAAGCTTTGATAAATCAACAACTTCTCTCTGCTTGAAATGTTGTCCTTAGTCTTTAGTAACTGGATAGGTTTGGTTTGTTTTTCTGAGTTCTGTGGTACCAACAATTCAAAATGTGGCAAATCTGGGCATAGGAGAGAATGACTTGGGAAGAGCTCAATGGGAGTGCACTCCTCTGGCTGGGAAAGTGGGCTTTCTGCAGGAAACTTCTCACCCCAGCCACAAACAGATTTTACTAACCTGAAAAGGCCGTAGGCAATTTAAAACCAAAAAGATTTCTGACAACATTTAGCTTGTGAGGCGTTCGGATGAGCAGCACTTGGACCCTGAGTCCATGTTCTGTGTATGATAAAGAACTGGAGAGGGAATCCCTATGCCAGTGCAGCTGGAATGAGATCTCTGCTCTATGATTTGCAGTTTGTAAAGTGCCAGATCAGATTAATACAAGGCTGACTTTGTCTTCGGAAATCTTACCTGAGACTGCCATTGAGAGGTGTCTTATCCTGCTGTCCGTTTGCTGACTTCTTTGCTTGCCAAGGTTTCCATGCTGAAGCTGGTAATATTTACATAGCTTGACTTCACAGAAAAATAGTGTCAGTGAAATTCTACAAAATTCTCTTGGTGGCCCTAAAATAACCATTTTGTAAATATATACAGTTCGTTGTGGGGTAATAATGGTATAAAGCTCTTAAACACATTACCTGAAATTCACCTATGTATAATGTGACCGTCTTTAAGTTATTAACCATTCTGCGCTGTCACAACATTTTGAATTCCATGCTTTATAGAAGAAAGAAACCCTATACTGGAAATGTGGGATTCTCAAGTATCTGTTAGCCCTGGAAGAAAAGGTGCTCTGCTGCTGTGAATCCAGCTTTATGATCATTGGGGGAGAAAATTCCAAGCTAATTTTATAAAAACCTAAGAATTGCAATGTGGTTTTTAAAATTTTATTAATAACACAAGTATAGTTTAAAAGAAAAATTATTTCTTTTTCTGTAAAACTTAATTGAGGCTCTTACATACCTGAGGGAGTCAGTGTAATCCTGAGAAGCTGAAGTTACTCTGTTTTAATATCCTTTCTGTTATTGGTCCTCTAATAAGAGTATCCCTAAGTGTTTCAATTGAAGTGAGTTTGTGATAGTTTTTTTTATTGACGGGATACCCATTGCCACCAAATTCTCATTTTTCTTTCACACTGCAGCTTTTCCCAACAACTTTTGTATGGTAACAGCCTTTGGCTACTGTGGAATTCTTACTGGGTCTAATTGCAGACTTAAAACTGAGACTTCATCACAATGTTTATCTTTGCCTGAAAATAGGTTGTTCCTTTTTCCCACTTCGGCAGTGTAGCATTATGCTTCTCTTTGTCCCAAAAATTGATTGCCTGTTTTCTTGAGGAAGTTTAGGTGTATTTATCACCCCCAGCATGCTGTTTCTGCCAACTTGTGCACCAACATTGAGTTATTTCTTGCAGTGTTCTCATAGAAATGATGATTTTCTGCAGTGAGTGAAATTGTCTTTGTGCTGCTGAAGCAATGGAGTGCTATTTGAACCTTGTTTCAAGGCTGATGTTGAGCTCTGTGGTTTATATACCACCCTCTGACCACAGAGGTTCTTTCCCAAAGGACAGGAATGCACGCAGGTGGATTTATTCAGGTTAATGCAGTGCCATTACCATGCTATGGACCCAGAAATAAAATGACAGAACCCTGCAGTTTCCCTCTCAACAGGTCTTCTTTGTATATGCCTTGACAGTAACAACATGAAGGTGAGAACATAGCAATTCTGGATTAAAAACATTGTATTTGACTTGATTGAAACTTGGGTAAAAGTAATGACTGGGTTTCTTTCTGCCTGTCTTTCACTGAGGTTTTCTGATAGTCCTGGTGTTGTCATGTTTTTCTTGGAATGTCAGGCTTTTGGGGGACTCAGAACATCAGGATTTCCCTCTAATTGGAGCTCTAGACGTCAAGGTGGTGGTAGATCTGTCACTAGTTTTGTAGAGCTTGGTTCTATATATTTTTGGTTCTTAAAAATGTGAATTTACTTGATAAAGGAGAATTTCCTGAGTGCCCTATTGCATTGGTATAACCAATATTTTTAAGTGGTTCATAATCCCAAAAATTTTGTGTGCTTCATTCATTGTGTAGTGTTTTGCTGATAGAATAAACTTGCTTTTAATGTTTTATTTAGTGTCTTTTATAAAGTCATGGTCATTGTGCTTTTTTTACTATGTTATTTATGATAAAATTCAGAACTTCTGCATGAAACCCCTTTTCTTTTAATAATATTTTGATAAAAGGGAAGCAGTAAATAAATCTGAAGACCTGGATTGCTTAGAAAATCTCTTGTCATAAATGAAACAGAATCACAGAATCAACTGGCAGTTGATGTGACTAGAAGGAACAGACAGTGGCATATGAAATAATGCCATGTATAAAAATAGCAAATTAGGGACACTTATTTTTTCTGGTAGTGCAGGAACTTGTGCTGCTTAATAGAACTAGTAAGCGACACATTCAAAATCCATTTTTGTCATGTAAAGGTTTCTTGTTAGACGCGTTTGCTAGCAGCAGCAACACCAATTTAAACACAGAGTTGAGTAACGGCTCAAACGGGACTGGGTGATGTTTGTCAGACCCTATCTTAGGCCAAGTACAATGTGTTTGACATGAGTTCCCAAGTTACCCCCTCTGACAGAGAATAACCCTCTCCTGCCTTTTCCACAGACGCCCGAGGAGCTGGAAGATGTGTCTGACCTCGAGGACGAGCACGATGCGCGCAGCCGTACCAGTGTTCAGACCGAAGGGAAGACGGACCGGGTATGTGTTACTGCGGGCATGGGGAAAGCACTGTGATCGGGGGAATGCTGCTGTGTTCTGTTCCTATGAAGTCACTTCACAGTTGAAGTTCTCTTACTGGCAAAACAGAAGTAGTAGCTTGTAGGTATTTACTATCAAAATGTAATAAAAGATCCACTAAAGCCTTCAAAGATCACATTTTCATGTATGGTCTTGTACTTCTCAGCTAAACCAGAGTACTACTTTAAAGGGAATGCTTTTCTTTGAAAAGAAAACCATAAATAAGACATACTTCAGAGGGCACAGAGTGAGAAGTACTTGCTGAAGACAGCGGTAGGTAGGGAGCTGGCTGTCAGCAAACGGAGGCATGGGTTGGTGCTGTGGGGAGATGTCTCTGGGATGTGCTTCTCCTTGTGAGGTGGAAGGGACTGTTACACATGGACTGTGGTTAATACAGCTAAAAACCCACAGGACTTTAACATTATAGTACAGACATTTCTTTTTTTCTTTTTACATTTCTCCCTAAAATAATAGTTACTGTACTGTAAATATTCCTTTTTGTGGGATCTTGATAGAGGTCATGGCTTAAAGCCTGATTCTATAGTTCAGAAACAATTTTCCTAGATTTCAGGTCCTTCTGTAGGAGCTGTAAATGGCACATTACCCCCAAAAGCAATAGAAAATTATAGCTGTGACTAAATTATATACGTATGCACTCAGCCTAAATCAACATATTGACAGACACCTGCACGTACTTTTTTTTTTTAGAAGATGTCTTAACAAATCTATTTGCTACTGCAGCAGGAAACAAGAACAGTGATTTAAGGCCTCTTTGTTTGGAGTGCTATTTGATATTGATATTTGAAGATTTATACCCAGAACCTGTTAAGCAATATGAGGAATCTGAGCAGGGAAGATGTATGTTAGGGTTTAGGGAGTGTGTGGTTTTGTGTGGTGCAGCAGCTTTATGTGCTGTTGGGAGGCTGTTGTGTGCAGTGCTGGCACCAGGAATGCCTGTGTTCCAGAAGTGCTTTGGCAGGATTGCAGAGCAACACTTTTTCCTCCTTGAGTTCTTTCTCTTGGGCATTTCAGCTATAATAATTCAGTTTTATTTATACATATCTGGCTCCATATTTGTTCTGCATAGCAGCACTCTTGATTCCTCTTGCTTTGTCAAGAGTGTTGTAATTTCTTCGATGTCTCATCTCTCACTGCTCCAACAGGGAACTGGTGCCTTTTTTCTTTCTGTTTTTATCACAACGTATAAAACCAGATGTGATATGTGTATGCCACTTGTTACAAAGGCTACATCTTAACTAGCAAATCCTGTTTCCCTTATGTATGAAAACGTCATGTATTATTAATCACACCTTCAGAAGCTATCTCCATAAAGAGAGAGGAGAGGTTAGTGGTGAGATAGTAGGACTGAGATTTGACCTTGTATTTATCTTCCTGACTCATCTTGAAAATGCTACTTCGTTGATCTTTTCCCTCAGATAATTTCATATTTCTGAGATGAATATGGGAGTGCCTGTGGCACCATCCCATGCTGGGGGATACAGGTCAGCTTGGGCAGTGTGCTGTGAGATCTCTGGGTATTGAAACTGGATAAAAATACTGATTATTATTTTGTAGGGTGATTTTGTATCCTTGAAGAGGTTCCTTCCTTAGGATAAAAGGAACTATAAAAACAGGTGTACTGCTTGTGGATCCAAGGACTAATGCAGTTTTTCCTAGCTGGAAGTTAGCTCTTCCTCTGGTGGTTGTGTGTAATTTGTGTAGTCACCTCTGCAGGCTTATTACACACCAATTTATGCCATCACGATCAGTGTAATTCCACTGAGGGAGGTAGTGGCTTGTTATCCTAGGGTTCTGTGTTGAAGAGAAGGGCAAGTAAGATTTTGCCCAGTTCATTTTCAACTTAGAAGACAATGTACATGTTAATGATCAGGACAAATGATTTTAAGTGTTTGAAGTTACTAAATTAGTGATGAGAACACCTTCATTTAATTTCAGAGTTGCTGCTGCAGATTAAGGTTATCATATTGGGGGAGAGGCAAAATGTTTTACCTCATAACATAATCCACTTAGGGGTGGTAAGAGCAGAACTCTTTCAGGCAGCCACACACCCACATTTTTTTGTCTCAGAGTTCTGCAGACAGTTTTGTGAATGCATTGACAAAAATGTCTGATATGAGGATGATTTTTTATAGTTTTGTTGCACACTGTGTTTGTGCAACAATTCAGGGCTGATAAAAAGTTGACTCAATGTGTTGTGTGAATTAGAAAATCCTGTCTAAGTTATTTCATTGTTTTATTTGTATTGCATTTTAAATACAGTGATCAATTATATTGCTCTAAAAATCTACTAAATTCTAAGAAGAGAGACTGGATAAAATAGCAAAGACCAAGAAGAACTGTTGATACTTGCATAAAAAGTAGTTAGAAGGGAAGTTAGGTTTGCCATCAAATTAATTAGAAATTCTTATCCAGGTAACAAATACTTAAATGTCTAAGTTGCTACATTAAATGAAATGCTGGCATACATTATCAGGACGCAAGTGCTATTTTGCTAATAAAAACGCCAATTTTAGGATATTTTGTTAGTTTAATTTTTATCAAAGCCCTACACAAGCATGGAATACTGATGATAAGAATTTAAGAGTAATGAAAATAGTTACTGTAATTTTGAGTAGGTTCTATGAATAGTAATTGTGACACTTGATACATAGCGAAAGATTCCCTGTCAGGAGTCATGCTATATCAAAAGCATTTAATTTTCTTGCCAATTTTTAACCCAATTTCCATAAAGGGAAGAGATTAAGTTACAGAAACACTCAAGGTTGTAGCAGTATATTATGTACTTCTACAAAGTAGAGCTGGAAAGAACCCCAAGAACTCAGCTAATCCAGCCATTTGGGCTCAGAGAGAATAAATGTACTTCTTCTTGACATGCATATATATGAACTGCTCTCTCTACTTAGCTCATTACTGGAATTGATGGTTTATTGGAAAGTTTTTGTCTTTATACCTCATATGTTGCAATTAACATGTTAGCACTCATCTTCAATGAACACAGAGAATGTGAAGCTTCCTTTCTGCACGTATAATTTTTTGTATGTACTTGTACATCCTTTCTCTGTGGCCTCTCTCTTTCGGAAGCTCCAGGTTGAATAACACCAGTAACCTTAATTTACTCTTCAAGGTAGTGTTTTTGGTATGTCCTTTTAGTCTCTCTCCTCTGGGTGCTCTGCAGTTGGTAATGGGTTCTTGACTTTTGTGTCCAGATTATTTATATTGCAAAATGTGTGAAGCCACCTGTGATCTCAACAGCACAAGTGTGAGGTTTGCACCATTTCCTGCTGTGTGCGTAGTTCAGAAGGAGTTTTGTATGAGGTTTGCCTTTCTGCCAAGAGCACAACCTTTTATCACCTGTAAATGCCCACCCATACAACTGCCCATGACTGGTTCTGTCTCAGTTCCGTGTGTGTGTGCTGGTGTTTTTTCTTAGGGGCAAACCCTGTACTTGTCTCAGCTGCAATACACCCTCTGATGTTTTCAGATCAGTTCTCAAGATCACTTTGAGTTGCAAACCAGGCCTCTTTCACTGCAAGTGTGTGATGTGTTACTCTTGGTTATGTGGAAATACTAATTCTGGGGTCAGGGCAGCTACATTCACAACTTTTCCTGATAGATCCCTTGGCTTGGCGTGTGTTCTTGATAAGTGCTCTATGAGCACTTTTCTAACCAATATCACATCCACCTAGTGGAGATTACATCTAGACCTTATTTCTCCGGGTTATTTATAAGGATGACATGAGAGCCAGTGGCAAAGCTCTGGTGAAGCCAAGACTTAGGGCATTGTTGCTTTTTCAGCTATAGGCCTATGGCCCCAGGACAAAGAGAAATTACATTTAATATGACACTGTTGCATCATCTAAGCCAACCTTTTTAGTAAAGGCTCATGCAAAAATGGCATTAAACAGTTTGTTTACTATCTCCCAATAGTTTTACCTCTTTATCTGGTTTATCCAATTATATTGTATCTAAAAATACAGCAGAACTGTCATGGCAGAACAAATGAGGCACTCTCTGGACTTGTTTAAGGAATGCTGCACTTCAGCAGGCTTGCTGCAATTCTTGAAACTGGGAGAAGGCAGCTGGTGACAGCAGGTAATAAAATATCAAAAGAAATGCAGCTGTTCCCCTCTGTCAGTATCTCACACCCACACAGTTCATCTCTGGGGGTGTATATTCACTTTGCAGGGAATGCTGAATATCCAACATTCTCTCTGTGACCTCTTTATCCAAATTCAAAATGTTATTCCCTCAGTAGGGAAAATAGTAGTAAAAGGTGGTGAACACATCTTACTCATTTTAACAGGATCCCTTTCGGCTCAGTGGTGTCTTCATGAATGCACTTTAAAACATATTGGCAATCAAACAGAATCTCAGACTCATTGGGTGATTTGGCTTGGAAGGGAGCTTAAAGATCATCTAGTTCCACAGCAGGGATGCCCCTCACCAGGTCAGGTTGCTCAGGGCTCAGATCACATGTGTATTTTATGACAGTGGTCTGCAAAATTTTTTCAAGAAATAAACAGGTAAAGGTCACAATTGGAACTGTTGTGAAGCAGCTTGATTGAAATATATTACTGTCTTTGAGTGATTTGCAAGGGTCCTGTTCATTTTCACCAAATGTTCAGCTGACTGCAGCAGGAGAGCAGGAACAGACCAGAGGGCTTCTTGTGGCTGCTGAGGCTGGGGGGAATGAAAACCTCAGCTCTCAAGACAAAGCAGGGACACAAATCGGTTCTTTTGGGATCTCTGCTGTTACCTTAAAACTATGGTATGTGAAGAGCAGGTTATTTTGTGTTCTTGCTTGTAAAAGCTCTGAGAAGTTTTTCATCTGCTTGATTGGGAAACTGGAGTTTGTTTCTTTGTAACCTACGAAATTGCAGAAAAACAGAGTTTTCCTCTTTTCTTGTCTGTGCTTACATGACATGTTGCAGCCTACAAAGTTGGAAGTGTTAAATAGTTTTCAAGGGAGATTCTTTGATCTTGATTGAATGTATTGTGCTGCTTTCTGTTGCCTTTCTTTCCTTCCTGGTCCCTGTAAGTAGTAAGAATGGTGGTGGTATGGATCTGGCCCAGTTGTTTGGTTTTAGGAGTCAGGAAAGAAAAAATGTCTGTCAGTTCGAGATTCAAAGAGCATAATCATAAGTTTATATGACAGTCAAATCCTTGGAGTGCAGCCAGAGACAAAGGTAGGCAAAAGGCTAGTTCTTAGGGTTGGGATGTCATTGGCAAGCAGTGTACCAGGGAGAAAGGAGTCAAAATCTTCACCAGTTAGTTATCCCCCATGTGTCCTTACATGGCCTTAAAAGTTCAGTTCTTTTCAGAGAACTGACTGAAACGTGGAAAGGTAATGAAAAGAAACACCAGTCTCACAGGGTAAGTCAGGTTGCAAACGGGGCAGTTCAAATAACATAACTCCAGTGTTGGAGACTCCAGCTCCCAGGGACCAACAGCCTTCTGAAAAGTTAACTCAGGGAAATTTAAGAAAAAAATCTATACTTTTTTTTTTAATAGAAGGAAGAAAATATCAGAAATATAACTTCTCCTCTCACCTAGTCCTAACTGTTATCTGCTACTGCAGTAATAACATTTTGTCTTAGAAGTAGTGAAAAAATAATTTTCTCCTGGTGGACAAAATAAGCCTGCACTCAAGTAATCGTCATTCAATTTAGATCTTTATTTCACAATTACTGTTATGTTGCCTATTTCAATACCAAGTTAAATCTATGCTTAAAAGGCTGTGTATACAATTGCTTTATTTTGTTGCTGTACATGGTTTTATAGCAGTTTGAGGGAAAGGAGAGAAAAGACTAAGTCAGAATTACAGTTTCCTCTGCCCCTTTGTTCCAGTGGATAATGTGTCTCATTCCACCTGAAGCTCATTATTGTTGGCAGATAGCAAGATGCTGTATGTCACAGTTCCCTCATTAAAATGTCATCTTTCTTGTGGTTTCCATATCCAGGCCTGTAATCTTGAACTCAAAACAGTATTGAAGCTGGGGGCTAGAAAATACCACAGACATCCACCCATCAGCAAACATGGATGAGATCATGAAAGTTCTCTGCCCTGTGTAGCCCAGCTCAGGGTTTTTTAACAACGTGGGAGAAGTAGCCTCAGAATAGTTGCACTTTCTAAAATTCTGTGGCTGTAGGGTAATTCTGACCACAGTAAGATGGTTCCTTCCACCCTTAACCATTCTGTGATTGTGTGTGATTCCGTGATTGCGTTTACAGGTACATGTTGGGAAACCTGTAATTTTCAGTAATTTGTGTAAGTGAGAACGTTAACCCTGTGACAGCAATTCTAGAGTAAATAAAATCTCTGAAAAGGCACAGCTTGAAACACATACACATTATGTATAAAACTGATCACCCATTTTATTAATTATAAACAATTCTGCCACAGCCTTACCTTTCCATTTTATTGGTGGTAGCTAATGTTTTCTAAACAAGAATGAGTCACAAAATATATATTGTTAAATTGCAGAGTACTGACTGTGTTAATAATTGCTGTGTGTAGATGTGAGTTCCTGGTGGTCTGAAGGGAAGCTGTGAGATAAGAACCACCGTGGCAACCGAGCCATCAGGCCCAATGGGGCGGGGCTCCTCTCTCCTGGGGTAGGAGGTATGAAGGGCCAGGCCAATGTAATATCCTCACCCCAGGCTGCTTCCTGCCCTGTTCTGACACAGGAGGGGTGCCTGACCCTTGTCTGCAGCAGGCTGCTCATCTTGCTCATGAAGAACATTGAGTAAAAACATTTCTCTCACCATGCTGCATTTTCAGGAGCTTTTGGTAATCTTATTCATGTGGTGATTTCTGACATGTTCATCTATTCATCTTCTGCAAAGACAGAAGATGCATATTTGAGCAATTAAATCTTTTTCAGTTCTTCAAATGATAATATAGAACCTTCTTAGAAGAGAGAACAAATATACCTGAGAGTTTCCGGACAATTAACCCTTTTAATTGCTTATTTTGGACCTCACTCAAAACTGCATTTTGTAACTTTTACATGTATCATACTTAAAACTATTTAGGCTCCTTAGCCATAAGAAATAGGAAAATGTATCAGTCATAAAGGCTCTTTGGAAGAATTTAATCTTCTTTTTCTCACTGTGTTAATATTAGTGGTTTCAGGAACACCCCTGTCCCTATTACACTGAGATTATTTATTTAGCCCAACCCAGTGACAACATACAAATTCTGAAATTTAGAAGTGCTCAAACTTGAACAGTTGGCTCAGGCCATAGTGTGTTTGAACTATGTATTTATTAATATACAGTGGTTTTGTTTAAAGAAAAAAGTACTCTGACATAGATATTTTACAAATCAAATCATTCTGTTTTAGGCCAAGATGACTCAACTGCCAGAGGCTGAAAAGGAAAAGATAGCTGAGCAAGTGGCTGACTTCAAAAAAGTCAAGAGTAAGCTTGATGCGGAGATTGAAATATGGGATGATACCAGCAATGACATAATTGTTCTGGCCAAGAAGATGTGTGTGATTATGATGGAGATGACTGACTTCACAAGGTAATTACGTAAAGAAAGGTTCTTCGATAGTTATAAATGCTGGAGGCCATTGTCACACTGTTACACCAGCAAACAGAGTTTTTAATGTCAGCTCACAGCATCTCCACAAAATTGAGTGGATCAGCCAATGCAACATGTCAGGTAGGAGCAATGAACTGTTGGGGGATTTAACGTTTTGAACTATGCTTGTCCCTAATTTTTTTTCCTTTGTCCTCTTTTATTAATTTGCTGGTAGGGTTTTTGCAAATGTTTTAGCACTCCATTTCTGCTCTCAGTGAAAGGGAAAAAGTAACAAAATAATCTCCATTTTAAGCTGTAGATGTCTCATTTCTTGTTCTTTCTACTTGTATCAGACTGTGCTGTCAAGCATAAAACACACTGTACAGAGCCCACATGTGACAGTGCACATTCAGACTCATACATATTTTATATCCCATTACTTGCTGTTGCTTTCATCAGAACTCTTGTGCTGCTAGATGTAGTTTTAAAGAATGAAGAGTACCACAGCAGATAGGCCTCAAAGCTGGTATTTCTTTCTGCTGCCACTATGTGTTTGATGATGCTCTTATAACAGGAAATAAGTTTAGGTGCAGGAGCTTTTTCTGTCGTGCTCTGAATTAAATGTTCTGTAAATCTCATCAAATTGATTATAACAAAGGAAGATATTGGTGGTGGTGTCTGTCCATCCTTTCCCCCTCCTGGTCTACGTTAGCAGTAAAATAGTTGCTGACAGGTGAAGCCTTAAAACACAGCCACTCTTGCAAGACACATACTGCCTCATAAAATAAGTCCTTTCATGCAAGATACGAAGAACAGTCTCGGCCTTCTGGACCAAACTCTTTGTGGGTGTCAGTGAGCAGGGTTGCATCAAGCTGAAGCAGCTGTGACAGAGCTGGGCTCTGGTGCAGGCTCCTTCTGGGGAAGGCAGCTGTTGCATTTTATCACACTGGCACTTTCCAAATCCACCTGCAGGTGAGAGAGGTGTAAAGACTTGCATGGAGAACTCTGCAATCCATTATACAGCTGATTTTAAATAACCTCCTTCAGTAAGAAGTTTGGTTTCTTCTTCAGTGATGCCAGATGAAGTCTGGTGAAAGGAAGATTTGTATCTGTCTGAGCAATAGGTGAACTCTTGTGGCTCTTTCTCTTATTGTTGCTTGTCAAAGGTGGCAGTTATATGTGCTGAGAAGCAAAGCTGGCTTTTCTTTTCCCGCTCTGTGGAAATCTGGGAACAGATCATAGAATTGTTTGGGTTGGAAAAGACCCTTAAGATCACCGAGTCCATCCATTAACCCAGCACCACCATGTTCATCACTAAACCGATTTACCAAAATATGAATGTTGATCTAGTCTCGATATCCAACTGAGACGGACAAAAACTCTCTAACAGTTTAGAGTTAGAAAGTGTATGTTTTATTGGCGCCGGACAGCTGCATGGAATAGCTTCCTAATATGCAGTGTCAAGGTATAGATGGTTACAGAGTCTATTTATCCACAGAAGTTATGAATATCCAAAATATAAATACATATTTATAACAATGACCCCTCCTATTCTCCGCTTCGTATGGAAATTAGCTTTAATGTCATTAAGCATGCGTAGTATAGTTTCTAAATTGGGTCGGTGGTTATTATCAATTGAGGAGTGGTCTTGAAGATGAAGAATAATACTCTTCCTTACTTGAACTTTCTACCTCTCTGGGTTTTGACATTAAAAATGGGAAACATCCAGTTTCTTCCGTATGACTCCTGAATAGTATCCAGATGGGAAAAATTAGCAATTGTTTTAGATTTCTTTAGATCTATCGATCAATGTTTTCTGGTTCTCATTATAAACACAGCTAAGCAAATATAGAAAGACAGTTAATTAATTATCTGCAATTTAAAAGCTTGTTTCTAACTTAACTGTTATTAACTCTTAGTCTCAGGTGGACCTACTTCCTCTAATTCTAGCAAAACTTATCTTTAACTAAAATCTTAGAATCTTAATGTTTCCTTCAAAATCTGTGTTTCAAAACCATGTCACAAAGTGCCACATCTGCATGTTTTTGAGCACTTCTGGGGATGGTGATTCCGTCACTTCTCTGGGCAGCAGCCTGTTCCAATGTTGAACCACCCTTTCAGTGGAGAAATTTTCCGTGATAGCTAATAAAAACCTCCCCTTGGTGCAGCCTGAGACCACCCCCTCTCATCCTGTTGCTTGGTCCCCTGGGAGCAGAGCCTGACCCCACCTGGCTGCACCGTCCTGTCAGGGAGTTGTAGAGAGTGAGAAGGTCATCCCTGAGCCTCCTTTGCTCCAGGCTGAGCTCCCCCAGCTCCCTCCGCTGCTCCAGATCCTTCCCCAGCTCCTTAGCCCTTTCCTGGACAATGCAGGGCATGAATATTGCAGAAGCCATAGCAAACACCAGCTCATCTTAGGGTCTGAGCTCTCCAGTCTGTAACTCCCAAGTTCTTGAACATGAAAGAAATAGAAGATCCTGACATTTTGTATTTGTTACATCAGAAGATACTCAGAAAAATAGTGAATTTCTGTGTTTGCGTCACTCGTTACGTAAGCTGATTGCTGTTGTTCTTCAAATGGTATTACCTTGCATTCATTGTTATTGGATCCCAGTGAGTGGCTTTCAAAGTTTTGGTCTTTTTGCCCTGTCTTCTGTAGAAATAAAGAGCAAGAAATGGCCTGACCTGCTATAACAGTTTTAGTAATATTTTAGTGGAAATACTCTAATTTCTCTGATGATTGGCTAAAAATGTACAAGAAAAATCCCAGGGTTGCATTTGGTTTGTTTTGTTTTTCCCTAAGCTTTATGTTTAAATGGAGCAGGAGTTTTGTTTTCCATTGCCAAAGCAGACTTACCAATTAAAAAGATATTTGCCAGTAAACATAGCTAAGTCCCTTTTGCTCATCTAAGGGAATGTGTATCTATTCAAGCAGTGCTTTGGATCACAACACTGGAACTTGTAATTTCTGTTGAGAAAGTAGCAAGGAAGGGTCGATGGTTTAAGCATAAAGGGAGCTCTGCTATGAACTTTTTGAGAATAGTTTTACTGTTTTGCTCTTTGAGCACTGTGCACCAGGGAAAGTTCCTTCAAGCAGAGAACTGCAGGATGTCTCTGTGCCGGATTTTCAGAGCACTTTGATGATAGGAAAGGTATCACCAGGGCTCAGGTAAGACTGAGACACCAGGCAGAGCTTGCTGCTGTGTCAGAGGTGATTTTGTAGATGCACCACAGAGAGAGACCAGCACTGGTAATTGACCTGGCTGGGCTGTTCCACAGCCTGTCCTAACAGCGTGCAGCCCATGGATTCAGGATTCACAGTGCCTGTCGAAGCCTCTGGGACAATCCCTCTTACTTTTCTGTGGTGTAAACAGTAAATGAGAATCGCTGGGGTTTTACCCCTTAACCATTTTGTAGATTGTTAGATTCCAGATGAGGCCATATGAACACTTTGTTTAAACAAAAGAGTGCAGCTCTCAGCAGACTGTTCAGAAAGTGTCTCATATTTGTTCTTGCTACTTGACATTTGTTTCTAAAATGGCATCAGTATCAGAGTTAATACGAGAAATATTGTGAAAATAGCAAAACAAATGAACAAGACTTGAAAAAAATCTACCAAAGCCATCCTCCAAAAGCTGTCTCCCTTTATCCTTGTAGTAAGACTAAATGTAATTCTGCTTATACTTCTAGTGCTTCCAGGATTGCAGCTTGGCTAAACTTTTCTCTCTGTAGTACTCTTGGTTAACATCAAGCGCAGCTGCCCCATCAAGCAGGGCTCCTCACCTGGTAATAGCCACAGTCCTCAGCCTTTATTCATCTGGGCTTCTAATCTTTGCTTGGGAAAGGAAACTAGGGATCTAAAATGAAGATGGGAAGTTAGATGGAAGTTCTGTAGTTACTGGGACTTGAAGAGATCATGGGACAGACAGAGGACAGAAGAGGGATTCTTTTCCTACTCAGGTTCATCTGTGAAACTCCTCACCATAACTCACTCTTTGATTTACTTTTCCTGGTGCCCCTTCCCACTTCAGAGTTACTCATGATCCTCCTATTTCCCATCCAGCAGCCAGATGATTTTGAAATTCTGTGATGCTTTGTCATTGCATCCTGAAATCTGCTGCCTTCCTTGCCTTTTTCTGGCCCTTCTAGCCCTCAGATTTGTTTCAGCTCCATCCAGCTTCTCTCACTCATGTGGAAATCGCGTGTCCCCGCTCTCCTGCTCAGTCTTGTCCCCGTCACCAGCCCGGTTTGTCAGTGCCACAAAAGATAATGGTACCTTTGTTGCTAACCTTCCCAAACTAAGTGCCATTGCAGTCATAGTTCAGCTTGAGATACGTGTATGAACTTCCCCTTTCCCTCCCCTCCCTGCTCATCTCAGGAGTCCATAGCTACTCAGTGTTTGTGTCATAAGCTGTATGTGAGAACAAACAACTTCCACTTTAAAATTATTTCATCAAAAATCACCTAAAGATTTGAGGTTGTAGAAGTTTTGTCAACAGAGGTGTTTTCCAGCTGAGTCATCAGAAAGGAGAATTATTTTGGAGACAATGACTTTTGGGCAAAGAAGGTGAACCTCTCCTTAGGGTTCTATATTAAGAACAACTTCTACTCGTGTTAATTATGTAAAGACGTTCTTCAAGGTAAATTTGTTTCCGGAGCAACAGCAGTTCAGTTGTGTGTGCATACTTGCATGTGTTTTATCATGCATGCCTTGTCAAACAGGGCCAGCAGGATTTCCTTGTTCCAGCATGGTAGGTTAAGCAGATATGCTTGGCTGTTAAAAAGAGCAGCAGAATTGCATTAGCTACAGTGGTGCCAGTGCTGTTAAAGGTCTTGCAGTGCTCGAGGATCCCAACTGGCCTGCCAGGACTGCGCGCAGTGGCCTCGGGCAATTGTTGCTCTCAAATAAACATGGGCTCTCAGAGTTTTGATGGATTGTTGAGGAGTGCCAAGTTAAACCATGTAACACAGTCAGCTGAGACTGTTCCTTCTGCCTGAATGTCACAGAGCTTCTAATACTTACACAAATAAGTCAGAATTTTGAAGGCAGAAATCCAGTATGCGTGTCCTGCCCATCTCAAAAGCTTGTGACTGAGTCTGAATTTCTTTTACACTACTACTGTGTCTTTATTAATGATACTTGCATAGAATATGGTATTTCATGTGATACTTATGTGGATGCTTCTGCCACTCCAATAGTAGAAATAATTTCAGCTGATTCTTAAATATACACACCGGCAAGTATTTAATCTGATTTGGCAGTTGCTACTCAATATAGTTCTAAAAATTAAGTGCTAAATATTCATCCTTTGATAATAAAATTTCTTAAAAAAATGATAAAATCCAAATATATTACTTATTTTATACAACTCTGTATTCCAAAGGGGAAATCACCTGATGGATTGAAGTCTTAGACCCAAAAAAGAAACATTCCAAGAAAAAAAAAAAATTATTTAACAGTTTGGCTCTATGACAGCGTTACTCCAAGTATTTATATATCCGCTTTGCCTGCAAGCTAAGTGAATTTATTTTCCTGTAGTAGGCATAATTACCATCAGTAGTAGTATTATTAAACAAACACAGAAGATGATGAATGCACAGTCTGATTTAGATCCTTTTGTTAGGGGATTAAACAGTCAGAGTTTCCTCAGTGACACAGGTTCTGGTGGTGGCAGTGTGCAGCTGCAGAGGCTGTTGGGGGATCAGAGGCGCTCACACACCCTTCACATGGTTGGTGCTTTGCAGGTTAACAAAGCATGGTAAATACTTGTAAACTAACACAGCGAACAGCTAATAGCCAAAATAATGAGCACAACGTTTCTTCCTTTCCTCTGCAGCATTTGTGGTAAAGTACAGCTGACTCACACACAGCTGCAGTCAGGAAACAGGTTTTGCTATTACGCATGACTGGAGTGGAAGTACTAAAGGGAAAGGATAAATGGGAGCTGCATACCAGCATCACAGTAGGAAGAAGACAGGTACAAACACAGGCCTAGGTGCATCAGCTTTGTTTTTGCAGTCATCTTTTCTGTCAGCTGCTGTTCCTTAACCACAACCGTTTTAGGCACTTCTGTTCTCTGCCTTCGCTGTCAAGCCCAAACCACACATTTTCTCTCATCTCTCAGTCTTGCTGCTGACTGCAGGCAGCACATGACATTCATAATGCTCTGATACAGGCAGGAGAGACTTCCAAGTCTAAACTGTTCTCAGAATTTCTGGGCAAATAAAAGCTCTTTAGCAAATGTCAGGTCAGAAGGATGTTCTGTCACTATTTCTTCCTTCTCTCAGTGACATAATTACATCGTAGATATCTTTCTGTACTATAAGCATGTGTAATTATTTCACAGTTTATCTATTGCCTTTTTCCTTGGAAGGGTGAGGCATTCACAGTTTCATTCAAAAACTTTTTAAAAAAGGTGCTTTATCTGTGCAATTTCCGTTTCCTTGGAAGAGAAATGAAAGTGAACATAATACTGTCCTATTACTGAGCTATTGAGCTTAATAGTTGCACTCAGACTTTTGGTAGAAAGATGACAAAAAATTATTTAGGTTGACATTTGACCTTTCTAATTTCTACTTTTTATATTGCCAATGCTTGCAAACCATTTAAAAAGAAAAAATTCTTCTTTTCCTGCAAGAAAAACAGATACTGATACAAGTAGCAGGGCTCAGAAATTGAACCTTTTTTTATGAACGGAGCCTTTTTCGTGTGGACATGAAAGTTAATTTAAAATAATGTTTTAATTGATTTCAAATAGTCACTTGAAGCTAGAATGGAAAATTACTCCTAAATTTCATGTATACAGGTAGAAACCTGGACACAATCTCACATGAGAATTCTACCAGTCATCTGGTTAAAAGTCTTATGTAAAACCCTTCAGCTTAAAACTTCTGGTGCTTAAAACTTCTGCTTGTGTGATGTGTTTAGTTGACTTACTGCTGGACTGTGTGAAGCCACTTCTGAATCATTTCTTGTGTGCTGTAGGATGCCTCGTAGTCATGGAAGCTGTGAAGATTAATTCCTCTGATTAGAGCAATTACATGCTCTACATCCTAAAAGAATTTTATAAATTGAAGTGCAAGAAAATGTGTTCCATTTTGAACAGTAAGGCTCTTAGTTGTGCTGTTTCTGTAGAAATCCTTGGTTTGTGCTGATGTGTTAGTTATACCTCACGTGTCAGTACAGGGCAAAGTGGTACTGACACAACCTCCTTGTCTCAGTGCCCAAGTGTGACTGGTATTCACTTGAAGACAGGGGATCCTCAAAAAAACCAGAGAGAACAGCTGTTGCTTCTTCGGTATTTTTCCTGTAGTCCTGTGTAAGATTTCAGTGACTTCCTTGCATTCTTAGAAATGTTACAATTAGTGTAACAGTTATTTCAGAGTATCTAGTATTTACAATCCTTAGCATAAAAGCTGAGGGGAAAAAAGTGAAGAGATTAAGAGATGTTTGTTGGTTGGGCAAATGAGGAACTATTGTCTGTGCCTCATATATGTAGTCAAAAACAAATTAATAAAATGGAGACATAAATATAACAAAATCAAAAGCAGACAAACAGGTCTTTGTAGCCTCTGGTAGAAATCCATCAAGGACCAGAGGCAAATCAACTGCAAAATCACGGTGTCATTACAGCAAATGCAACCCTATTTTAGTGACAAACTGTATGTCTTGTGCCAGAAAGAGCCATCTTTTGCCTTTTATCTTTTGGGACTGCTGTAGTCAGGACAGAGGAATTTCAGAGCTCTGAAGTATCAGCTTCTGTCAGCAGAGGCATCAGGAGTGTAAAGAGGAGTTCAGGCAGTAATTTAACAGCTTCCAGACCAGATTTCCTAGGCAACTGGGAGGGCTGTGGTGGGACATCTCCTTTGGGCACACACAGCAAGTCAGAACAGTGCGTGTGTGAGCAGCACAGTGCCCAGCCTGGAGCTGGGGGTGCCTTGCAGCAGTTCAGGGTGTGCTCTCATCATTTCACAGGGTGGGCAGAGGTGGGGTCAGCCCCTTGGCAAGGGGGAACAGGAGCCTTTGAGCTCTGGGCTGCTGCTCTGACTGCAGCTGCTCCATTGCCATCGCTGGGCATCTTCCTCCTTGTTCTGGGGGCAGCAGGAGCAGCATCCCGAGACTGTGAGGGCATAGCCCAGCTGCTGCCTGAGGGAAGCAAGCCAGGGTCCAAGAGTGATCCCAGTGCAGACACAGCTTGCACTGAGTGCTGCTCCGTTCAGCAGCATCGGATGTAGGAGCAGCACAGGGTGCTGATAACCACTGCCAGTCCCAGCCAGGGAGAACAAGGAGCAGCTCCAGTCCCTCGAGGGGCACAAAGCCAGGCTGCAGCATGTCCCTGAGCCTGTCCAGGAGAAAAGCTGCTAGCTAGGCAGGGCCAGCACCCAGCCAGAGGGCAAGGCTGGGGCAGCTGTACCTGTGAGCCAGGGCTGGGCTGGCTGCAGGGCAGAGCTTGACTGGAGCTTGTGGGCTGTGGGAGGGGCCCAGGTGAGCCTGGATAGGGCCACTGAGGGCCACTGGTGCCCTGGGGCCGTGGCACAGGGGGGTACAGGGGAGAAGGTTCTGAGGCCGCTCCCGTGGCTCAGGCCCACCCAGAATGGGAAGCCAAGATCACGTGGGATACTGGATATGAGGTGGTGATCAGTGATGAACTGGAATTGTGTTGTCATGACAGTGTTCAGGGAAGTGACAGTTTTGTAGCATTCTCCAAAGGCACGTCATGGAACCTGCCTTTTGAGCCTTCAGTGTCTTGACGCAAGTCTTGTTTTTATGTTTATTTTGCTCAAGCTGTTATTGGATGAGCGCACCCAGCAATGTCTCCTAGGAAGATAAAGAAGCAGTCATTAAAAAGGCAAAGCACCTCTTCTAGCTTTTTACCCTTTAAAATATAGGTCTATTTTTATGGGATTTATTTGCTATATTTTGTATATGCTATATATTTTTGGCTATAACACCATATGTTCAGGTTCCTCCTGAATTAATTAGCAGAAGTTAGAAGCTTAAAACTTTGGAGGACTTCCAAGAAATAAGACTGGAAACTTTTGCAGTTATCAGCCTCTTCATTGGAAGGGTAGGCACAGCAGTGAATTAATTACAACCACAAATTTGACATAAAATATTAGTTACTTTTTTTTTTCCTGTGAATTTAATGCTGATTCAAATGAAAGCTTTGCTTCCTTCTACAAGAGATCAGTCATGTTCAGAGTATGATGCACACCCACATGTCTCTTGACAATTTATTGTTCAAGAATGGATGTATGGCAGTTACTGCACTGTTGACCTGGCTGGTGAAACAGAAGTCTGGACTTGTCACTGTAGAGTTTGTGAACTTGGTAATACAGATAGTACCTAATTGGGGTACATAAAAATGAGTAGTAGTTTCGGATAGTGAAATAGAAAGGAGACAGATCAGTGGGAATTGCTTTTGAGTCTGAATAGGCTCTGCAGAGCTGGTGACAGCAATTTGCTGCTACTCCTCAGGGGGTTGCTTGTAGCTACCGGGATGAGATGACTGCAGTAAAGGGGTGGTGTTGTCTCGAGTGCCACTCTGATCTCGGTGGGGAGGCAAGTGGGCAGTCTGCAGAAGGGAATGAGGGACAGGGACTTCCTTGCCATCTTCCTCCTGCTTCTTTTCCCTTCACAATGCTATCAACTTTGTATATCAAGGTTTCTCTATCAGAATATAAAACAGGGAAGAAATTTGAGGCCTGAAGTCCTGTTTTCCAAAGCGAAGAGATTTTATAATACAAACTATCTTCTTTTACATTCACGTGTACAATAAGTCCATAAGCATTGGAGAAAAATCAGGTTTTGGGTCTTTGTGTTCTGGATGTGTCTCATGTTGTTGTGTAGGTGAGGTGAAGGCACAGCATACCCTGAAAAGCAGGTTGATGTGGTACCCAGCTGTATCCAAATCAGCTACAGGCTCCCCAGTTTGTCTGGCTTTGGTTGTTTGGGATGCCAGAAGTACATTTTAGGCTGGGGAGAAGGAAGTATGGTTAGAATTTCCTTTACTGAAGTGTATTACTTCAGTTGTTCCTAAATGATTATTTTATTTTTGCTTTCCCCTCTTCCCTAGACTGGGAATGGCAGCAGTTGCTGTAGCCACCCTTTTCTGTGCAGATGAAGCCATGGTTATTTCAGAAGCTTTTGCTTTTCCAGAATCACTTCTCCTGTATTATTTCTCATCCCTCTCTTCACCCTACCAAATGTTTGACTTATTTTTCTCTGAGTGATCAACCCACAGGAAATAATTTCCACAGGAAAGAACCTTTGGTTTCTTTATGGCCACGAGTCAGGCTAGGATGGAGTTGCCATCTAGTAAAATATAACTGTTCCCAGAAGCTGCAGGTTTGCAAGCAATCTTACTGTATTTCCTATGTAATTAATTTTATTTAGTAATGTTTTGGTTTAGTTTTCTTTCTGGAATATGCACACTTCTGAGAAAAACTATGCACAAATGCTCACCTTGGGAGCACGGCAAACAACAGAAACAGTGCTGAACTGCTGTTTTCTGCTGAAATTATGACTGGAGTCTGTTCCAACCTTTTTTAATTAAACCAGGACCTTTCATGGTTTGCACAGCCTGCCAATGGTTTTTTCTTCCAACACTGTATGGCACATTTTTCTATTCAGTAGTTTTGGCAGCTGCTGCTTTGGTACTTTTGGGGATCAAAACTGTCTTTCTCCTTATGATGTCACTGGCAGTGGCACTCAGCATCTCTCAGGACACCTCAGACTTAGATGGAGTACTGCTGTTCATAAAGGTTAGCAAATAGTTTTGCCTCTCTATCCTCCTGCCTTGTTGCCAGGGTGGGGCACAGGACTGGAGGGCAGAAAGAGCATGCCCTTAGCGAGCCTCTAGCCCAGCCCCTGAGCTGGTAAGGAGACGGCTAAAAGCAGAAATGCAGAGGGATCTGCATGGCAGGTTGCAAGTGTAAAATGGTCTTTCACAGTATTTTCTCAAACCTGTCTCAATTCTGCACTGTTAAGGTCATCTGAGAGCTAGTCTTATTGCTAGGAAGGAGTGGATCAATAATCCCACTGCTTGTGGGTGCTCTGTGAAGGCGGAGGGAAGGAGTGACACTGTTCAGTGTATCTGGGGTGGGTGAGAGCTAATGGAAGGAGTTTCAGAGTTCAGTAGGATTACTTCATTTCGTGGCAAACCTGTTGTAAAGCTATTGTTTAAAGATCCCTGCTGTAGTCATATTTCTATCACAGACCATTGAGATCATTGCTACACAGGCACCTCTATTACTCCCCTAAAATAAGTAGCTGACATTGTCATTGAGGTCTTCCTTATGTTGATGGAAAGGCCACAGGTCCTTAATATACCAAGAAGCAAAATAAATAAAATACAACCAGAGTGGTAAAGGAGGAGGGGAGCGGTGTTGTGAGCACTACCCCAGGAATGAGTGCTCTGGTGGAGATAGTGTGCTTCTGATCAGCGCAGCATCAGAGAAGGAGGAAACAGGAGTGTAGTTCCTGCTTTTCACCATTCAGATCAGCTTCCCACTTCCACCTGGATGACTTGATCACTAGTTCTGTTCTGTCCTGAGGTGAGTCTGTCTCCCCGTAGAGAGCTGAAGTTAAATGTGAAAGCTAGGATTAAAATTAAGAGAAGATGGCCATTTACACTTACACTTTTACATTTACACCTTTGATTTACTTTGAGCATTAAGCAGTGGTTTATTTTCAATTTTGTTCATTGGTTTAAACATCTTTTTCCTGTTGGCCGAATCATCTATGCAGAGCAGCATATTCAGTGGGTAATGGCTGAGAAGCCTCTTTGGGATGTATGGGCCTGTGGTAATTGCTAGACATATGGTAATGCTCTGCTCTTAAATAGCTTTTTTTTTTTTGCTAAATAGTTATAAACAGATCATAGGTCCCAGTTAATTTAGTGCTTCAAGGTTTCTGTACTGGAGTATGCATAATTCTGTTTCTCTCTCTGGAATGTTTTCATTATTGCTTCCTGCTCTCTGTCAATACTGCTTTTCAAGTGGGCCAGTCAGAGGTAGCAGATGAGGATAACATGAATATTCTAAAAGTGATTTCCTTAAAGGGTTCTCAGTGCCTGTACAGGAAGGCAGGGGCTGCAGACACCAGATGCTGGACATCTGCTAGGAGGAACTGTGAGAGCTTAGTGCTGTGTTACACCAAGGGTTTGGCGTGGAGTGGGAAACACAGGATATGGCAGGAAGGAGCTGCTGCCAAGGGAGTTACTGCTGCTGGAAGGGGTATTGCAAGTGTCCAATCAGTACTGCCTTTCATTTTGCATTTTTGCCTGAAACATGTTGTTTGCATTTCCAAGTATTCAGGGCTATAAATGGGCAGGTCCTATCCAGATGAATCATTGCAGTTTACCCATCTCAAGAATGTTCTGTTTTTCACATGGGGTTTTTGCAGCTTTCCTCTGCACAAGCCATAACTTTGCTTTTGGAACCAGTCGTTCAGTCTGGATTAATAAAAGAGTCAGTGAGTTACTTATCTTTCATTTCCAATACCTTTTTTAAACTGGCTGTGGGATTTTTTTTGACTTTTTATCCTCCAAGGGGTTTTCCAGACCAATCCATCAGATTCTCCACAAGAGCAGTTGCTGTCCACAGTGTGGCAGGCCCTGAGGCCCCAGGATGCCAAAGCTCTCAGGTGCTGGCTGGCTGGTGTTTGAGCAACAGCCCCTTGTTGACTTTGGGAATGCACATCCCATGTTCCCAAGGGAGAACCACTTAGATAAGGTCTCCCCCTGGCTTCTGATAGTAGGCAAACCAAGTTAGAAGGAGGGTGGGAGGAAGAGTGATGATGGGGCTGTTGTAGAAGGAAGTCCTCGCTAAGTTATTCAGGGGCATTCTTTCCATCTTTGCTGTCTCAGCAGCAGAAACTCTCAAGATTTGTCAGGATTTCAGTGAACAAGCAGCTGTCTTTACTGCATTCCCTGCCAAGGCAGTAACTTATTCCAGAAGTTCTCTTCAATTTTAAATCCTGTAGGCTTGAGGAAACAAGCTGCCACTATAATTTTAGGCCTTAGAAAAAAATGTGGTTTAATACTGATGGAAAAATTAGATGAAGTGGTGGTGTTTTTATTCAGGGCTACCACATTATTTTTTGGGCGTGTTTTACTCAACTTAAATACTCCCTTCCCCATTTCCATGCTAGGGAATTTTACCTACCATGACACAAGAAAGAAGTTTCATTCCCTGGAGAGCCTGTGCCAAACATATTTTCAAATGCTTTTGTCTTGACACACAGCAAAGTGACAGTGACCCTGATGCTGATGACAAGTAACTTGCCTGGCTGAGTTGTGTCAATTGTGTTCATACAAATTTTCTGCAGAAATTGTGTGTCCCTTAGAAAAGTCTCCTGCCTTCTTCATTGTTAAGAAAACCTCGAAGTACCTCATTAATGTAATCAGGAATGGCTTGTCTTGCTGAGGTTGCACCAGGAGGTCCAAACCAGTAAGGAATGATCTCTGTAAGCCCCAAATTCTGGCTGCAGTTTGCAGTGTCTCAGCCAGGCCTTTCAGCAGGTGAGTTCTTGCATCACTGTGGGGAAGGAAATCCCCTCCTCACCGCAGCATTCTGCAGCAGGAACGATGGATGCTCTCTAATTGCCAGTCTGGAGCAAATTCCATATTCTTAAAAGGGTGGAGAGGAAAGCAAAGTGAGGTAAGCTTTGAACAGCACTGTAAGAGACAGGATTGTCTGCCAAAGGCTATTCTAGCAAACAGCACCCTTGTTAATAATTTTTCTCATGTCTTTGCTCTGGGTTTTTCTGTTTCAGGGGTTTTTTTTGGCATCAGTGGTGGATTCTAGCCAGTGCCAATATTCTCCTCTCATATTCCCACTTCTCTCTTACCACTGTGTGGCTGCAAGAGAGCTTCCTCACTGCCATTTGATGAGCAGACAGAAATTAAAACCTTCCATGTTTTAACTGCTCTTTTCTTAGGCTCATATAATACGTCAGTGCTGATAACTCAGAACATTATTAAAAATCTTTGTACGTGTATTATTTCATGTCTTGGCACTTGAGATATGTTATTGTAGGAGAAACTCACCTACCTCCAGCATTTTTTAATTAAGTTTCATGGTTGCTGAGCAAATCCTGAAAATGAGACCCCTGAAGGCTGAGAAAAGAGAAAGTAAATACAAAGAACTGCAGATGTATTATTTCAATTCTCATGGTGTTTGTTCCAGTTCTGTGCTGTTTTAGAGCCTGACTCATGGTGTTTGAGTGCTTGGGGCTGACAATACAAATTTCATTCACACAGGCTCTACGTTACACTATGTTTATGTAAGCAGAGCCCACCATGAAAAATGGGGGAGATCTGGGGGGATGGGAACATCATAACCCTTTTCCTTTGGTACTGCAGGGATGTTGATAACTCTCAGTCAACCGTATAAATGAGAATTTGTTTATTTGCTTTTTTTCACAAAGTATGAGCAAGGCATGTATCAGATTAATGTAGTATTAAATTTTCTTGTTCCTTTCTTCTTTGTTTCTGTTTCGTGAGCTCTTTTACTCAGAGTTCGGATTAAAACGCAGGAGACGCAGAGTTGTTCTTTGGACTCAGATGTTTATTATTTCTCATCTAGGGTACAGCTGCACGGAATGTGCCTCTAAGTTAACAAGGTGGAAATGGCCCCCGAGTGCTAACTTCCAAGGTCTTTTAAAGCCCAAATTACCCAATTATGGAATGCCCAATTAATTTATTTTTACTTATAATCCAATAACTAATCATTCATGTTCTGCACTGCGGGTTTTTTGAACCAAAACCAGATCACCCAGGCTTGTGAAGAATAAGGAAGAAGAAAGAAGAACTAACCTACACCCAAAACTCTCCATCTTGTTACATATATATTATTATATTCCAGAATCCTAAATTCTCTGAACCCAGGGTTCCAACATCTCCCCCTCCTGTTTGAACGATGAACACTGCTTTGACTTCTTGGTTAAACCATTGCTGGATACACTGAAGTGGACAAGGTACAAGTACCATGATGACTATAATGACAATCAAAACATACACGCCCACTTTCAAAAGCTCTCTTCACAATGGAGCGAGGCTCAACAAATTGAACAACAGATCATCCAACCATGATCATCTTTCAACTTTGAGGATTGTTTTTCAACCATAAATGCAGCATTTGTGGTCCTCTGCAGGGCCCTTTGCAGAAAGGAGAACAAACATGGCACAAGGAGGAAAATGAGAAGGGTAACAATTATAATTAGACGTCCCATTTTAATGAGATCTTTGATCCATTTTTACTGAGCCAAAGATTTCCAATTCTTGAGGTTCATAGGGTGTCTCAGGGAGAAATTTAGTCCAGACACCCCATTCCTCTGTGGGATTCATGATGAAACGTGAAAGATATAAAGAGACATTTTTTGGTACTGGCCAACTGTCTACTGGTAAACCGACCAAGCAGGTTGAGAATGGCTTTTCTGGACTTAGTCAAGTCAAACAAATGGTATCCAAGCCTGAGGCATTGGCTAAGGTCACCCAAACATTGGTTTTTGGTTGACGCATGGGCAGGATAGCGTTACTTAAGGCAAACAACGAAATAATAAGGTACAGGTATGATATGTGATTTAGTTTCATGCTTCTCTTTGGTTTCTTTTCTCAATCTCATTCTGGGACAAGTGTCGTGGGTTCGGTTTCTAACTGGGCAGAAACACCAATTTAGTGTAGTGGTTTGTCCCAAAATACTCACTACTGGTTATCTTCTGTGAGATAAGGATTAGGAGAAACACAAAGCAGGCACCAAACTTGAAAGAATATAAAGAAGTTTATTAACAGACCTAAAAGAAGGGAAAAAAAAAAAATTATACCACCTTCAGAGCTCTCCTCCTCCCCCCACCTTCCTCCCTTCTCCCACTGACAATGTAAAAAGACAACCCTTCAGATGTTCAGTCTGTTTACCACTTCCATAATAACCTTGTTCAGTCCATTTAGAAAGAGAAGTCTCTTCTTGCTC